>NC_092380.1:22204469-22514758 GCF_030028105.1 Mobula birostris
CTCAAGGACTTCCATGGCTTTTCTGTATTTTATGGTTATCTGGAGAAGACAAATCTCAAGAGTTGTATTCTGTGGGCATACTTTGATAATAAAATGAACCCTTTGAATGAACCGTATGATCTCTGTGGATCCTGAAAGTGACGGTAACTGATGCAAACATTTTGAATGATGATGCACTCTGGTCTCCATCAGAGACAATGTTTTAGAATCAGAAAAATAAGAGTCAAAGTTCATAGTAAATTTATTATCAAGGTACTTATTTGTCACCATCGCCAACCCTGAGGTTGATTTTCTTGCAGACGCTTAGAGTAAATGTAGGAAACACAATAGAATCAATGAAAGACCACCCCCGACAGGACAGATGGACTACCTTTCCGCAAAAGACAACAAACTGTGCAAATAAAAAAATAGATTGTTGAGATGTGATCGAAGTCACCTGAGAGACACTGAAGCTGGTGATGTAGAAATCTTTATTCAACACGAGCAGCCGTCATCCTAGAGACCTTCTCAACAGAGGCTCACAAACCCAAAGGCACATCACATTTTTATACCCGAAAGATCAAAGGCAACAGTAGCTGATGCAATACAATTTCAATAGTTACAGTGACATTGTTACTTCAATACTTTGGGTTGACAAATGGTTCCTTTGGGTAGCACATTGTAAGTGATAAGACACCTCTGAAAGTTTGGGGAGAAACTAATTAACGCAAATACTCCAAATCCTTTTGGTGACCAAGAACCCGAAATTAATGTTGTCAGGGTTGTCTCTGAGTACACAAAAATGTATTTATTGCCTATACCTGTGACCCATGTTTGATATGCTAAGTGATATCATCTGTCTGGTCTGCCAACTTGTACTTAAGTCACAATGGTGTAAATAACTTCGCCATGTTGCCTGGTTTGATGCAAACCCATTCACAGAATTCCATTTTTTAATGTTTGGCTCTTGTATATGCAATCTCTCAGTCTGTGGAACTTTTTACAAAAAAAAACTGAAGGCTAATTGCAAGCTTCTGGAACTTACTTACATTTACAATAAGAACTGAAGCCTGATTTTTGTTTGAATTAATATTTGCTATATTTTCATAATTCTTCCCTCTTGGCCCCTGGACATAAATCTGTCCCGGGAAGGCTAAATTTTAAGGAAGATCTGATTAAGTAGGGCAGCAAAAATGCCCTTCACTTCGGATCCCTTCCCCAATTACTAACCGAAGTGTACCAGCAGTACATCTACACTATCTGACTTCCCTAATTGCCTATCTACAATACTGTGCAGAAGTGGCAATGAAAAGTCCTCTTCACCCCTTTCAGTCTCTGATAACTAAACCATCAGCAGTGGCTGGACAGAGTCACAGCAAGATAACTTTATTTTGAGATCACAGACAACAGTTCATACTCCATGACATGAAAGAAGATTATCAGCCCGTCTGATCGATCTACAGGAGGGTTTTCAGTGGTCTCTGTTCAAATAGCTGTATGGACCACATCCCCTCCTGGACTGTCCTTTAGATTGCCGGCCCAACCCCTGAAAAGGCCTAGCTGACCTGTGCGGGAGAATTTTTGAAAGTGGAAAGGCACTGGGGTAGTTCCGCGCTCTCGACCTCAGGTTCAGCGGTACGAACAAGTGTCACAGTCTGGGATCTTCCTGGGTTGCAATGGATGACCCATGACGTCTTCAGTGCCCTGTCATGCCCTTCGCTCTCCACGGAGCATTGCAGGACTGCTTACCCGGCCATTGGATCTCATCTGCTCATTCCACCGGAGCGGACTTTGCAAGCCCGGACAGGCTGTCTGCCCTCAGCTGGTGCAGCCCGCTGGTCAATGTGGTCGCAGTCACATTCAAACAGCTACTGAAGGCTATAGGTGAGAGTGGAGTGTCCAGTGGGGACCAAAGGCGAGTGAGCTACCCCAGAATGGACATGACAAGCCCCTTCCTAGAGGTGCTGTCCCTCCCTGGATACCACCATCGTGTCAAAATATAAATCCTGTACCTGACGCTGTCCACCCCGCCCATCAGGAATTTCCTCCCTTCATCCAGCCTGCCACTGTCCTCCGTGAGAGCGCTTCTTCCCTTGTGCCATGGAAGGAGACTAAGTGGTCCACTAAGCCGCTTAGATAAAAACCTTATGTCCAACTCTCACGATTATTTCTTATTAAACCCCATCACCTCCCCCTTTTATAGTCGTAAATAGTGATTTATTTTCGCTAATTCACCCAACAAGCAGGAGCTATCTGGGATGTGAGAGGAGAGCAGAGAGCATCCAAGATCAGAATTGAACCTGTGTGCATGAGACAGCTAAACCATCCACATTAATTCCAGAGCCGTCCCCTCATATTCCAGTGGTGAATGTAGGCCCGATCTCTCCACCAGCTCTTCGTGAATCAGTCCTAGGAATTAGACCAGTAAACTTACATTTCGCTCTCTATGGCAAGAACATTCTTCCCCAAATAAGACCAAAACCACAGATGTTAGAGATTCTGAAATAAAAACGAAATACCGGAAACACTCAGCGGCTTCTGCGGAAATATAAATAGGGGTGAACTTTCGGATCGAAGACCCTATCTCGGAACTGAGAAAAAGAAAAGCAGGAAAAAGTAGCATTTAATGATTTGAACTTACAATATTAACTTTTTTTTTCTCTTTGCCTGCCCAACTGAGTGCTCACAGTAGTGTTCTATTATTTGAGATTTCCTGTATTTTTTAAAATCCAGTGCTGAAATTATTAAAAACCTCCAGCACCCGGGGCATGCCCTTTTCTCACTGTTACCATCAGGTAGGAGATACAGAAGCCTGAAGGCACACACTCAGCGATACAGGAACAGCTTCTTCCCCTTGGCCATCCGATTCCTGAATGGACTTTGAAGCTGTGGACACTACCTCACTTTTTTAATATATAGTATTTCTGTTTTTGCACATTTTTAATAATCTATTCAATATACGTAATTGATTTACTTGTTTATTTATTATTATGTTTTATTTTTTCTCTCTCTCTGCTAGTTTATGTATTGTATTGAACTGCTGCTGCTAAGTTAACAAATTTCACGGCACATGCCGGTGATAATAAACCTGATTCTGCAACTTTTCGTTCAATGGGAGAGGAAAGGCTCGTGATTGTGACATCACTGGAAAGCGCTCTGTCTCATTGTCAGGGGTCACGTGATTCCGTGTTGCGGCGCGGGTGGCTGGATTGCGTCACGTGAGCACAAGGACACCACGTGAGGTGTCCCCGGAAGCTGTACCCGGAGTAGGAAGGGGTTTATCGCCGCTTGTCATAGGACGGATTAGAGCAGGTGCTGTGAATAGGCCCCAGTCATGTGAAGACAAGGGGCGGAGTGACAACGCGTGACGCCACCTGGAGGACGTCAAGTGCGTCCGTCCCGGAAGATAGTGGGAGGAGCCACGGGCGTCACGTGGCCACAATCGCGACGTATCCCCGATCACGTGGGCTGACGGAGAAGGTGGGCCTGGCGGCGTAGGCTGATAAAAAGCCTCGGCGGAGGCAGCAGGTAGGCAGATGTTTGCTGCGGTCACCCGGGGGTCAGTGAGGCGTTGGGGGTGGCATCCAGCTGGGTAATATTGAGCGGGGCGTGGTGACGTCCGGTGGGTTTACACTGGCCTCGGGCTAGGTGGCCGCTGTGTGTTGACCCTGCGGCGTGCATGGGATCCGGGATCCGGGAGCCAGTCCCTGTCTGGCGAAAAGCACAGGAGACTCTGGAGAGGCGAGTCCGGGTGAGGGGTCTCGGCCCGAAACGTCGGCTGCATTCCTCTCCATAGATGCTGCCTGACCCGCTGAGTTCCTGCACCGTTTGTGTGTCTCACTCTGACAAGCAGCACGTACACTGCTGGAGGATCTCAGCAGCGGTGGACAGCTGGCGTTTCGGGTCCGGACTCTGGATGTGGACGGAAGATGGGCGCTACAAAGAGGCGAAAGAGATTCTGTAGATGCTGGAAGTTCTGAGAAGTAATTGCTGCAGGAAGTAGAAACATAGAAACCCGACAGCACAATACGGGCCCTTCGGCCCACAGGGTTGTGCTGAACATGTCCCTACCTTAGAAATTACTAGGCTTACCTATAGCCCTCTATTTTACTAAGCTCCATGTACCTGTCTAAAAGTCTGTTAAAACACCCTATCGTATCCGCCTCCACCATCGTTGCTGGCAGCCCATTCCACGCACTCACCACTCTGAGTAAAAAAAACTTAACCCCTGACATCTCTGTACCTACTCCCTAGCACCTTAAACCTGTGCCCTCTTGTGGCAGCTATTTCAGCCCTGGGGGGGAAAAGTCGGCAGGTCGACTCCTCTCCATTGATGCTGCACGACTGGCTGAGTTCCTCTTGCAGTTCGTAGGTGATGGGGTAGGGAAGCCAGGTGTATTGGGAGGGTTCCAATCCCACTCACTGCCCTGCTTGTGCAGTCATATCTCATCGGTGCTGGGTTCTCAGACACTGTCCCGCGGGTGGATGCAGAATACTCTGGCTAAATATTTTGAAGAATGGGAAGTGACTATATCCTTTAATGTTATTATTTGAATGGGTCATCAGGGACCTGACTGCAATGGAGGCAAAAGTGACTGCAGATGCTGGAATCTGGAGCAATATACAAAATGCTGAAGGAACTCAGCAGGTTAGGCAGTTTATGTGGAAGGCAATGGACTCATAACTTTTCAGATTGATATCTTTCACGTGGACCAGATGAAGGGTGTCATCCCAAAGCATACACTGTCCCATTTGTTTCCATAGACAATCCCAGTTCTGCTGAGTTCCTGCATTCCCCTTCCTTTTTTTCCGTGAAGGAATCAGCGAATAACAGGAAGGAATAGGAGCAGAATTAGGCATTCGGCCCGTCTAATCTGCCCTGCCATTCAGTCATGGCTGATCTACTTTCCCTCTCAACCCCATTTTCTTGCCTTCTCCCTCTCACCTTTGACACCATTACTTATCGAGAACCTGTCACCCTATCACTGATAATGGTAATCTGTGAAGCGGACAAAATGGATGCAGGAGAGTGCATCAGAGAATGCACCATAGAATATCATATCAGTCTCCAACACTGGAAGGCAAGCATTTGAAGGTGACGAGGCAATGTTTTTTTTTACACAAAATGGTGGGTGTCTAAATGCGCTGCCAGTGGAGGGAATACAATAGAAAAGATTAAGAGGCTCTTAGACACACGAATGTCATAGTCATACTTTATTGATCCCGGGGGAAATTGGTTTTCGTTACAGTTGCACCATAAATAATAAATAATAATAGAAATAGTAATAGTCATAGAAATAATAAATAGTAATAGAATAGCAGTAGAAAATAGTAGTAAATAGTGAAATAGTAATATGCCAGTAAATTATGAAATAAGTCCAGGACCAACCTATCAGCTCAGGGTGTCTGACCCTCCAAGGGAGGAGTTGTAAAGTTTGATGGCCACAGGCAGGAATGACTTCCTATGACGCTCTCTGCTGCATCTCGATGGAATGAGTCTCTGGCTGAACGTACTCCTGTGCCCACCCAGTACGCTATGTAGTGGATGGGAGACATTGACCAAGGTGGCATACAACTTGGACAGCATCCTTTTTTCAGACCACCGTGAGACATCACTGGCCTTACAAATGAGTTTGTTGATTCTGTTGGTGTCTGCTACCCTCAGCCTGCTGCCCCAGCACACAACAGCAAACATGAATGTGCAGAGCATGTAGGGGTATGGGCGTTGGAAAGGTAGAAGGGATCAGTTTAATTAATTGCTTCATTTCTGGTCTAATTATTTCAATGCTGCATGGGCTGCAGGGCCTGCACCTGTACTGTTGTTTGCTCTAAATGAGACTATTTGGCCCTTCCCGAATGTAGTGGTCCTTTTGAAAGAGCTGCCCAGTTTCTATCATTGAACTGTTTCCCCTCATTGCCCCAACATGGAAGGCATCCGTCCCAGATGGAGTACCTGGCCAAGTACTGAAGACCTGTGCGGGTCAACTGGCTGGACTGTTTACTGATGGCTTTAACCTCTCGTTTCGGCAGTCTGAGGTACCCACCGGCTTCAGGCAGGCTTCAATCAGACCGTTTCACCCAAGAACCACGTGGCAACCTGGCTCGATGACTGTCATCCAGTACCACTTGCATCCACTCTGAAGTGTTTTGAGAGGTTGGTGATGTTATAGTTTGTAACTCCAAAACATTATGCTATTGAAAAAGAAAAGTCTGAAATGTGAGACTAACTTGGTTTTTACTTTAAGTGAGACATGCACGTATCACACGGCGGCGTGATGACGTATGCCATTGATGTACTTCTACACTTAACCCACAATGCATTATGTAAACAAAGAATGGTTAAGCAATATATTTACAATATTACTCAAATATTAAATGCAACAGGTGATGAAACATCAGCTCCTGCCTGAGGAGCGACTTGGATCCGCTCCAGTTTGCCTGCTGTCACAACAGATCGACAGCAGGTGCCATTTCATTGGCTCTTCAGTAAACGCTGGTACATCAGGACAGCGAAGCTGCATGCATCCGGATGCTCTTCATCAACTTCAGCTCTGCATTCAATACCATCCCCTCAGAACTGATCAATAAGCTCTGAGAGTTTGGCCTCAATACCTCCTCATTTCCTCACTTGCAGACTCCGGTCAGTTCAGATTGGCAGCAACATTTCCTACGCAAGGCTGTGTTCTTAGCCCCCTACCCTACTCACTTTATACTTATGACTGTGAGGCTAAACACAGCTCCAGTGCCATTTTTAAGTTTGCTGACGATGCCGTCATTGTTGGACTGATCAGTGGTGGTGATGTATCAACATATAGAGGGAAAATTTGAAGATCTGGCTGAGTGGTGCCACAGCAACAACCTCTCACTCAGTGTCAGCAAAACCAAGGAGCTGATTGTTGATTACAGGAGGAGGAAACTGGAGGTCCATGAGCAAGTCATCATCAGGGGATCAGAGGTGGAGAGTGTCAGCAACTTTAAATCCCTCACTGTTAGAATTTAAGAGGATTTGTCCTGGGTAAGTGGCATCACAAAGAAGGCATGGCAGCACCTCTACTTTCTTAGAAAGTTTTCAAAAATTCAGCATGTCATCTAAAATTTTGACAAACTTCTATAGATGCATGGCGGAGGGTATAATAACTGGTTGTACCTTGGCCTGGTACGGGCACACCTATACCCTCAAACAGAAAATCCTACAAAAAGTCATGGATATGGCACAGTCCATCACAGGTAAAGCTCTCCCCACTATGTAGCACATCTACAAGAAGTGCTGTCGCAGGAAAGCAGCATCCATCATCCAGGACCCCCACCGTCCAGGCCAAGTTTTCTTCTCACTGCTGCCATCAGGAAGGAAGTACAGCACCCTTGGGCTCCTCACCACCAGGTTCAGGAACAGTTATTACCCTTCAACCTTTCAGGGTCCTGAACTTGAGTGGATAACTTCACTCACCTCAACTCTGAACTAATTCCGCAACCTATGGACTCACTTTCAAGGCCTGCACCACTTAAACACACAAGGAATTCTGCAGATGCTGGAAATCCAAAGCAAGACATGCAAAATGCTGCAGGATCTCAGCAGGTCAGGCAGCATCTACAGGAATGAACAAATAGTCAATATTTTGGGCTGAGAATCTTCATCAGGACCTATCCCATGTTCTCAATATTTATTTTTGTTATTTTGTTCTTACTAATGCTTGTATTTGCACAGTTTGTTTCTGCACGCTGGTTGTCCATCTTTGTGTACACTTTTTCATTGATTCTGCTATGTTTCTTTGTATTTTCTGTGAATGTTCGCAAGAAAATGAATCTCAGGTCAGTATATGGTGGCATATATGTAGTTTGATAATAAATTTGCTTTGTATTTTGAAACTGTTTAATTATTCAAAACATTCTAATTCCCTTTTGGAAGGTAAACCTGCTTTTACCATTTCTGGTAAGGAGTGTCTTATCCATGCTTTAGATATTTCTCAAGCAGACTCCAGTCATTATCTACAAAAGTCTATTTCTATGCAGATACCTTAAACTTATCTGCTCTGATTATTAACCACACTCCTGTCAGTTGTTGAGACTCACATTATCAGCGATCAACTTTATTTGCCATATACGTACATTTACATTATTAGGAATTTGTTGTGTATTGGTCACAGAATAAAACAAAAAATCAACATTCTACAATTATAAAAGATTATATCAAAAACAAAGTTGGTCGTTAAAGTACAGATATGGAATAAAATGTGCATAAATACATAAATACCAGCACGTATTTACAATGTAAGCAGCTTTATAAAAAGTGGTTTAAGGTGCTTACATAGCAGTGATGGGGGTAATAGTTGGGGGTGGGGGGCTAACTAGAATGGTTACTCAGATGAACTGCCGGAGGGAAGAAATCTTTAAGATGGCGAGAAAGGTGTCACGGTAGTGTAGCGGTGGTGTGATGCTATTACACTTTCAGTTACAGCACCATCTGTAAGGAGCTGGTATGTTCTCTTTGTGATTGTGTGGGCTTCCTCAGGGTGCTCGGGTTTCCAAGGACAGAATGGTTCGTAGGTTATTTGGCCATTGTAACTTGACCCGAGTTAATGAGGTGAGTGCAGCTCATTGGGCCAGAAGGGCCTGTTCTGTGCTGTGTCTCTACATAAGTAAAATTTAAAAAAAAAACAAACTTTTGTTTTAATAAACACAAAAAGTCTGCAGATGCTGGAAATCCAAAGCAACACACGCAAAATGCTGAGGAATTCAGCAGGTCAGGAAGCATCTATGGAAATGAATGTGGAAAGTCGACGTTTCGGGCCGAAACCCTTCTTCAGGACTAGTCATAGTCATAGTCATACTTTATTGATCCCGGGGGAAATTGGTTTTCGTTAGTCCTATTGCACTTTTCAGAAGGCAGCTTTTGGAAAAGGCAGCCATCATCATGGCTTGTCCCGCCAGCCAGCCAGCCACTCTAGTGTTGTTTGGTTGATGCTGAGCAGGTCAGTGTCGGCTAAATCAGGTGAGAGTGGGCAGTTGCACAGAACGTGTTCAATGTTCTCACCCTTTTGCCACACTCACAGGATTCGCTGGTCTTTAAACCCCACTTCACCATATTGTCTCCCACCCTACAAACTCCCACTCTTGCTCTGTTGAGAGTGCACCACTTCCGTCTGTCAGGCAGTGCTCCGTCTGGTAACATTTCTGTGGGGTCTTGCTCTGTATTGTTTGGTGGGGTTCTGGCTTCTGTTTGTTGCCAGAGCTCAATCCGGTATGTTTGGGGGGATGTTCCGTGCGGTAGTTCCTCCACTGTAGCAAAGCTTCTCCTCGATTTTAGGCCGTTGGAAACTGGCACATGATGGTGTAGTGGGTGCCGTGGATCCGAGTTCTGTCTACCTTTCTCACTTTTTGTTGTACTGTGTCTTCGTATCTCTGGGGGAGCAATGCCTGCAAGTCTGTAAATGATGTTAGTGGGTGTGGGGCGCAGTGTGCCCGTGATTATTCGGCAGTTATGAGAAGGTAGCACCATGATACAGCCTTTAGTGTCGATGCTTCTGTACACCAGGGACGCAGGGTTGACCCTGTGTGGAGTTCGTATATCTCCCTGTGACCATGTGTCTATCTGAGTGCTGCGCCTTCCTCTCGCATTGTGGGTTATTGGGTTGCTGTAAGTTCCTTGGTGGCTAGAGCAACAGAAGAATAAGAGGGGAAGTGATAGGAATCAAGTTGCAGGATTGCAGAGAAACCAGGAGAGGGGGAATGGGACTGATGGGATTGCTCGTTAGGAGCTGGCATGCGTCCAAAGAGCTGAATGATCTGGGTTGTAATAAGTCAAATTACAAGTTAAATGTATTCATTCTGGCTTAATATTTTTGCACACACATAACCTTTCATCCCAATAAGTAGCCACTGTAACCTCTACAGGTCTTAAATAATTGAGCAGTAACTCTTGAGGTTTGTGGCATGATATTTAAAAAAAACTGACTTTTACACTCCAACAGAGAACAGAAGTGCGATGTTATCCATAATTTCTTTTCAGATTTAAAATTCATATAAATCTCTCTCCTCCCCACTTCACATTCTCACTTTAGGAATAACTACTCCCTCCCTCCCCCCCCTCCCGTGGGAGGAACAGGTTTTTTTCCCTTCTATCGTTAGATTTCTTAACAGATAATGAACTGACCCATGAGCACTATCTCACTAGTTTTGCTCTCTATTTACGTTTATTTAATTTTTTATATATTGTAATTTATAGTATTTTTGTATTGCACTGTACAGCTGATGCAAACATCAAATTTCAAACAGGTCAGTGATATTAAACCTGATTCCTATTCCCCACCACCACTTCAATGAAGAATGCTTAAACTAAATGCCTCAAATGCCTCTGTTTTAAGAATTGGGAATTGATTTCCTGATTGCGTTTGCACACTTTGCACTTCTACGCAATTTATTTTGAAGCATTGCCTCCTCACCTCCCCAGTGAAGGTGGCCTCTTCCCTTTTGAGACAGCAGTTTAATGATATTACTTTCAGTTTAGCAAATTGCAATCACACTGTTAATTCACCATCTGGCACACGCGTGACCTTTGTCATCTGCTACCAGAATTGTCCAAATTAAGCTTTAATGCAAATACAAGGAGCCACAGTACCTCACCTTCTGAACTGGCCACCTTGCACACTCTCTGAAATCAATAACTCCAGATGCCATGTCTTTAGACTTTTACATTTCAGTCTTGCATTTCTTGCACATTACTTTGGTCATTAAATTTCTCGGCATTTAGTCATCTTACAGACTTTTGATGAAGCCACTCTCAGACTGGAAGAGCAACATCTGGTAGCCTCCAACCTGATGGCGTGAACTTCGGATACTTTTTCCTGCCTCCCCTTTCTCTTTTTTTCCATTCTCCATTCTGGCTCTCTTTTTGTCACCTGCCTATCACCTCTCTCTGGTGCCCTTCCACCTTCCCTTTCTCCCATGGTCCACTGTCCACTCCTATCAGATTCCTTCTTCAGCCCTTTACCTTTTCCATCAATCATCTCCCAACTTCTAACTTCAACCCTGCTTCCTCACCCACCTACCTTCCTCCACATCTGGTCTCACCTGTTACCTGCCAGCTTGTACACCTTCCCCTTCTCTCCACCACCCGGTTCTGGCGTCTTCCCCCTTCCTTTCCAGTCATGGTGAGGGGTCTCCGTCTGAAATGTCAACCGTTTATTCCTCTGCATAGATGTTGCCTGACCTGCTGAGTTCCTCCAGCGTTTTGTGTGTGTGGCTCTCTATTTCCAGCACCAGTAGAATCTCTTGTGTTTATAGACGTTATCATCCCGTTTTCTTGCCCATCACCGTGTTATGAATCTTTACATTTTCTCAAATAAAAACATAAAATGCCGGAAACACTTGACAGCTTGTGGCACGGTAGTGTAGTGGTTAGTGCAATCGGAGCTCCATTCCCTCCGCAGTCTGTAAGAACTCCGTGACCGCGTGGGTTTCCTCCCATATTTCAAAGACGTATGGTTAGGTTAGTAAGCCGTGGACATGGTATGTTGTCGCGGGAAGTGTGGCAACACTTGCAGGCTGCTCCCAGCACATCCTTGGACTCAAATGGTTCTGTTTATTATCAGAGAATGGAAACAGTATGCCTGAAATACTTAGTCTTCACAGACATCCATGAAAAACAAAAAAATGAACTACAGAAAAACATCAGCACCCCAAAGCCCCCTCTCCCCCTTCCCCATGCAAGCGACAGCAAGCATCAATGCAACAACCTCTCCCCCCCCACCCCCACTGTCCAAGAGAGAAATTAAGTTGTTTTTTGCAGATGAGCTCGAAGAGGTAGCAACTTGGCGCCATCTTAACTCCGCCCACTTCATGGGCTGTGTTGGCTGTTGGCACAAAATGGTGTATTTCACTGTATGTTTCAATGTATATACAGAAAGCAAAGATTAACTTTAATCTTTATCTGGAAACCACACTGCTCAGACCGTACTTTTCAGAGCCACACTTCAGCTTTGGACCTGAATCTTAGGTTGGTCAATGTCTGTAGAAAGAGAAACAGTTAACATTTCAGGTCTCAGACCCTTTGTCAAACGGTTGGTTTCTCTCTCCCCAGATGCTGCCTAACCTGAGTGTTTCCAGCATTTCCTGAATTAATTTCAGATTTCCAGCATCTTTGCATCTTTTAATTTTCTTTGTTTCCTCATTCTCTTGTTCCTTTTCGTTTTGTAACTTGTATTGACTGTTCTCTCAGCTTGTACACCTGAAATGCAGTCTCCACTTCTCCACAGATCGCTGAATATTTCCTTGGGACTTGCTTAACTTTCTGCCGTATTGTGTTTCAGAATGACGTGACTGGGGAGTCGGTGCTGTTCACTCAGAGCCCTGTATTGTTTCGCTTGACACGGCTACCTCCGTTATGAAAGTAAAGGTGTTGCAGTGACCATAGACACCATGGTGGTGCCCCTGATTGACACTCCCACTCCTCCCAATATGGTGGCAGATGTGGTGTTCGTTATTGAGGGAACGGCAAATCTTGGGCCATACTTCGAATCTCTGCGGAAACATTACATTCTTCCGGCAATTGAGTGAGTATAAGACTACAAAACATGGGAGCAGAAATAAGCCATCTGGCCCACTGAGTCTGATCCACTATTCCATCATGGCTGATCCTTTTTTTTTCTCTCTCCTCCTCAACCCCAGTTCCTGGCCTTCTCCCTGTAGCCTAAAAGACCATTAGACATAGGAGCAGAATTAGGCCATCTATGGGTATGACCAAAACTTCAGTTAATGCTTTTAAGGTGGATGTTGTTGTCTGATGGATATGATACTCTGCAAATATCCCAGAGGTTATAGTTTCGCTTGGTTCGTATCTCGTTTTTCAGATCCGAATTCAGTGGCACCTATTTGTCACCAGTTCCACAGTATATAGTTAATTATAATTATTAAAATTGTAGTATGGTATCTGTTGTGGATTCCACAGTAGCATAGGGGTTAGCGCAGTGCTTTATAGCACCAGCGATCCAGATTCAATTCCCGCCACTGTAAGGAGTTTGTATGTTCTCCCCCATAACAGCGTGGATTTCCTCCAGGTGCTGTGGTTTCTGCCCACAGTCCGAATACATACGGTTAGGGTTAGCAAGTTGTGGCCCCCATCACATCCTCAGACCGTGCTGCTCATTGATGCAAACGGCGCGTTTCACTCTGTTTCAATGTACATGTGACATAGAAAGCTATATGCTGAACGTAAGTACATTGAGGAGGTGAAAAGAAACCAGAATGCAGAGAAAGTGCAGTGTAGGTAATCAAATAAAGTGCTAAGGTGATTAAAACGCTAATTTTATCTAAATTATGTGTGATGTAACTCCATTCATTCCTCTAGTTTTGTCACTGTTCCAGGTCAATAGCATGCACCTCTCAAGTTGCATGGTATTTTGAGCTATCGAAGTAACTTTATCTTGATTAATCTCTTGCAACAAATCTCTTTCCCACAGCTGATTAGAATCTTAGTGAAGGCATTCTTTTTAGAAGCAAAGTATCAAATTATGAATTTTCCAAACATGAATTATTTCTGTGGCCAATCCAGTATTTTGTATACTGTGTAGCACACTGTAGGCTAGTTCTGACATCCTTCTGTGTTCTTTTGAGTACGAGTTTCTGGGTGATGTAATCATTGGATGATCTTTTTTTAACCCCAAGACACCTCACTCCAACTACCTCTTCCAAATGATGTGTTTCCCACCACCCCTAACCCATGATGTTCAATGTAATCTCTTCTGTTACTTGCCTTTGATGCTGCGGGCTTTTTAAAACATTGTTGATCTCAGATTGCATTTAACTGACCTCATGGTATTTATCTTACTGATCTCTATAATATGCACATTGTTTGAGGCCACATTTACTACCCATCTAAACCCATGCTAACTTACTTCACCTAGCAACTAGCCATAGCTTAGTGGATCTGGGGTCAGATAGCATTCTGGATTAGGCCATGGATAATAAATTAATCTTTGAACCTTGTGTCCTTAAAGTGCTAATATTAAAGTATGTATGTATGCAATATACAACTCTGAGACTCGTCTTCTCCAGATAGCCACAAAACAAAGAAAACCATGGAAATAAGTTCAAGGAGAAACCGCAAACCCAACCCCCCACCCACAAAAAAAAACGGCAACATGGTCATCAACCTCCTCGCGCACAAAACGCAACAACCCCCATCCCCCTGCACAAAAACGCAACAAGAACATTGGCCCCCAATTTCCCCCCTCTCCCTACACAAAAACTAACAGAAACACAACAAGAACGTCAACCCCCAGCCCCCGCCCAAAAGAAAACAACTAGAAAGAACGGGTGAAAACACGGAATATAAAAACCATAAGACTGAGAAAGTCCTTAGTCCAAATCCGCAAACACGGAACCTTGGTAACGTTCTCCAACATCATGGAAAGAGAGAGACACCGCCTGAACGCAGAGGGCTACCCTCCGGGCACGGCAGTATGCCATGCAGGCTCCTCTGGCAGTTGGTGACTACTTTTTCCTCATTTGTTTATACTGAACCTCCTTTCCTCCAGAAAGTTCTGATTCTGTAGGCACTACCATACTCTACATGAGTATATTTGTTGTAAATGAGCATTCATAATAAGTGACAGCATCTCATTTGCTCTCCAAATGGCACGGGTGAGGGTGGCATCATCTTGCATATCTGCTTGCCAGGGCTACCCACACATAAAGCTGGAATTCTGTGATCTTTTCCCCTTTAAGTTCTTTAGCTGTGTTATGTGCACACCAGTCACGTGACTAGTACTGCATCAGTTGAGCCCAGCACTAACCAGGGATAGACTCTAAACTCCCAGACACAGTCTTTTTTTTATTTCAAAATATACTTTATTCAAAAATAAAATTGTGTACAATAAACCATTCAATGACTCTCAATCCTTTACAGGTGTTTCCATTACGGGCTTTACATTTCCACACTTTTAGCCGCTGACGTGGTGCTCTGTTGTTTCATCTTTCCACACCATTGTTGAGGGGTATACTCCCCACCACCCGACCCCTCCTACTCCCACTCCCACGGGGGAAGAACTCTACACAGTCATCCTGTTTTGTCTTGGACTCTGAAACTATAAGACATAGGAGCAGAATTAGGCCATTTGGCCCATTAATTCTGCCCCACCATTCCATCATGGTAGATTTATTAACCCTTTTAACCCCATTCTCCTACCTACTCCCTTTGACACCCTGACTAATCAACCCTTTATCTTTTTTTTACCAATCAACTTCTCAGCTCTGAACGTCACCCAATCCCCCCCACCCAGTTTCACCTATCACTTTGTATTTCTGGCTCCCCTCCTCCCACCTTCTCACTCTGACTTCTGATCTTTTTTCTCCAGTCCTGATGAAAGGTCTCGGCCCGAAACATCAACTGTTTGCTCTTTTCCATAGATCCTCCAGCATTTTGTGTGTGTTACTTGGATTTCTAGCATCTGCAGATTTTCTCTTGTTTGAGAGCATATCAACCTCCACTTTAAATATACCCAATGATTTGGCCTCCACAGCCATCTGTGGCAATGAATTCCACAGATTCACCACCCTCTGGCTGAAAGAAATACTTCTTGCTCCTGAGACCATTAGAACAGTTTTGTCTTTCCTGGGAGCAGAGAGTAATTGCCATTCAAACCACACTTCAGAAAATCACTGAAGATAAAATTGTCCCTGCTAAAATGTATGACTGATTAACTTCTGAGAGGTTCTGTAGTCTAAATGTGTTGGCGAGCCTGTCATGGTGCTCAGACAGAAACCAGAGCCAAGCTTTGATTCTGATACACCAACTGAACAGGAAGTCAGAGCAGTGACCTATCATTCTTGGCTTAGCGCTTCAGGGCAGGCCCAGACAAAGGGAATCTGTTTTTTCATTTCCCCCTGTGGCTACGAATGAAAGATGATTGAAAGTGTAGTCATGCAGAATAAAAGAAGCTCATTTGTTCCCGTGGTGGCGTTTACAAAGAGCTGTTTGAATAGCTTGTCTCCCTCTGCTGTTTCTCCATAGTTCTACAGTTTTCACTACCCAACCCCGAAGCTTTTCAGTCTGATTGAAAAGAATATAATTTGGAACTGGTCTGTAAAGATTTCTGCTTTTCTTTTACAGGTATTTTAACGATGGTCCCCCTGCAGAAACTGATTTTGGTGGTGATGTACGTCATCTTATAAACTTTCCTAATTTATGCTTGAAAATGCTTTTAATTTCTGGTTTGCAGTAAGAACATTGAAAGTTACAGCACAGTACCAGCCCTATGGCTCACAATATTGTGCTGACCTTTTAACTTGTTTTAAGATCAATCTAGCCCTCTTTCCTACATAGCCCTCCATTTTACTATCATCTATGTCCCTGTCTAAGAGTTTCTTAAATGCCCATCGACTCTTGCCTTGTTTCCCTACCGTCCACCTGCACTTGGGTAATTAATCAACCAAGGAACTGTGGATTTAGGATGAATCCCCAAACTTCCAGTCAAGAAGGTGCTGAGCTGCCTTCCGTCGAAGATTTAGTTATTTTTTTAAATTTGTAGGGATGGTTTTAGAACTTAAGACACTTCAGCCCACAATGTTGTGCTGACTTTTTAACCCTTCTCCATTTAGCCCTCCATTTTTCTATCATCCACGTGCCGAAGAGTCTTTTAAATGTCCCCAGGTATCTGCCTCTACCACTGTCCCTGGTGGTGCGTTCCAAGCAACCACCATTCTGTGTTTTTAAAAAAAACTTGGGAGCTTTTTTAAAAAAAATCAAACAAAATAGTACTAATATTGCTACAAGAGAATGTGACTTGTCTTGTAACAAATTTTCCTCATTTTTGTGTGGCACTTAAAACTACTTGTTCCCTGTTTGTTGCAGCTTGCAAAGTTGTCATGTTATTTTCAGTGAGGATTTGAGTGCTAAGCTGGATAATCACTTGCTATAAAGATTAATGGCCACGTTTGACCCTTCCATCTCCAGTCTGCGTGTGCTCAGTCTTTCCGTACTTGACCTGACCCAGAAGCATTTGCAGAAATGCAGGAGAGATGCAGCCTATTTTGGACTTGCATTGCTACTGCTCAAGAGCAAAAGATGTACGCCATTACATTAAGCAAGTGATCCTGGTTGGATGGAGTACAGAGCTGAACCATAGTGGCATGAGTCAAACTCGACTGTGCTATCAGCGTTTACACCCAGTCATAAACACTCAAGGCATAAGAGTAGAACTAGGCCGTTTGGCTCATCGAGTCTCCTTTTCATCACGGCTGATTTATTTTCCCCCTCAACCCCCTCCTCCTGCCTTCTCCCCGTATCCTCTGAAACCCTGAAGGTAGGCTGGTTGTTCTAAAATAGTTGATGACTTCCGGCTGAAGGAAAATGTGTGTTTTTCTCTGATAAAGATGTGGACTAAAATGGAGTAAATATTCTAAAATTCATAGGCATTAATTTTTTTTACTGTACTGTGAATTTTTCTCTTTATACTAATCCATAATTTCTGTCCCTGTATCTGAAAAACATCATTTTCTTCTGCTTTAATGTACATTTACCTTCTCGGTCTTTGTTAACTTCTCCATCTGTCAATATTTACCATACTTGCTTGGGTCCCAGGTGCCTTGTTCCCTTACTGCGGTTAGAAGTACATGTTTCTATTGCCTACCTTTGGGGGGGGGGGGAGAAAAACAAGGGGCAAGTCCACAGTGGTTAAAAAATCTTGCCTATTTTTTGTGAGCAAACAGAAGACTAACACTGCAGATGCTGAAATCTACAGGTAAAACAAAAATTGCTGAAAGCACATTGACAGAATCTGTTAAAAGTATAAGTGGAGTTAACCTGTTCTGGTTTTAAAAAAAAACAGCCTTTGGCCTGAACGTTAACTGTTTCTTCAGAATTAGAAGCAACACACATAAAAGTTGCTGGTGAACGCAGCAGGCCAGGCAACATCTCTAGGAAGAGGTACAGTAGACGTTTTGGGCAGAGACCCTTCGTCAGGACAAAGGGTCTCGGCCCGAAACATCGACTGTACCTCTTACTAGAGATGCTGCCTGGCCTGCTGCGTTCACCAACAACTTTAATGTGTGTTGCTTGAAATTCCAGCATCTGCATATTTTCTCATGTTTGCGACTTCAGAATTAGAACCTGGTTTATTATCACCCGCATGTCGAGAAACTTGCTGACTTTGTGGCAATAGTACATGCAATACATAATAATAGAGGGGGAAAAAAGCTGAATTACGGTAAATATGTAGTTAAATTAAATAAGTAGTGCTAAACTAGAAATAAAAAGAGGAGTGAGGTAGTGTTCTTGGGTTTAATATCCATTCAGAAATCTGATGGTGGAGGGGAAGAAGCTGTTTCTAAATCATTGAAGTATGTGCTTTCACACTTCTGTACCTTTTCCCCTGATGTAGCAGTGAGAACAAGGCATGACTTGGGTGGTGGGGATCCTTAACGATGGACCCTGCCTTTTTTTTTGAGGTATTGTTCATTGTTCCTTGAAGATGTCTGAATACTATCCAGGTGTCCTGGAGAGTGCTCCTGGTGGAGCTGACTGAGTTTACAACTCTCTGCAGCTTACTTCGATTCCTCCCCCATATCAGATGGTGATGCAACCATGGTACATCATGTGAAATTTTCAAGTGTTTTTGGGAATAAACCACATCTTCTCAAACTCCCAATGAAATACAGCTGCTGCCATGCCTTCTTTGTAGCTATGTTGGGTCCAGGTTAGATCCTTAGAGATAGTGACACCCAGGAATTTGAAGTTGCTTGCTCTTTCTGCATTTGCTGCCTGCCAAGCTGATTGTTTCCAGCACTGATTGTCACATTGACCTGGCAATACTTGGTGTCATTTCTTTTTCACTCTGTCAAGAATGACCTTGCTCCCTACTAATTCAGTTCTTTTATTTTTCTCTTCTCCTCCTCCCCCCCTCAGTATGGAGGCACACAGTACAGCTTAGTTGTGTTCAACACGGTGGACTGTGCGCCAGAATCGTACGTGCAGTGTCACGCCCCCACCAGCAGTGCTTATGAATTTGTCACCTGGCTTGACAGTATTCAGTAAGTATATAGTGAACTCCTCAGGTGCGGGTACAGGTTCTCCAGTTCTACAGTGGGTGTCAGAACTTAGGTGTCTTCAGTAATGTGCAGCAGGGCATAGAAGGTTAAGAGATCAGAATTGGAATCAGATCTATTATCACTGACTGTGCTTTATAAAGTTTGCTGTTTGCCATTTATAAACCAGAATAAATTATATAAAAAAAAATTAATAGTGCAGAAAAAATAAGGAATAGTAAGGTAGTGCTGAAGGATCTTGTGGACCATTCAGAAGTCTGATGGCAGAGCAGAATGGTAAATCATTGCATGCTCCCGTACCACCACCCTGATGGTAGTAATGAGAGGCCATATCCCAGATGTTGAGGGTCTTAGTGGTGGATTCTGCCTCCTTAAGGCTCTTGAGGATGTCCCGTGGCGGGTTTAAACCCACTGAATCTGAAAACCTCTTGCAATCCAGTATGTTGGGGCTCTGTCATATAATGACCATAAGACAACAGATCTTTGGCCATTCAGGCTACCACCATTCGATCATAGCCGATTTATTTTCAACCCCACCCTCCTACCTTCTCTACATGACCTTTTCACCCTTACTAATGAAGAGCCTTCAACCTCCGCTTTAATTATACCCAATGAATTGGCTTCCACAGCTGTCTGTGGTAATGAATTCCACAGATTCACCACCCTCTGACTAAAGAAATTCATCCTCATTTCTGTTCTAAAGGGATATCCTTCTATTCTGAGGCTGTACCTTCTGTTCCTAGACTCCTCCACTATTTGGAAGCAGCCTGGCCACGTTCACTCTATCTGTGCCTTTTAGTATTTGGTAGGTTTCAATTAGGTTTTTGTCGTCCCCCACCCCCCCCCATTCTAAACTGCAGCAAGTACAGCCCCAGAGTTCAAGTATATGACAAAATTTAGTAAACCCCAAGGGATGAAACCATTTCCACTGGCTGGAACTACCAGGAACGCTGTGACACAGGGCCCCTACCATTGTCAATGATCCGTCCCATCCATCCAACAATCTCTTTGACCGCTCCCCCACCACCAGTAGCAGGAGTTACCATAGCATTAGGACAAGGACTGTTAGGGCGAGAATTTTGAACTCTGGTATTATACTGTTTACTTTTTAACTTGTGCTATGAATTGCATCTTATTATTTGTTAGGTTATTTGTGGTACTATTACTTTATATGTTGTGTGTGAGTTGTACGTGCTGTGTTGTGGTCCTTTCTCTGGAGAAACGTTTTGTTTGGCGGTATACATGTGTATGGGTGAAATGACGATAAGCTTGAACCTGAACCGTTAAGATTTAAGAACCAGGATAGGTGGGGGAGGGGAAGTGAGACTGAGCATTAAAGCATTTACAAACGTGTGAAAATCTTCAGATGCTGGAAATCCAAAGCAACACACACAAAATGCCAGAGGAACTTAGCAGGTCAGGCAGCATCTATGGAAAAGAGTAAACAGTCAACACTCTGGGCTGAGACCCTTCATCAGGACTGGAAAGAAAGGGAAGTCAGAGTAAGAAGGTGGGGGGAGGGGAGGAAGAAATACAAGGTGGTAGGTGATAGGTGAAACCAGAGGAGGGAGTGAAGTAAAGAGCTGGGAAGTTGAATGGTGAAAGTGATAAAGGGCTAGAGGAGGGGGAATCCGATGGGAGAGGGAGAAGACCATAGAAGAAAGGGAAGGAGAAGGAACACCAGAGGGAGGTGTTGGGTAGGTAAGGGGAAACCATGTAGCACAAGATGGCAACGAAGACATTCCCAGGAAGAATATGCGGCTGTAGTAGCACGTCTGGGTGAGCACATGTTCGAAGAGTCGGAAGAACGCAGAGATCGCAGGGAAGCAGTGAGTGGAGTATCACTGAACTCCCGTTGAAGGGAAGATTTAAACTTCTTCAGGGTCAAAGCATTGAATTGTCACGGTCTACATTGCAAAAGTGGAGCTGGCAGTGAAAGCAAGCTTGTTTGCAACTAAAGGAACTGGTTCAGTGCATGAAAAGGAAGCTTTCAAAGAGGCATGAGAGTACAGATGGCTTTGTTACTGCTGTGAGGCTCTTTGATTTTTTGCACACTCAGTCACATTCAGTTGCATTTGATGCTGGAGAATGCAGCATCTATTTTGTACATGTATTCTCTCAAACAGCGATGAATGAACGACGCAGTTCTGTTGCATGAAGAAAGGGTGTTTTTCTTTACATAATCCCATAGTTAGCCTTTAATTTCTATGCCTCCGCAGTGGAGAGCGGCCTGATTGCATCACAACCTGGTATGGAAACAGCTATGCCCAAGAACGGGAAAGTCTACAAAAAGTGGTGTATACTATATATTTAAAAAGTAGTACCAAAATAGTGGGACAGTGTTCACAGGTTCATGGACCGTTCAAAACTTTGATGGCAAAGGGGAGAAGCCATTCCTAAAACACTGAATGTGGGTCTTCAACCTCCTGTACCCTCTCCCTAATGGCAGCAATTAAAAAAAGGGCATGTCCCAGAAGGTGAAGGTCCTTCAGAATCAGGTTTAATATCACCAGCATTGTCGTCATCATCAGGTGCCATGCCCAGTTTGAGCTTTGACTGCCATGGCCCACACACTCCTGTTTCGGGTCAAGTGGATCAATTCATTGGTATTAATTTCCAGTACTCTGGCTGCTGTCTCCATCATCATTTGTCTTTGCCTTCCTCTTGTTTTCTTCCCATCAATCTTTCCCATAATTACCGTGCATTCTAACTCCTCTTTCCTAATCACATGTCCAATGAAGTCACGTTGCCTTTTCATGATCTCATACATTATTTTTCTTTTTGTGCTTGCTCTGTTCATGACATCCTCGTTAGATATTCGTTTCGTCCATAATATTCTTTGCATCCTCCTCAAAAACCAAATCTCTGCTGCTTCAATTTGTTTCCTCATGTTACTAGATATTGTCCAACATTCTGATCCATATAACATAACTGGATAAACATAACATTTCAATACTCTGAGGCGGGTTGTCATGCCTAGTTTAGTATTGGTCAGTATACTCTTCATTCTCGTAAAGGTGTCTTTTGCCATCCCTATTCTTCTTTTGATGTCCATGTCACACCTGCCATCTGATGTCACCCAGCTTCCTAAGTAGCAAAAGTTCTGTACTTGTTTTATGTCTTCCCGGTTTATTCTCAGCCTGCAGATAGGATTCTCCTTCTTTTTGGATATCACCATGTATTCTGTCTTTTTACGATTGATAGATGGACCCATTTTTGCACTTTCTTCAACAACTATATCAATTAAGTTTGTAGTTCTTCCTCCGTACTTGCAACTAACAGTGTCATCGCATACCTGAAATTATTGATGTTCTCACCGCCAAATTTGATTCCCAAGATGTCTCTTATTTTTTTGTAATATTGTTTCACTGTACACATTAAACAAATCAGGGGAGAAAAACACACCCTTGTCTAACGTCTCTCTTGATTTTCGTAAACTGACTCACTTCTCCATCTATTCTTACAGTGGCAGTTTGTTCCTGGTACAGATTTCTGATTAGGCGGAGATCTTTCGAATCTAGATATACAGTTTCCTGTAATATTTCAAATAACTTATTGTGCTTCACTTTATCAAATGCTTTTGTGTAGTTGATAAAACAAACAAATCTTTTTGCATTTGAATAGCTCGTTCTGATAGTATCTTTAACATCAATATCGCAGTTCTTGTACCTTTGTCTTTCAGAAAACCACATTGTTCTTTACCTGTTTCAGCCTGTATCTTACTTTTAGCTTTTGTCATCAAAATTCTTAGAAGTACCTTAGTGATATGACTCATTAAACTTGTGGTCCTATGTAATTCACATTCTATTGCTCCTGGTTTCTTAGGAAGAGTGATAAATACTGATTTTTTTCATCTCTTCTGGTATTATTCCAGTCTCATAAATGCCATTGATTAAATCAGTAAGTTTTTCAATTCCATAATCTTCAAGGGCGATAATTTGTTCTATTACTAATTCATCAGGACCTGCTGCCTTTCCTTTCTTCATCTGATTTATTACATTACGAACCAGATTTTAAAATACTTGGACCTTCAATGTTCTTCTTAATTTCTGGTTTTTCACCTCGATCGTCTTCAAGCAATTCCTGAATATAGTCAGTCCATCTGTTCATAATCTCATCTTTTTCCATGATAATGGTACCGTCCGTTGCTTTCAAACATCCACCTGAAGAACAGAGGAGCTTTTTACCAGAGATATTCTTGATTTGTTGATGTATCCTTTTTGGAACAGTAATAGGGATTCTTTCTAGTTGCTCACATTCCTGGTTTAATCATTCTTCTTTGGCTTTTTGACGTCTTTTAACTCTTTTATCTAAGGACTTATATTCCATAGGATTTGCTTTCTTCAGTCTCCTTTCTTCCATTAGATTTTTGATTTCATCTGTCATCCATTTATTCTTTGTGCTTTTTTATCTTTTTAGGAATCACTGACTTTGCTGATTCTACCAAGGCATCCTTCAGAGAGTTAAACTTCATTTCTACATGATTGCTATCATCTTCAACAGATTCTATTTCTAGACTTTGAAATCTATTCCTTATTTCAATTGTAAATTTTTGTCTGAAGTTTTCTTCTTTAATTAGTTGCGAGTAGTCAAGGGATTGTTCAGGTTTTTGCTGCTTTAGTTTTTAACTTTTACTTTTACGTGACATATTCCTGGGTTATGGTCACTATTATAGTCTGCACCTGGATATGTTTTGCACTGAGTGACTGAGTTTCTAAATCTTTGGTTTATAGTAATAAAGTCAATTAGATTTCTGGTGCTATTACCTGGACTTTTCCAGGTCCACAAGCATCTTGGATGGTTTTTAAAGTAGGTATTCATAATGACCTGATCTTGCACCATTCTACCCATTTCTCACCTCTTTCATTTCTTTCCCCTAGTTCAAATTTTCCTCTGGTATTTCCATCAGCACCTTGTCCTACTTTAGCATTTAGATCTCCCATGACGATAACAATATCTTGAGATTTGCATCGATTCTTTGCTTGTTCAGGCTCTTCATAGAATTTATCTATATCTTCATTTGTTCCATCTGTTGTTGGTGCATATACCTGTATAATTGCTAAATCAAATGGTTGTCCTCTGAAACTAACAAGGAGCACTTTTTCTGATATTGCCCAATGTCCTAAAACACTTTTTGCCATGTTTTCATCCATAAGAATTCCTACTCCATTAGTATGGGATGTTCCGCAAGAATAAAATAGTGTTTTATTTCTATTCTGACATGTTCCAGCACCCGTCCAATGAACTTCGCTAATTCCCATGATGTTAATTTTTAGTCTCTCCATTTCACTTACCACACTGTCCAATCTTCCTGCTTGATATAGGGTTCTTACATTCCAAGTGGCAATAATTTTCTTTTGTGTTACTTGAATTTTATGAGCAGTAGCTCGATGATGGTCGGGGATCCCCTGCTGCCCAGAATCAACCCTACCGGCGAAGCATCTTCAGAATTGTCTTGAAGATCCTCTTGATGCTGTTGTTGTGCGATACATTTTGTGAGTTTGACCATAGTTTTCTTAGCAAATAGATTCTAGGAAATCTAGTATCTAACAACGGTGGTTTGCTATTGCCTTCCGTTGGGCAAACTGAAGAAATGGCCATTTCTCCTCCCAAATGTTCATCCGCCTGTACTATAGCCACTGTCCTTTGAGGTCGCAGCTCACCTGCTTTCTCCGTCATAAATTCAGTTACTGAACCTGCCGGATCTGCCTTTGGCCTTGGCTCCTATCCTGAGCAGGAACCCTTGCAGGTGCTACTGTTCCAGGTCAGAGCGGCCCTGGGAGCAATGAATGACTAAGGGGTAACTCCACTTTCCCCAAAGCTCTGAAAGTCCAAGTCCCCAATCAGAGCCTCATCACCGGTTGCAGTTTAGAGTCATACCCAGGACTGATACGTTGTGAAATTTGTTGACTTTGCAGCAGCAGTACAATGCGATATATGATAAATATAGAAAAAATTACAGTGAGTATATATGTATATTAAATAGTTAAGTTAAAATAAGTAGCGTAAAAACAGAAAAAAGTCATGAGGTGGTGTTCATGGTCATGACGGATGTGCCTTTTTGAGGCACTGCCTTTTGAAGATATCCTTGATGCTGGGGAGACTGGTGCCCAGGTGAAGCTGTCTGTGAGTTTACAACCCTCTGCAGCTTTTTCCAATCCTGTGCAGTTACCCCTCCATACCAGGCAGTGGTACAACCAGTTGGAATCCTGTCCACTGTTGAAGTTTTATAGCATAGCCACTGTTGTGCAGTAGCAACTTCCAGCAGCCCGTCTGTGTATAGCGGGCCCCCACAAGTTAAACTGCACCTTGACACTGATTGAGGAAGTCTCCCCTGCTCTTGCAAATCGTGCCATGTTATTCCTCAAGGCTTATTAACATCTGCTTTGATCACAGATTCATGGGTGGTGGAGGGGAGAGCTGCAGCCTTATTGCGGAAGGACTCAGTACAGCACTGCAGCTGTTTGATGACTTCAAGAAAATGCGAGAACAAATGTAAGTAATTTTTGTTTCAGTTTCATTAGTTTTGTTTGGAGCTAGAAGATTAAATTCGCTAATTTTTGTGCACGTAGCCAAAAGGATCAATACTTGTGTAGTAAAATGATTTGGGCAGCATGGTAGCGCAGTGGTTAGTGTAACGCTTTACTGCGCCGGCTGTAAGATCGAGCTTCAGTTCCCCGCACTGCCTGTATGGTGTTCGCACGTTCTTCCCCCGTGACTGCACGGTTTTCCTCCCAGTGCTCTGGTTCCCTCCACATTCCAGTGACGCAAAGGTTAGGGTTAGGAGGAGCTGTCACTGAAAGCATGGCGACACTTGCAGGCTGCCCCCAGCACGTCTTGGACTGTGTTGGTCATTGGAGCAATTGATGCGTTTCACTCTATGCTTCGCCATTTGCATACCGCAAGCTGCTACCAGAAGGAATGCGTTAACAATCAGAATGCATACCTGATGTTGTGGTTTATTCTTTTTTACACCTGTCAGTTAATAACTTTGCAAGTCGTCAGAGTAATAATACAAAATCTTTTGTTTCTGAGAAAGTTGGTGGACAGTTTTAATCGCCTATACATTAAGAGTATGCTGCTGCTTTAATTTTTTATTTAGAGATGTGTCACAGGACAGGCCCTTCCAGCCCAACTAGCCTACTCCACCCAATTACACCCATGTGACCAGTTCACCCGTGCATTTTCAGGAAGAGGGAGGAAGCCGGAAGCACTCACACAGTCATGGGGAGAAAGTATAAACTCCTTATAGAAAGTGGTCAGAATTGAACCTGGGTCGCTGGCACTGTAAAGCGTTAGCCCTAACCACTACGGTGTGACCCACCTATTGCTGATCCACTCTGCAATGATTTAAAGGGCATTGATTTTAAAATTGCCTCTCCTGTTTCAGAGGGCAGACCCGCAAAATCTGTGTTCTGATCTGTAACTCTCCTCCATACCTCCTGCCAGCCGTGGAGAGCACCACGTATTCAGGCTTCACAACAGACAATCTGGTTCAGATGATCGGCGATGTAAGTATTTCCACTGTGCGAGTGAGTGGGTGAGCATGGACACTGGAGAGGTTGCAGCATGTGATCTAAATTGGGAAGGTGACCTTTTCATGGCTGTGCTGAATGTCGTGTTTACTGCATATGTCCCTGTTATTCGTGGCTCATACCCCGGTTGAGAACTTGGTGCTATGTTTTGATGCTAATGCTGCGTTAGTGAGGCATTCCTGGACAGACCCAACCCCACATTCTGTAGTGTGAGCTTTGACGTACAAGTTCAAGTTTATTGTCGTCTAACTGTAAATGTATACAACCAACTGAACCAGCATTCCTCAGGACCACAGTACACCCACAGCACATATATCACACACAGCACATAAAACAAAATATTACCACAGATAAGCTAATAAAATTTAATTCAAAAATGCATGTGAAGTACGCAGCATAGGCAAACAGTAAACATCTCGCTGTCCTAGCGACACGACCTCAGTGGTGGCAGGGTATTCATTAGTTTCACAGCCGGAGGGAAGAAGCTGTTACCCAGTCTGGCAGTCCTAGTCGAGGTGCTCCTGTACCTCCTTCCTGATGGTAGTGGTAGGGATCCTCAGCAATGCTTTTTGAGCTCTCTTAGAAGATGGTGAGCAGTTTTGGGCCCCTTATCGAAGGAAGGGTGGATCCAGAGGAGGTTTATGAGAATGATCCAGGGACCAAAGGGTTCATGTATGAGGAGGGTTTGATGGCTCTGGGCCTGTACTCACTGGAGTTTAGCTGAATGGGAGGGGATGTATATTGAAAGGCCTAGATAGAGTGGATGTGGAGACGGCGTTTCTTATCGTGGGGAAGTCTGGAACCAGAGGGAATAGCCTTGTAATAGAAGACGGTTCCTTCAGACAGAGATTAGGAGGAATTTTTATAGCCAGAAGATGCATCTGTGGAATTCATTGCCATAGATGGCTGTGGAGGTCAAGTCATCGGATATATTTAAAGTGAAGGTTGATGGATTCTTAATTAATAAGGGCGTCAAAGATTATGAGGAGAAGGTAGGCAGTTGAGGTTTAGAGGGGTAATAACCATGATTAGCCATGATTGAATGGCAGAGCAGACCAAATGGGCCAAATGGCCGAATTCTGCTCCTATGTCTTATGATCTTAAAATATTTTGCAGACAAGAGACACACATCAAAGTTGCTGGTGAACGCAGCAGGCCAGGCAGCATCTCTAGGAAGAGGTACAGTCGACGTTTCGGGCCGAGACCCTTCGTCAGGACTGCTGCGTTCACCAGCAACTTTGATGTGTGTTGCTTGAATTTCCAGCATCTGCAGAATTCCTCATGGTTGCAGACAAGAGGTTGGACGAGTATCATTTTCTAAAATATAGTGTCTAAGTTCAGGGAGGAAAATGTTAAACAAAGCTAAGGGAAGGAACAAAAATGAATGAATTTGTCTGTGCCAAAGCAGTGCATTGACTCTCAGCACTCTGGGATAAAAAGAGGAAGAGGGTCAGAGCTCTCACTGCCAGTTTTCCGAAGGAATCCATGTGGAAACATGCCAAGTCTGTCAAATATAAGGCAGGATTGAGTTTAGTCCTCATTCCTTCCAGTGTAACATTGTCACTGAACACTCCTCTGTCCAACCAACTTCAGATTCTTCACTGCTGGCCTTTCTTCCACAAGGTCAGAAGTGGGGATGTCTGCTAATCAGGTTACTCAGGTTGGAGGAGCAACACTTTAAATTCTCTTACTAGCGCTTCTTTCACTTAGTCCTGATGAAGGGTCTCGGCCCGAGATGTCGACTGTACCTCTTCCTAGAGATGCTGCCTGGCCTGCTGTGTTCACCGGCAACTTTTATGTGTGTTACCTTAAATTCTGTCTTGGTAGCCTCCAACTTGATGGCATGAACATCAATTTGTCTAACACCTGGTAATTTCTCCCCCCCCCCACCCCCCTCCCCCCATTTTGGCTCCGTTCTCACCTGCCCATCGCCTCCCTCTGGTACCCTCCTCCTTCCCTTTCTTCCATGGTCCACTCTATTCCCCTGTCAGAATCCTCCTTCAACCCTTTACCTTTTCTGCCTACCGCTTCCCAGCATCTTACTTCAGATCCCCCCACCTCCCATCTTCCCTCTCACCTGGTCTCACCTATCACCTGCCACCTTTTATTCCTCCCTCTCTTCCTACCTTTTTATTCTGGCTTCTGTTGACTTCCTTTCTCGTGCTGATGAAGGATCTCAGCCCAAAATGTTGACTATTTATTTCCCTGAAATGACTGTGTTTATGTTGCTAATCCAGTTAAGTATTTGGTTGGTGGACACACCCCCACCCCCAGGATGGTGATAGTGAGGTGCATACCAATTGCAATTTTATTGAATAGTCAAATTATGTGTTTTAGACTTTCTCTTGTTATGTGTGCAAGTATATTGTTTAAATATTAAGGAGATTTCCTCTCCCATTATGGGAGAAGGCAGGAGAATGGGATTGAGAGGGATAATAAATCAGCCATGATCGAATTGTGGAGTAGAGTCAATGGGCTGAATGGCCTTAACTCTACTCCTATGTTTTATGGTTATCAAACAAAACAAAAGCTTAAATCAAGGATAGATAAAAGCTAATTGTGGCAGTTGACCAAAGCATGGTTCACATCTTATAGCAGGAAATAATTAAGGTGGAAAGGTTTGAGTGAAGGGACTCTAGAACTCAGGGTCCAGGTACTCAACTGCTAGTGGAAGCAACATTTTTTCCCCATCTGATGTTTGGTCTGCCAACAACTGAACCTTTTGACCATGCATGTATGCTTTTATGTATTGAGTTGCTACCACATGATTGGTTGATTAAATATTTGTATTAACAGGCAGGTTTACAGATGTACCTAATAAAGTGGCCACTGAGTGCGTATATCACCATATACTATCCTGGGATTCATTTTCTTGCAGGCATACACAATAAATCAAAGAAATGTAATACAATCAATGTAAAACTACACACAAGCAAAGACTGACAAGCAACAGATGTGCAAAAGGAGACAAATTGGGCAAATACAAAAACAAATAAACAACACTGAGAACATGAGTTATCAAGTCCTCGTAAAGTGAGTTCATAGGTTGAGAGCACGGCGTTCACTTTTACCTATCATCTTGTTCATACTGGAAAAAATGGTGCAAGAGAATCCGTACCGTGTGTGTATGGTTATATCTGTGTTTTCTCTCCCCTTCCTCCCACCATCCTTTAATAACACGTTGCATTGTGCGATTGTGCAGAGAGGGATCCATTTCTCCGTGGTCTCCCCTCGTAAGCTGCCTGCCTTGAGAGTGCTTTTTGAAAAAGCAGCCTTGAGTGGTGTCATAGAGACTCAGCTAAAGGACTACAGCCAGGATCCTCGCCATATGATCATGATTCGGGGGATAGTACTTCCAGGTAAGGACCACCACTTCCACTGGCCACCTGTTACGCCGTAAGCTGTGAACCTCCGGGCATCAGCAATACTGAGCAATACAACAATTAACATGTTTCTCAGAAAACATCTCGAAGTGTTGTGTATTCAGTGTCATCAATAACTTGCTGTGCAAATAGCCCCTGGTGGGCAAAGGAAACATTTCAAAGATAACACGTGGATCCCGGATCCAGGTGCCCTCTATAGCCACCAATAGGCATCCCCTTAGAAAAGCATCATACTCGATTCAATTGATCACACTACTACAATTAAAAGGGGCTCAGGGCTTTACTTTTTTCCTTTCTCCATCTTAAAATATTACTTTCCAGTGTCTCTCACAAATGCACCTTGATAGTGAGCATTGGCAGGTTATTCCGTCGCAGAGAATGGCAGCCGCTGCCTCACGCTGACTTCATTAGACACTTCACTTGCATGTGTATTTCTCAGCAGAGGCTGCTGGAGAGTAATGATGATGATACTTCTTCAGACACCCCTTTAAAATGCCTTTGAGTTTATAGAGATAGGTCCTTTGCCTCTCTTGTCCGTGTCGAAGTGTTGTTATTATTTATGTAAAGATACAGCGCGGAACCAGGCCCCTCCAGCCCAAAGAGTCCTACTGACCAGCAGCCCAGCTGTTCAACATGAGCCTAATCACAGGACAGTTTACAATGACCAATTAACCTACTGATCGGCATTTAGACTCTGCGATGAAACCAGAACAGCCTGGAGGAAACCCACGCTGTCACCGGAGAACATACAAACTCCTTACAGACAGCAGCAGAACTGAGCTCCGAGCTCCGTCACTCTGAGCTGTAAGAAGCCATCACTACACAATATGGGCTCTTCAGCCACAAAGTTGTGCCAACCATTTAACCTTGACCCTTCCCTCCTACATACCCCTCCATTTTTCTATCATTCATATGCTTAAGGGTTTCTTGAATGCCCCAGATGTATCTGCCTCTGCCTCCACCCCTGTAGCACATTCCATACACCCACCACTCGAGGTAGGAAATAAATCTACCTCCGACATCTCCTCTATACTTTCTTCCAATCACCTTAAAATTATGGCTCCTCTGGCCGTCCACTTAGACTTCAGTGGTGCAAGAAAGTTTGTGAACCTTGTGAAATTTTCTCTGTTTCTGCATAAATATGACCAAAAATATGATCAGATTTTCATGCAAGTCCTAAAACTAGATAAAGAGAACCCAATTAAATAAATAACATAAAAAACATTATACTTGTCCATTTATTAAGAAAAAATGATTCAGTATTACATGTATTGGTTGGAAAAAGTATGTGAACCTCTGGGGTAATGCCGTCTGCAAAAGCTATTTGGAGTCAGGTGTTCCAATCAATGAGATGAGATTGGAGGTGTGAGTTGTAGAGCTGCCCTCCCAATTTTTTAAAAAAATGACACACAAAGTCAGGTTACTGACAGAGCCTGGTCTTCTACAACTTTGAGGGATCCATGGATTTGCACTCCAAGTTCCCTTTGTCCCTCCACACTGCTCTGAATCTTGCCAGTAACCCTGTATTCTGTCCTGAAGTTCGACCTTCACTTCACACTTTACTGTGTTGAACTCCATCTGCCATTTCTTAGCTCAGCTCTGCATCTTGTCAATGTCCTGTTGTAGCTTACAATAACCTCCTACACTATCCACACCACCACCAACCTTCATGTCATCTGCAAACTTAGTAACCCACCCTTCCATTTCCTCATCCAAGTCATTTACTAAAATCACAAAGAGCAGGGGTCCCAGAATAGATTATCAGGCCACCAACCTCCAGGCAGAAAATGCTCCAGTCTTCATGGCAAATACCATGGAAATATTCATTTAGGACAGCTGGCCCCACGTGTAGAATACCCCTTTGGTCCTTAAGGAGACCCATTCTTTCCCTTTTGCTCCTAATGTTTAGAATAATTAGAGATTCTCTTTAATCTTATTTATTCCTCATGAGACTCACTTGATTGTAGTCAGCGATACCTATAATATGCTTCCTTTTTTTCCCTTGATCAAATCTTCAATAACTTTTGTTATCCAAGTTTTCTTAATTCTGCAAACCATTCCTTTTACCCTACTGAACTTTTACGAACTGTTTTAAAAGAAAAATCCAACTTGTCAGATGTTGTTTTTCCTTCAACCATGTGCTTCTAGTCTGCTTTTGTCGTTCTCTGTTGCTCTTATTGAAACCAGCCTTCCGCCAGTTTAAGACTTCAATTTGAAGACCAAACTTGTACCTTTCTCTGCTTAGACCATAAGACAGGAGCATAAGGCCATTCAGCCCATCTGAGTCTTCACCACTCCAGGGTTGATTTATTAACCCTCTCAACCTCATTGTCCTGCCTTCTCCCTGTAACCTTTGACATGTTTACTCATTAAGAACATAGCAACCTCCACTTTAAATATACCAAATGAAATGGCCCCCACAGCTGTCCATGACAATGAATTCCACAGTTTCAACCACCCCCTGCCTAAAGAAATTCCTCCTCATTTCTATTCTAAACAGACATCCTTCTATTCTGAGGCTGTGCCCTCTGGTCCTAGTCTTCTCCACTATAGGAAACATCCTTTCCATGTCCATTGTATATAAACCTTTCAATATTCAATAGGTTTCAATGAGATTCCCCCCTCATTCTTCTAAACTCCTCCAAATACAAGTCCAATGCCATCAAAAGCTCTTCAAATGTTTGCTGTTTCATTGCAGGATTGTTCTTGTGATTAACTTGAAACTTGCAAAAATATGGCCACTTAAGTTAGACAGACTTTCTGGGGCAAGTATTGTAATATTGTGAGAAAGTGAACGTAGCAGTTCATTGCACACTCATGAACAACTGTGCCATCTCCACCAATAAGTCATTGGAAGTTCGTAACGTGCACTTATTTTAAAAATGGAAGTGTTCTCTTTAGCTAATCATTGGTCCACATTGACTATTTTTTGTGCCCATTCAGGTGGAGGGACAGTAGCAACCAACACGGTGCCACAGAAACCAGTCCCACCGCAGCCACAGTCGTCAGTACAACAGCAGCCAAGTCTATTGTCCAGTCAGTCGCAGGCACCCCAACTGTCGCAATCACAACCACCATCTCAGCCCCAGGCAATCCCTTCCGTCTCACAAGCATATCAGGTAGATGCATGTAGCTGCCTTTTCATCTAACTCACTCAAACTTCTGCTGTTGGCTGGCTGAGACGAATGGCCTTTGCTACCTAATTTGAACTGTGATGCTGACGAGCCCTTTGACTTCTCAAAGTGCAGAGAAAATTTACAAGGATGCTGCTGGGACTTGAAGACCTGAGGTATCGGGAAAGGCTGAATAGAGTAGGACTTTATTCCCTGGAGCGTAAGAGAACGAGGGGAGATTTGATAAAGGTATACAAAGTTATAGGGTAAATGCAAGCATGCTTTTTCCACTGAAGTTTATGTGAGACTAGAACGAGAGGACATGGGTTAAGGATGAAAGATAAAATATTAAGAGGAACCTGAGAGGGTACTTTATTCAGAGGATGATGACAGTGTAGAATGAGCTGCCAACGGAAGTGGTGAATGCAGATTTGATCTCAATATTTGAGAGATTGATAGGGTGGATAATTAGGCATATGGTATGCTTGGATTTATTAGTCAAGGCAATGAGTTCAAAAGTGAGGAAGTTATGTTGCACCTTTATAAAGCTCTAGTTAGGCTGCACTGGATTGTTGCATACAGTTCTGGTTATCCCATTGCAGGAACGATGTGGAGGTTTTGGAGAGGGTGCAGAAGAATTTTACCAGGATGTTGTCTGGATTAGAGGGCATGTCCTATAACAAGTTTGGATAAACTTGGGTTGTTTTCTCTGGAGTGGAGAGGCTGAGGGGAGCTGTGATAGAGGATTATAAGATCGAGGGGGCATAAATAGAATTAGATGGACAATACCCTTTTCCAAGGGTTGCAATATCTAATACCAGAGGGCATGCATTTAAAGTGAGGGAGTGATTTCAAAGGAGGTGTGAAGAGTATGTTTTTTACACAGCTCGGTGGGTGCTTGGAATACGCTGCCTGGGGTGGTGGTGGTAGAGACAGACACGTGAGAATTTTAAGAGATGTTCAGATAGACTCATGAATGTGAGGAAAATGGAATGATATGGACATAGTGTAGGCAGAAGAGATTAGTTTGATTAGCCATTCAATTAACAATTTAATTGGTTTGGCATAACATTGTGGGCCAAAAGGCCCATTCCTGTGCTCTATTGTTCTGTGTTCCATGTTTTGATGCCCTCTGTCTTTCCATTAAGTGTTGCAGAACTACCTTGCATCCTCACTGTTAGTCTCATCCGCTCAGTCCTCTGGAGCTGCCGTTGCATGCTAGGCCGGGCACGTCCCTGTGAGGCCAATTGGCTACCATCACTTGGTTTAGCCCGCCAGTTGAACTGGTGTACCAACTTGTGGCATGAAAACAGCTACTGGAAGCCACAGGTGCCCCAGGATGGATACGACAAGCCCCTTTGCCAGAGGTACTACCCATCACTGGACACCACATACACCCCTGTAATTCCAGGCTGCTGAGGCCTCTGTCGGTCAGAGTTGACCATGGATATTGTGTCCTAGCTGTCTAGATACGCAAGCCTGGGCAGTACGATATGGAGAGCAAGCTGTTGCCCATGTATCAAGCTCCCCCTCTCCACACAGCTTGTGAACCCAAAGGAACGGCAGTTTTGGTACCAATAGAGTCGCAGGAGTTGCCATTGGCATTGAACTCAGTGTAAGACTGTCTTAGGGCAGCGGTCCCCAACCACTGGGCCGCGGACTGGTAGCGGGCCGCAGAGCATGCGCTACCGGTCCGCGAGGAAGCGATATGATTTGGTCAGCTGCACCTTTCCTCATTCCCTGTCACGACCACTGATCAACCATTACGCATGCGAGGTCATGACCTGTGCGTCATCCGTGTCAGGGCGGGAAGGCGATCAACTCCTCGAGCTTGCAAATGACGACGGGCTGAAAAGTATGTTTGACATAACATCTCTGTTGGCATTTTGGATCAAAGTCAAGGCTAAATATCCTGAGATAGCCACGAAAGCACTGAAAACGTTGCTTTCATTTCCAACATTTTTCTGTGAAGCGGAGTTTTCTGCAATGAATGCAACGAAAGCTAAACTGCGGAATAGACTGGACATAAGGAACCCCCTTCGAGTATCGCTGTCTCCCATCACCCCTCGATGGCACCGTGTTGTTGCAGGAAAACAAGCCCAGGGCTTCCACTGATCCAGCGATATTGGTGTGTTGCAATGATTTTATATGTTCATACGGGGAAAATATGTGCTGTGCGTTTAATATCCAAATATTATTTAAAATGTTATGATGCTATTGACTTATAAGTGACCTATATAACCGTATAACAATTACAACACGGAAACAGGCCATCTCGGCCCTTCTAGTCCATGCTGAACGCTACTCTCACCTAGTCCCGCTGACCTGCACTCAGCCCTCCATTCCTTTCCTCTCCATATACCTATCCAATTTTTCTTTAAATGGTCATATCGAACCTGCTTCTGCCACTTCTACTGGAAGTTCGTTCAACACCTCAAACTCCCCTGATAATTGACTTATCATTATATCCATGTGAGGAAAATATGTGCTGTGTGTTTAATATTAAATTCATTAGATAAACCCTTTTAGAAACAAAATTGAGTGTATTACCCACTTATCATCTATATTCCGGTAGTGATTAACACCCACCCCCACGAACAGAATCGCCAAAAAGGATTTGCTTTGGGGGGGGGGGGCGGGGGGGGTGGAAGGAATTGGCAGGTCACGACGCGCATGCGCATTGGTGCCTGCGCAAGGCTTCATGGTCATTGTAGTCTTTTGGGTAAACAACGCATTTGACTGCTACTCTTGTTCGTTGGCAACCCTACCCACCCCCTTCCCCACCCCCCCCGGTCGGCCGGTCCACAAGAATATTGTCAATATTAAACCGGTCCGCAGTGCAAAAAAGGTTGGGAACCCCTGTCTTAGGGACTCCAGCTCCGGATTTTTCCCTCAGGGTTTACTCCTGAAGCCTTCCCCATGAGTGAGTGTAGCTGCAAGGCAGCGGAGGTTTGAAATCAGAGTTTTCCTTCTCCTACATGAGCTGCCAACCACAGCTGATGAGCCCCATCTGCCCAAAGCGACTGGTTTTAAGATGCCCATAACCTGCCTTTGCTCTTTCTCCTGTTAGTCAAAATGGTTCCACCGGTATAGCTAAGCCACACGGAAAGGCCAGGAGCTGCATTTGGTTGTCAGAGGCTATTTGAGGCACACACCATTGGGAGCATTTATTTAATAGGCAGTGGGAGCTCATCCCCATTACCACCTCCAGCTATGACAGCCTTAAGAAACCATAAACAATAGATAATGATACTGTTGTGCAGTATGATTTTTTTCCCCTGGATTTCTTCCCAGTCATTTGAGATCAAAACTATTCATGGGCAAATTATGATGATGTGGCTTTCAGATTTAAATTTAAGTTCAAGTTTGCTGTCATTCAACCGTGTACATGTATGGAGCTAAATGAAACAATGTTTCTCTGGGACCAAGGTGAAAAACGCAGTACATATATCACATACAGCACATAAAATAATATTAGCACGATAACATTAAAATGAAAGTATTCTGTAGATATACAAGTTGATTTAAAATTCATATAAAACATATAGTTAAGTGCACAACAGTGCTACTGGTGCTGTCAAAGGAGGTTTGATTGAGGTATTCAAAGTTGGGTACAGATACGGTAGATGCAAGCAGGCTTTTTCCACTGAGGTTGGGTGGGACTGCAACAAGAGGGCATGGGTTAAGGGTGAAAGGTGAAAACTTTAAGGGGAATATGAGGGGAATCTTCTTCACTCAGAGGATCGTGAGAGTGTGGAATGAGCTGCCAGAACAAGTGGTGCATGGGAGTTTGATTTCAACATTTAAGTAAAGTTTGGGTAGGTACATGGATGGTAGGGGTATGGAGGGCTGTGGTTCTGGTACACATTGATGGGAGTAGGCAGCTTGAAAGGTTTCGGACTAGATGATCGAAGGGCCTGTTTCTGTGCTGTAGTTTTCTGTGATTCTATAAATAATGTGTGTGGGGTGTTCAGAAGTCCCATTGCCCGGGAGAAGAAGCTGTTATCCAGCCCAACAGTCCTTGCCCTGACACTGTGGTACAGTCTGCCTGGTGGTGACGCAACGATTTTTTACCCCTTGCAGACACTAAGGCTGAGGGAGCATTCTGCAGCCAAGGGTGAGAGGTTTGCTTTGAGTGTAACAGCAGAGGTGCTGTCCTAAAGCATTGCAGTGCCCTGGAGGACTTGCCTTTAAACCATAAAACACAGGAGCAGAATTTCACCCTATGCTTTGACGTACATGTGATAAATAAATCTGGTCCTGTTAAAGACCTCCAGAAAACTGTGAGCTGTTTCCTCATTGAAATCATTGTGACTGGATCCCCATGTTGACAAAGTGCTCCTGTAGTAAACTCGTATTGGTTTGCACAATCTTGTATTTTAATGTTTAATTTGTTTACTAAGAATCATTGTGAACCGTGATGCTGCAAATCCATGTCTTATAGAAGAGGGGTTAACTCAGTGGCCACTTATTAGGTACACCTGCTTGTTAATGCAGTTATCTAATCAGCCAATGGTGACAGTAACTGGTCTGCATCCTTTTATGCATTAGGGTTAAGATGTTCAGTTGTTCTTCAGACCAAACATCAGAATGGGGAAGAAATGTGATCTAAATGACTTTGACTGTGAAGTTATTATTGGTGCCAGGTGGGGTGGTTTGAGTATCTCAAAAACTGCTGATCTCCTGGGATTTTCATGCACAACAGTCTGTAGAGTTTACAGAGAAAAACAAAACACATCCAGTGAGCGGTGGCTCTGTAGGCGAAAATGTCTTTTTATGAGAGAGGTCAGAGGAAAATGGCCAGACTGGTTCAAGCTGAGTCAGGTAACCATGCAATAGAACAGTGATGTGCAGAAGAGCATCTCTGAATGCACAGCACATTGAACCTTGAAGTGGATAGGCTACAACAGCAGAGACCACACTGGGTTCCACACTTGTACCTTAAAAAGTGGCCACTGAGTTATGTGAAGTCCTGATAAAGGGTCTCAGTCCAAAATGTCGACTCTTTTCCCTTTCCATAGTTGCTGCCTGACCTGCTCAGTTTATCCATTCTGCATTTGTTACTCTGGATCTGTGTTTATAAATTAGTTTTGGGGTTTTACTACATCAGTGTTAATTGTGGAATCTATCTCTCACTTTTAACTCCTCTCTTGTCTGCAGGGGCCCGCAGCATCAGGCTCCCTTGCTGGTGCTCAGGCTGCAGCTCAGATTGCCTTGGAAACAGCGACCAATCAAGCGAAAGCAGCTGTGGTCCCATCAACCAATCGATGTAAGAGCAAAACGCCGAAAATTCTGTGACTAGATCATAAACTGGGCTGTGTGATTTTGTGCACTCTCCTGTCAGCCCAAGAGCAGGAGAGTAGAACTTCACTTAGCTGGCACGATCGGGATTTGGTGCCGATCTGGCAGATGTTCTGGACTGCTGGATGTTAGGGGCAGCATGGTAACATAGTGGTTAGTGCAATCACTTTACAGCGTAGGCGATCGCTGATTGGAGTTCAATTCTCACCACTGTCTGTATGTTCTCCTGTAACCACGTGGGTGCTCCATTTTCCTCCCACATTCCAATGACGTACAGTCAAATTGTGGGCATGTTATGTTTGCGCTGGAAGTGTGGTGATACAGCACACCTTTGCTGATTTGATTTGACTCAAAATGATACATTTGACTGTTTCAATATACAGGTGACATAAAGCTAATCTTTATCTTAACAATACAGTTCGCCTTTCATCTTGGTTTTTTAGATATTGCACAGTATAGTAAAGTAGTAAATTTCTCACTAAATTTAAGTTTCTAGGGAACAGGGCTCCAATAGGTTTAAAGGGAGTATGGTACTGTTACAATATCTGATGTAAAGTGTAAAATGTTGACTTGATCTAACGGGCACGTTGTAATACGAGCCTGTACCCTGTGATTTGGAGATGCTATTGAGTCTGCATTCAGTGAGGGCATCGCTACCCTGAAATAAGTGGAGGGGGAAAGTTGGGAATCAAGGAAATATCAAGCAATCCTTAATCACTGTTTGGTAACTGGGATGAAATCACAGAGCTGAAGCCATTTGATGGGAAAGGTCGACGTGGCAGAATCAATTGCCGTTTCAGTTTCATAAGTGTCTTTTGAAGGCTTTGTGAAGAGTTAGTACAGTGGTTAGTTAAGTGACAGAGTTTTACTTGGATAGTATTACTTGTACAGCCATGTCTTGCACACTTCAGCCTTAGCCAGGTATGGCCATGGGAGAAGTATTTGAAGCCAGTGTGTATGGAATTTTACTCTAGTTGCCTTTAGAAGAAGAAAATTGTTTTAGGGATACAGTATATTCTTGCTGCTGTGTCACAGGCAAAACAAAGTGTAAAAGCAGATTCACACAAAATGCCGGAGGAACTCAGCAGGCCAGGCAGCGTCTATGGAAAAGTGCAAATGGTCGACATTTCGGGCTGAGACTCTTCAAATTGATGAAGGATCTCGGCCCAAAACATCGACTGTTTGCACTTTCCCACAGATGCTGCCTGGTCTGCTGAGTTCCTCCAGCAGTTTGAACGTGTTGCCTGGATTTCCAGCGCCTGTAGACTTGATCAAGTTTGTAGAAGCGGATTCCCTGCTCACCCGTTGGTTGTCTCTTTGCTGCCCCACAGTTCCTGCAGTCAACCAGATACCCCCTGTGTCGGGTGTCGGAGCGATGTTCAGCCAGGCTACTTCGCAGACATTAGCGTCCACCCCTGTGGCCAGTATGGCCAAAGTCATCCCATCTACAGCGTCCATGATGACTGCGGCAGCAGCACAGTCGAGCCTGGTATCCACGGTCACCACGGGAGTTCCACAGGCTACACAACAGGCCAGCCAGCAGTCCTTGGTGGGTAAAACCATAACACTCTTATTTTTGAATTTGCAAAATATACTTAATTCATAGAGGCAGATTGCAGAGTAAGTTTATTATACAAAGTACATATGTCACCTTATACTGCCTTGAGATTAATTTTTCTCACAGTCATTTACATAAAAATACAGATTTTAAGAAAAACTATAAATAACAAAGACTGACGGACAACGACTATGCAAATAAAAAATGCAAATAAGTAATACTGAGAACTTATGTTGTAGAGTCCTTGAAAGTGAGTCAATAGTTCAAGAGGTACATTTAATGTCAGGGAAATGAATACAATATGCATCCTGAAATTCGTTTTCTTCACAAACATCCACAAAAACAGGGGAGTGCCCCATAAAGTGAATGACAGTTAAATGTTAGAATCCCAAAGCCTCCCCCCCACACACAAGCAGCAGCAAAGCAACGACCTCCCCGCTCCCACCAGCAAAAAAGCATCAGCGCCCTCTACCAAGCACTCAAGTATGCAACAAGCAACAATAGAGGAACAGACTTGCAGTACCTCAAAGATCACTCATTCACCCGGTAATTCGACATGTCACAGACTCTTTCTCTCCCTAATACGGGAAATTGAGGTGTTCCCATTTCACAGCAAGAGGGGAGACATAACAAACAACTCACTGATTTACAATGTTAGAAGACTGTTGTGTCACCTTTCTCGAGCTCTGCGCCCGGAGAGTCGGCCCCCAAAAGGCGCAGCTCCCCTGGCATCTCACCCGCTGCTGCCGATGTTCCGTGTTCTCCCGTGATGCTTCAGTCAGGGGCACGTCTCCAGAGCCACAAAATTCCAGAACCCCGAAGGCATGCTTGTTTTCCAGGCTACATCCTTGGGATATCAGAAAGTAACCAATAGAAGGCAGAGAGTTGGTATAAGTGGGTGTTTCTCTGGTTGACAGTTGGTGGCGAGTGGGGTGCCGCAGGGGTCGATGCTGGGCCCGCAGCTGTTTACCATTTACATTGATGATTTGGAAGAGGGGACTGAGTGTAGCACAGCAAAATTTGCTGATGACACTAAACTAAGTGGAAAAGTAAATTGTACAGGGGATGTGGAGAGTCTGCAGAGGGGTATAGGTAGGTTTAGTGAGTGGGTCTGGCAGATGGAATACAACGTTGGTAAATGCGAGATCATCCACTTTGGAAGGAATAATAGCAGAGCAGATTATTATTTAAATAGTGAAAGATTGCAGCATGCTGTTGTGCAGCAGGAAAGTGAGACTAGAACTCGGGGACATTGCCTCAAGATTCAATGGAGAGGATTTAGGACGGAGATGAGGAGAAACTGTTTTTCTCAGAGAGTGGTGAATGCGTGGAATTCTCTGCCCAGGGAAGTAGTTGAGGCTTCTTCACTAAATATATTTAAGATACAGTTAGAGAGATTTTTACATGAAGAAGAAGAAAGCTCTTAACTCCAAGTGGGGTCATTGGGACGCCGTCATGACGGAGTTTGTTTTAAGCAGGCTTTCTTATTCTTACAAGGCCGAGTTGCTAGCTCGGCGCTCAACCCAGCATGGATGGAAAGTGTGCAAGGGAGCCGGCTGGATTTGAACTCGGGAGCCTTCGCTCCGAAGTCCGGCGCTGATGCCACTACGCCACCAGCCGGCTGAGATTTTTACATAGTAAAGGAATTAAGGGTTATGGGGAAAAGGCGGGTAGATGGAGCTGAGTTTACAGACAGATCAGCCACGATCGTATTGAATGGTGGGGCAGACTCAATGGGCCGGATGGCCTACTCCTGCTCCTATTTCTTATGTTCTTATATTATTTTGGCCTGGATGATGCTGGTCCTAGATGGATGCTGTTTCCTTGTGGCAGCAGTCCTTGTAGACATGGGAGTTAGTGGATGTCTTTACTAATTCTTTATATCATCAAATCAGCATATTACAATACAGCAATGAAGCTTGCATTTCACCCTTAAGCATTATATCTATGAAGTGCTTAAGAGGCTCACGCAGGAGCTTCGGCTGTGGCCCTACTGCGTAGAGCCTTTAAGGTGGTTCCATTGAGCTTCAGTGTGTTCCTCGACCTGTACTCCTGCACCCTGGACTGTACCGGTCAGCGACACTCACTGGCAAATGCTTTCTTAGACCAGAATAGTAACAAGTTCAAAGTAAATTTATTAACATATGTGTCACCATATACAACCTCAGATTCATGTTCTTGCAGGCACACTCAATAAATCCAATAACCATAAGAGAATCAATGCACCAGCTTGAGAGTTCGACCATTGTGCAAAAGACAACAAGTTGTGCAAATGCAAAAAAACAAAAAAGGAGATAATAAATAAATATCAGGAACATGAGATGAAGAGTCTTTGAAAGTGAGGCCTTAGGTTGTGAGAACGGTTCAGTGATGTGGTGAGTGAAATTATCCCCCCAGTTCAAGAGCCTGGTGGTTGAAGCTCTTGAACCTGGTGGTGTGGGACCTGAGGCTCCTGTATCTTCTTCCTAAGGACAGCAACGAGAAGAAAACGTGTCATGGGTGATGAGGTTCACTGACGATGGATGCTGCTTTCCTGTGACAGTGCTTCATATAGACGTGCTCAGTGGTGGAAAGGGCTTTACCGGTGATGGACTAGCACATATCCGCCACTTTTGGTAGGGTTTACCATTCAAGGGCATTGGTGTTTCTACAGACATCCCACCCTGCAGAAACACATTTCAGTGAGGTAGCACCCCCGCCCCCCTGCAACCTCATCTCCCCTCCCGCCCCCGTCGACCTCCAAGGGTGTATGTAATACTTTGTTTCGTGATTTTGTCTAATCTGTAAACCAAGTTGGGTATATGCAGAAAATGTGACATTAAAATATGTACTTATATTATATTATCATGTTTATTCTATTACAACTTTAAGCAAGTCTACAGGGAGTTTGGCCTCATCACGTAGGACATCAATAGCGTAGCTCCTTAGCAGCCAGCCAGCTAGTTTAAATAACGTTAGCTATGCTAATGAACGAATGACACCTGTTAAACTCACCTCAACATGTCTTTTACAGTCTTAACCCACCATGGGCAATAGAAAAGTCAGTGTAGCAAACAGTGCAGCGAGCATCACTGTCATTATTTTTGAGGTCGACTGTAAAGCCCGCCCACAGAGAAAACTGATAGGTCTACTTAGCAGGGGTCCACAATCGTTTTTGCACCGTAGACCGGTTTAATATTGACAATATTCTTGCGGACCGGCTGACCAGGGGCGGAGGTGTTAATCACAACCGGAATATAGGTGGTAAGTCAATCGCATCATAACATTTTAAGTAATGTTTGGATATTAAACACAGAGCGCATATTTTCCCCGTATGAACATATAAAATCATTGCAACACACCAATATCGCTGAATCAGTGGGAGCCCTGGGCTTGTTTTCCTGCAACACGGTCCTATCGAGGGGTGATGGGAGACTGCGATAGTCGAAGGGGATTCCTTATGTCCGGTCTATTCCGCAATTTAGTTTTCGTTGCATTCATTGCAGAAAACTCCGCTTCACAGAGATATGTTGGAAATGGAAGCAACGTTTTCAGTGCTTTCGTGGCTATCCCAGGATATTCAGCCTTGACTTTGATCCAGAATGCCAGCAGAGATGTTATGTCAAACATACTTTTCAGCCCACCGTCATTTGCAAGCTCGAGGAGTTGATCTTTTTCCCGCACTGATATGGATGATTCACTGGGGACATTCACAAATGGGTCACAGACCCATTCCTTTGAATGTCTCGGGTCACTGATGACCTCGCCTGTGTTAAAATTCAACAGTGCGTGACAGAGAATGAGGAAAGGTGCAGCTGACTCATATCGTTTCATATCGCCAAATCATATTGTTTCCTCGCGGCCCGGTGGTTGGGGACCACCCTTAGCACGAAGAGAGACCAATCAGGATGCCTGCTCTCCCTCTTGCAACCAAAAAAATCTATTTCCGGGATATTGTATATAGTTTCCGGGCGCCAAGGAGCCACTATCAATATGCGCAACACACATCAAAGTTGCTGGTGAATGCAGCAGGCCAGGCAGCATCTCTAGGAAGAGGTACAGTCGACTTTTCAGGCCGAGACCCTTCGTCAGGACTAACTGAAGGAAGAGTGAGTAAGGGATTTGAAAGTTGGAGGGGGAGGGGGGGATCCAAAATGATAGGAGAAGACAGGAAGGGGAGGGATAGAGCCAAGAGCTGGACAGGTGATAGGCAAAAGGGGATACGAGAGGATCATGGGACAGGAGGTCCAGGAAGAAAGACGGGGGGGGGGGGTACGACCCAGAGGATGGGCAAGAGGTATATTCAGAGAGACAGAGGGAGAAAAAGGAGAGTGAGAGAAAGAATGTGTGCATAAAAATAAGTAACAGATGGGGTACGAGGGGAAGGTGGGGCCTTAGCGGAAGTTAGAGAAGTCGATGTTCATACCATCAGGTTGGAGGCTACCCAGACGGAATATAAGGTGTTGTTCCTCCAACCTGAGTGTGGCTTCATCTTTACAGTAGAGGAGGCCGTGGATAGACATGTCAGAATGGGAATGGGATGTGGAATTAAAATGTGTGGCCACTGGGAGATCCTGCTTTCTCTGGCGGACAGAGTGTAGATGTTCAGCAAAGCGGTCTCCCAGTCTGCGTCGGGTCTCGCCAATATATAAAAGGCCACATCGGGAGCACCGGACGCAGTATATCACCCCAGTCGACTCACAAGTGAAGTGTTGCCTCACCTGGAAGGACTGTTTGGGGCCCTGAATGGTGGTAAGGGAGGAAGTGTAAGGGCATGTGTAGCACTTGTTCCGCTTACACGGATAAGTGCCAGGAGGGAGATCAGTGGGGAGGGATGGGGGGGACGAATGGACAAGGGAGTTGCGTAGGGAGCGATCCCTGTGGAATGCAGAGAGAGTGGGGGAGGGAAAGATGTGCTTAGTGGTGGGATCCCGTTGGAGGTGGCGGAAGTTACAGAGAATAATATGTTGGACCCGGAGGCTGGTGGGGTGGTAGGTGAGGACCAGGGGAACCCTATTCCTAGTGGGGTGGCAGGAGGATGGAGTGAGAGCAGATGTACGTGAAATGGAGGAGATGCGTTTAAGAGCAGAGTTGATAGTGGAGGAAGGGAAGCCCCTTTCTTTAAAAAAGGAAGACATCTCCCTCGTCCTAGAATGAAAAGCCTCATCCTAAGAGCAGATGCAGCGGAGACGGAGGAATTGCGAGAAGGGGGTGGCGTTTTTGCAAGAGACAGGGTGAGAAGAGGAATAGTCCAGATAGCTGTGAGAGTCAGTAGGCTTATAGTAGGCATCAGTGGATAAGCTGTCTCCAGAGACAGAGACAGAAAGATCTAGAAAGGGGAGGGAGGTGTCGGAAATGGACCAGGTAAACTTGAGGAGAGGGTGAAAGTTGGAGGCAAAGTTAATAAAGTCAACGAGTTTTGCATGCGTGCAGGAAGCAGCGCCAATGCAGTCGTCGATGTAGTGAAGGAAAAGTGGGGGACAGATACCAGAATAGGCACGGAACATAGATTGTTCCACAAACCCAACAAAAAGGCAGGCATAGCTAGGACCCATACGGGTGCCCATAGCTACACCTTTAGTTTGGAGGAAGTGGGAGGAGCCAAAGGAGAAATTATTAAGAGTAAGGACTAATTCCGCTAGACGGAGCAGAGTGGTGGTAGAGGGGAACTGATTAGGTCTGGAATCCAAAAAGAAGCGTAGAGCTTTGAGACCTTCCTGATGGGGGATGGAAGTATATAAGGACTGGACATCCATGGTGAAAATAAAGCGGTCGGGGCCAGGGAACTTAAAATCATCGAAAAGTTTAAGAGCGTGAGAAGTGTCACGAACATAGGTCGGAAGGGATTGAACAAGGGGTGATAAAACTGTGTAGAGGTATGCAGAAACGAGTTCGGTGGGGCAGGAGCAAGCTGAGACAATAGGTCGGCCAGGACAGGCAGGTTTGTGGATCTTGGGTAGGAGGTAGAAACGGGAAGTGCAGGGTGTGGGAACTATAAGGTTGGTAGCAGTGGATGGGAGATCCCCTGAGCGGATAAAGTCGGTGATGGTGTGGGAGACAATGGCCTGGTGCTCCTTAGTGGGGTCACGATCGAGGGGTAAATAAGAGGAGGTATCCGTGAGTTGTCGCTGTGCCTCAGCAAGGTAGAGGTCAGTACGCCAGACTACAACAGCACCCCCCCTTATCGGCGGGTTTAATAATAAGGTTAGGATTAGTGCGGAGGGAGTGGAGAGCAGAGCGTTCCGAAGGAGTGAGGTTGGAATGGGGACAAGGTGCGGTGAAGTCGAGACGGTTGATGTCCCGTCGGCAGTTAGCGATAAAGAGATCCAGAGCAGGCAGAAGACGGAGACGGCGGAAGAAAAGTTCCGCATCATGGCGAACACGGAACTCGCTGAGGTGTGGGCGAACGGGGACAAAGGTGAGGCCCTTACTGAGAACAGAGCGTTCTGCCTCGCCCTTACTGAGAACAGAGCGTTCTGCCTCGCCCTTACTGAGAACAGCGCGTTCTGCCTCAAATGCGGGAGACTCCTGGAACTTCTGGGAGAGGTGGGATGTCTGGTTTCTATACCAGGCTGTGATGCAGCTTGTCAGTATACTCGCCACCACACATCTATAGAAATGGTCAAAGTTTCGGGCAGAACAAAGTGTTCTGTTCACCAGATCGGTACTTGTCTCCCTGGGAACAGCCTTTAGATCTCAGAGTCCTTTATGCAGCTGCCATCTTTTTTGCAGACCATGGCAAAAACACAGTCCACAAAGAAGTGAATGATCATTGCATTTGCACAGGGTTGGGAGTGACAGTTCAGAAGGGATTTGATGGGGAAGGATCCTCACTGCCAGCCAAGCAAGGTTCTGGCGATTCTTTCTACTTGATGGCTTTTATGGTCTTTTTGGAAACATTGTACTTTTATTATTATTATTGAGTTTGTAGACCATACTCATAATAATAATAATAATAATAATAATACTAATACTCAGAGCTTGCATTTACCCCAGCAAATTTCATGGTGGAATCCTTCCTGCCTGTGTAAATTACTAAAATGTTGATCAGAATCAGCTTTATTATCACTGACAATTGTGAAGTATTTTGTTTTCTGGCAGTAAAGTGCAATGCATGAAAAAAATAACTTATAATAAACAAATATAAAACAATACAGCAGTGGTGCAAAAAGAGAATAAAGCAGTGAGTCCCTGCACTCACCCCATCTTCCTCCCACCTCAACAGTGATAAAGTTCCTCTTGTTATCTCCTACTATCAAACATATCTTTGCCTCCTTCCTCCTCTCTGCTTTCTGCACGGATCGCTCCCTCTGTGATTCCCTTGTCTGTTCATCCTTATCAACGCCTATCCCTGCAAGTAGCCAAAGTGCTGCATCTGACCATTCACCTCCTCCCTCAACTCCATTCAGGGTCCCAAGCAGTCCTTCCAGGTGAGGCAGCACTTCACCTGCAAATCTGCTGGGGCGCCTGTTGTGTCTGGCGCTCCCAATGCGGCCTCCTCTACATTGATGAGACCTTTCGTAATTTGGCCAACCGTTTCGTCGAGCACCTTTGCTGCATCTGCCAAAAGTGGAATTTCCTGGTGGCCAAATATTTTAATACCAATTCTCATTCTGGCATGCGGTCCATGGTGTTGTCTTGTGCCACGAGGAGGGCACTCTCAGGGTGGAGGAGTGACACCTTTTATTCCTTTTTGTTTTCTTTTGTAATTTATTTATTTTTTTTTAAATTTTATTTTTATTTGGATAAGGAATTCACAAATATGTACTTTTTTCACACATATAACCTTTTCCATTTTTTTATATGTATAAAACTATAATTATTTATACATTGTTAAGTACACATTGAGATGATATAAAAGGAAATTAGACACTTAAATAGTGTACTGTGGTAATTCTAATCTATTAGGCTAAGTAATGGTATTAGTTGTTAAGAAAAATAGTAATAATAGTTTCCATATAACTCCTCTGGACCATTTCCACTGGTCCAAAATGTTGTATGTAAGCCTATGTAACAACCATTGTAGGTGTTTATATCCTAATTTGTTCATGCTTGCTCCTGCCCGCAGATATAATTATCCAATCCCTATGTACTTATTTACTTAATTTTTTCATTTTTTATCCCTTTCCCAAATCTTTCCCTTTACTTGTGTTAATTCTCTATTTGACACCTTTTATTCCGTCTGCGTAGCCTCCAACCTGGGGACATGAGCATCAAGTTCTCCTGGTTTAAAAAAAAAATTGGTTACTAGGTTAATGAACTGCAAAGGTACTGACTGCAAATACTGGTGGGTGGTTGGTGATTTAGGGTGAAGTTGATGGGGAATGGAATTGATGGGATTACAAAGACCATAAGACATAGGAGCAGAATTAGGCCGTGTGGCACATTGAGTCTGTTCTGCCATTTCATCATGGCTGATTTATAATTCCGCTCAACTCCATTCTCCTGCCTTCTCCCTGTAACCTTTGATGCCCTTAATAATCAAGAACCTATCAACCTCCACTGCAAATACACCCAGTGGCTTGGCCTCTACAGCCATCTGTGGGAATAAATTCCATAGATATACCACCCTCTGGCTAAAGAAATTCCTCCTCATCTCTATTCTAAAGGGACATCCTTCTATTCTGAGACTGTGCCCTCTGGTCTGAGATTTATCATCATTAATGGATTCGAAGGTTCCTGAATGCCCTCCCATGTCATATGAGAACTACTTAAGGGGATGTTAAGACAGCTGACCCGAAAGCTTGACTGGAAAGGTTTTAAGGAGCAATGTAAGAAAAGTTGGGCAGGGAGTTCTTCCCCATTTCCGTCTTGCCAGCAATTACTTCTGTGCGTCTGACTGAGCCCGGTCAAGACTGTGACTGTGCCTGATTTTTTGAATTGATGCTTTTAAGACATGAAGGAAACAAAGTAGGAAGAATTTTGCACCTATAATTAAATAATTAAGATGTTTTCTTGTTTTGGAAACAGACTGTAGGTGTTGGAACAAGCGCTGGAAATGTGTGTGGAGTAACTGTAGCCCCCACACCCGGTTCAGTTGCCAATAAAATCCTAGCGTGGAGCGGGGTCTTGGAGTGGCAGGAGGTAAGACAGAGCCCATCTGGTATTTTGCTTATAGAACTAATTTAAAAGAAAAAGTCTGTATGATCTGAGATATACTTCAAAATATGGCATAAGCCAGAGCAGAATTAGGCCATTCACCCCATTGAGTCTGCTCCACCATTGCAACATAGCTGATTTATTATCCCTCTCAACCCCATTCTCCTGCCTTTTCCCCGTAACCTTTGCGCCCTTAGTAGTCAAGAAACTATCAACCTCCACTTTAAAGATACCCAATGATTTGGCTTCCGCAGCCATCTATAGCAATAAATTCCACAGACTCACGACCCTTGGCTAAAGAAATTTCTCTTATGTCTGTTTTAAATGAATGTTTTTCTGTTTTGAGGCTGTGCCCTCTTGTCCTAGACATCCCCAGAAACCATCCATGTCTATCTAGACCTTTCAATGTTCGATCCTGGTATTGTGCTAGCATGTGGTAATCCAAATTCCTGAAACTTTTGCTCTTTCTCATAAAATGCCCCATCAAAAGATTTCCAAAGAAAAACATAGAATTTTCTTGCCATATGTGTGCCAAGTCTCTGAGGAGACATTGGAGTGTATATAGGCCCTTGTAATTAGGCCCTTGACAAAGGCCAATAAAAAGAAAATTAGGCGTTTGTAATTAGGCCCTTGACAAAGGCCAATAAAAAGAAATTGGGTTTAAGTGGAGTGGCCACTTTGTGAGTGGGCCAGTGCTGGAGTGGGGGATTTGAGGCTTTGGGGAGATGGGCGAAGGGTGCAGGTGGATTTTTTTTTGTTTAATTTTTCTCGTTGCACAGTTAGAGAGTTAGAGTAGTGGGGATGCCAGACAGGATAGTGGAATGCTCCTCTTGTAGAATGTGGGAAGGCAGGGAGACCTCCAGTGTCCCTGACAACTGCACCTGTAAGTAGTTGGATCCAGCTGCAGCTCCATTCAGGCTATGTTAAGAAACTGGAGTTGGAACTGGATGAACTCCGGATTGTTCGAGAGGCCGAGGAGTTGATCGATGGGACGTTCAGGGAGGTGGTTTGACCCAAGGGACAGGACACAGGTAACTGAGTAACCATCAGGAGGGAGAAAGGGGATAGGCACCCAGTGCAGAGTACCCCTGTGGCTATTTATCTCAATTACAGGTATACTGCTTTGGATTTTGTTGGGGGGTGGGGTGACTTAGCAGAGGAAGGTCACGGTGGTCAGGTCTCTGGCACTGTGGTTCAAAAGGAAAGAGGAGAGAAGAAGCAAATGAGATTCCCAGATGGTATGATGCCTCCCAGGTGCCAGAGTCAAGGATATCTCGGATCGAGTTCACAGCTTAAGTGAAGTATAAGCAGCCAGATGTTGTGGTCCACATCAGTTCCTATGACATGGGTAGGAAGGGTGATGAGGTCCTGCAAAGTGTGTTCAGGAAGGTAGGTGCTAAGTTAAAGGGCAGAACCCCCCAGGGTTGCTACCTGTGCCATGTAATAGTGACACCAGAAACAGGGAAGATAATACAGTTTAAGGTGTGACTTAGGAAGTGGTGCAGGAGGAAGGGCTTCAGATTTTTGGATCATTGGGCTCTCTTCCAGGGAAGGGGGGACCTGTACAGATGGGACAGCTTGCACTGGTGGGGTCTATATATCCTTGCAGAAAGTTTTGCTGGTGCTGGGCGGGGTGTTTAAACTAGAACTGCAGGGGAATGGGAACCAGAGTGACAAAACAAATAGAGCGGTTGTGGGGAAAGATGTTGTTAAGTCTACATGCAAAAGTCAAGAATTAAATGGTTGAGCATGGTGAGACTAATGAAATTTCAATGCAAGGATTTTCATAGAAAAAGCGGATGAGCTTAGAGCATGGATCAGCACATGGAATTATGATTTTGTTACTATTAGTGAGACTAGGTTGCAGGAGGGGCAGGACTGGCAGCTCAGTGTTCAGAGCTCCATTGTTTTAGATATAATAGAGCAGGAGGGATTAAAGGAGAAGGGCTGGCGTTGCTAGTCGGGGAAAATATCACAGCAGTGCTCAGTCAGGACAGACTGGAGACCTTGTTTACTGAGGCTATATGGGTGGAACTGAGGAATAAGAAAGGGGCCACCCATATTAGTGGGATTATATTATAGACAACCTAGTAGTCAGCAGGATTTAGAGGAGTAAATTCGTAGAGATTGTGCACTGTTGAAAGAAACATAAGATTATAATAGTAGATGATTTTAACTTTCCACATATTGACTGAGACTCCCATACCGCAAGAGAGCTCGATAGGGTAGAATTTGTTAAACGTGTTCAGGAAAGTTTCCTTAATCAATATATAGAGGTCCCAACTAAAGAGAATGTGATACTATTAGGGAATAAGACAGGGGAGGTGACAGAAGTTTGTATAGGTGAACACTTTGCATGTGGTGATCATAATGCTATTAGTTTCAAGATAATTATGGAGATGGATAATTCTGGTCTTTGGGTTGAGGTTCTAAATTGGAGTTTTAATGACATCAGAAAGGGTCTGGCAAGTGTGGATTGGGACAGGTTGTTTTCTAGCAAAGGTGTGCTTGGTAAGTTGGAGGCCTTCAAAGGTGAAATTTTGAGAGTTCAGAGTTTCTGTTCCTGTCAGAATAAAAGGCAAGGATAACAGGTTTAAGGAACCTTAGTTTCCAAGAGATATTGAGGCCTGGTTAAGAAGAAGGAAGTGCATAGTAATATAAACAGGAAGGAACAAATGAGGTACTTGAGTATAAGAAATGCAAGAAACAGTAAGAAGGAAATCAGGAAGGCTAAAAGAAGGCATGAGGTTGCTCTAGCAGACCAAGTAAAGGAGAATCTCAAGAGTTTCTACAGATATATTAAGAGCAAAAGGAAAGCAAGGGACAAAATTGGTCCCCTTGAAGATCAGACTGATCATTTAGCTTGAAGCAGAAAGAGATGGGGAGATCTTAAATGGATATTTTACATCTCTGTTTACTTGGGAGATGGGCACAGTCTATTGAAGTGAGGCAAAGCAGCAGCGAGGGCATGGACTCTATTCAGATTACAGAGGAAGAGGTGTTTGCTGTTCTGAGGCGAATTTTATGTGGCTAAATCCTCGGGGCCTGACATGGTGTTTCCTCAGACCTTATGGGAGGCAAATGCAGAAATTACAAGGGCCCTAGCAGAGATATTTAAAATGTCCTTAGCAACAGGTGAGATGCTGGAGTATTCGAGGATAACTAATGTTATTCCGTTGTTTAGGAAAGGCTGTAAGAATAAGATGGGAAATTATAGGCTGGTGAGTATGACATCAATAGTGGAAAAATTATTGTGAAGTATTCTAAGGGATTGGATACATAAGTATTTAGATAGACAGGGACTGATCTGGGATAGTCAACATGGCTTTGTCGTGTCTAACAAATTTTAGAGTTTTTTGAGGAAGTTACCAAGAAAGTTGAGGAAAGCAAGGCAGTGGGTGTGTCGACGTGAACTTTAGTAAGTCCTTTGACGAGGTCCCACATAGGAAATTGGTCAAAAAGGTTCGCTTGTTTGGCATTCAGTATGAGGTAGTAAATTGGATTAGACACTGGCTTTGCAGGAAAAGCCGGAGAATGGTAGTAATGGTTGCCCCTCTGACTGGATGTATGTGACTGTTGGTGTGCTGCAGGGATCAGTGCTAGATCCATTGTTGTTTGTCACTTATATCAACCATCTGGATGATACTGTCGTAAATTGGATCAGCAAATTGCAGAGGCTGAGAGGCTGTTGATTAGTCAAGGGGTCAGAGGTAGAAGGCAGGAGAAATTGGTTGACGGGGATAATAAATCAACCATGATGAATGACGGAGCAGACTCAATGGGCTGAATAGCCAAATTCTGCTCCTATCTCTTACGGTCTAAGGTTGGAGGCATAGTAGACAGTGAAGAAGTCTTATCAAAGCTTGTAGAGGGATCTGGATCATCTGCAAAACTGGGCTGAAAAATGGCTGATGGAATATAATGCAGGCAAGTGTGAGGTGTTGCACTTTGGGAAGATAAACCAAGATAGGACTTGCACGGTGAGTAGTAAGGCACTGTGGAATGCGGTAGAATAGAGGGATCTGGCAATGTAAATTCATAATTCCTTGAAAGTAGCGTCAGAGGTAGATAGCATTGTAAAGAGGTTTTGGCACATTGGCCTTCATAAATCAAAGTATTGGGGTTAGGAGATGGGGTGTTAAGACGTGTTTGACATTGGTCAGGCATAATTTGGAGTGTTGTGTGCAGTTCCGGTCACTTACCTACAGGAAAGATATCAATAAAATTGAAGAGTGCAGAGAAAATTTACAAAGATATTGCCAGAACTTAAGATCTTGAGTTATAGGGAAAGGTTAAATAGGTTAGAAATTTATTCCCTAGAACATAGAAGATTGAGGAGAGATTTGATAGAGGTATACAAAATTATGAGGGGTAAAGATAGGGTAGATGCAAGCAGGCTTTTTCCACTGAGTCTGGGTGAGTCTAGAACTAGAGGTCATGGGTTAAGGGTGAAAAGTTAAATGTTTAAGGGGGACCTCTTCACTCAGAATGGTGAGTGTGTGGAATGAACTGCCAGTGAAAGTGGTGGATGGGGGATTAATTTCATTTAAGAGAAATTTGGATAGATACATGAATGGGAGGGGGATGGAGGGTATGGTCCAGGTGCAGGTCAATGGGACTAGGCAGATTAAGAGTTTGGCATGGACTAATTGGCCAAAGGCCCTGTTTCTATGCTGTAATGTTTTGTGACTTTATGACCACACAACAATTTCATGTTGGAATATATATTATTGTATTCCTGAAAATATTCCAGCACATGTGGCTTGAGTTACATTGACATAATTCATTAAAAGACTGGCTTCACACCTCTCTTGGTTGCCCAAGCTGACTTTTACTTTTTCTTCTCAGAAACCTAAACCGGCTTCGGTAGATCTAAATGCAAAGCTCACACGTTCTCTTCCGTGCCAGGTGTACGTGAACCCAGGAGAGAACCTGTAAGTATGCAAATTGAAATAAACCGGTGTTAAGTTATTATAAAGAAAACTTACCTGACAGATCCCAAGTGGAAATCAAACTTTTCCATTTTACTCCATCCACCTCATTTTCACGGTGACATTTTTTTGAGAAGATTTGCTTTGTTTGTCACATGTACATCGAAACGTACAGTAAAATGTGATTAATCGGAAAAACGAAAGGGTGGGATCCTCATCTCTGTGCCCTCTGGTTCTAGACTTCCCCACAGCCATGACGGCGTTTTTTTTAAGCAGGCTTTCTTATTTTTACAAGGTCGAGTTGCTAGCTCGACGCTCAACCCAGCACGGATGGAAAGTGTGCAAGGGAGCCGGCTGGATTCGAACTCGGGAGCCTTTGTTCCGGGGTCCAGTGCTGATGCCACTACGCCACCAGCTGGCTTTCTTGTCTGGGCAAACCATGATACTGATTTAAACTAATGCCATCTGCTTACACGTGGTCCATGTCCCTCCATCCCTGTCTGTTCATCTATCTGTCTAAATCGAGTTCCCAACCTTTTTTCTGCCATGGACCCCTACCATTAACCGATGGGTCTGTAGACCCCAGGTTGGGAACCCCTGGTCTAAGTGCACCTCTGTGCAAGAGCCTCTCATGTTCGACCTCCCAGAGCGCAACACCTCACAAGCCTGTGGAGGCCAAGTCATTGGGTATAATTAAAGTGGAGGTTGATATGTTCTACATCAAAGGTTATAAAGACAAGGTGGTTGAGAGGGTTAATAGATCAGCCATGATGGAATGGCAGAACAGATTTAATGGACCAAATGGCCAGTTTAATCTTCCCCTTGCCATTTCTCTACCCGCATCTTCAACTGATGTATATTCTGCTGAACCCTTTGATCTTTCAAACTATCCACAAGTTTGCCTTTTTTTTTGATGTCTGCAAAATTATTTCTTGAGTTCTTTAAGAAAATCACAGTAGAAGCAGCCCTATCAGCCTTCTGCTGACATTTTTGCCCATCTACACAAATTCCATTTGTCTGTACTAGTTTTGTACCTTGCCTATTCAAGTACCTGCCTAAATGCGTCTTGAACATTAAAGATGTGGATCCCGGATCGGTCTCTACACCCATCTGAGGACCCACCAACAGAGAACAGAACCCTTAAAGGAACATCATAGTCGAGCGATTATACTCCTCCTACTGTCTTAAATATAGTAATCATATCTTATTCAACCACCTCATTCCAGATATCAACAACTGTGTATTAAAAATCCCCTTCAATTCCAATTAAAACTCTTAACAATAAGGGGAGGGAGTAGGTCAATGATCACCAGGGTTCGTTTCTCTCTGTGGTCTGTAGGGAGCTTGTATGTTCTCCCTGAGATCACGTGGCTTTCGTCTGGGTGCTCTGGTTTCCTCCCACATTCCACAATGAGTGGGTATAAATACATTGACGCTGCAAGGATGGCAACAGTTGTGGGCTGCCCTTAGCACATCCTCCGGCTGCTTTGGGCATTGATACTTCGATGTACATGTGACAAATAAAGGTATTCTTTTAATCATCTTTAAACCCTCTTGCTTTCGATACTCCTACCATGGGGGAAAACCTTTTCGTGCCCTTTATATACGTGATCATTTTGTGATTGTTTTGAGTGGAAGATATTTCAGGATTCTTGGTTGGTGGCAGTATTTGTGTCCAGCCAGTGTACCTGTCCCAAAGAATTCGCTTTCTCTATCCGAATGGGGCACCCCGGCCACATAACGTTTAGTGCAATGCTGTTGCAGCTCGGAGTGTCAGAGTTTGGAGTTCAATTCTGGCGTCCTCTGTAAGAAAGTTTATACGTTCTTCCTCTGTGCACGTGAGTTTCTTCCGGATGCTCCGGTTTCCTCCGACCTTCCAAAGGCATATTGGTTAGTAGGTTAATTGGTCAATGTAAATTGATCAGTGGTTAGGCTAGGGTTAAATGGGTGGGTTGCTAGGCGATGCGGATGGTTTGCCCAGACGGGCCTGTTCTGCACTGTCTCTAAATAAATAATTGTTTTGCAGGAAGACAGACCAGTGGCCTCAGAAGTTGATCATGCAGCTTATCCCACAGCAGCTGTTGGTAAGTGAGATTCTTGCGTATCTCGATGTGAATTGAATGTTCATTTAAACTAGGTGACTTGATCAATCTGATGTTTGGTGTAGGGAGAGAAAAGAAGTGGATGAGTAGTTGGCAAAAAGGAGTTGAGTTGCCATGTCTAAAGATTTAAAGATCAACTTTATTTGCAACTTAATCATCGAAACGTACAGTGAAATGCTTCACTTGCACCAGTGGCCCTCACAATCTGAAGACGTGCAGGGGCCAGCCCGCAAGTTTTGTCACACTTCTGGTGCCAGCACAGCATGCTCACAGCTTACTAACCCTAACCCATACGTCTGTGGAATGTGGGAGGGAACTGAGGCACTGGGAGGAAACCCACATGGTCATGGGGAGAGCGTGCAGACTCCTTATAGACAGCGATGGGAACTCAACCGCAGTCGGTGATCACTGGTGTTGTAAAGCATTACCAGAGGAGCAGTCAGCATAATGCTAGGTAGTCTTTTACCCAGGGTAGGTACTCAAATATTGGAGGGCATATATTTGAGGTGAGAGGGGAAACATTTAAATAAATTGGCGCAGTAAGTTCTTTTACTGTTACCACAGTAGGGTACCTGAACCACACTGTCACAGATAATGGTGGAAGCAGATGTGAAAGAGGCTTTTAGACAGGCACATGAACGTTCAAGGAACAGAGGGAGGGATATGGATTATATGGCACCAAGGCACAGGCTTCATGGGGCAAAGGGCAAGTTTCTGGGGTGTAGTGTTCTCTGGTCAGATGGGTGGCACCGTAGCATAATGGTCAGCTTAACACCTTACAGCGCCAGCACGATTGGGGTTCAATTCCCGCCACTGTCGATGTCAGGGAAAATCATGCGGTCAGCTTCTTCCTGTGACTGCATGAGTTTCCTCCGGCTGCTCCGGTTTCCTCCAACATTCCAAAGACGGATGGGTTAGGGTTCATAGGTTGTGGGCATGCTAAGTTGGCACCAGAAACATTATGACAGTCATAGATTGCCCCCAGCATATACTTGGATTGTGGTGGTCATTGATACTGTAGCGATGTGCTACACACAGCGCTAGAATAACCACACGGAGTCAGTGAGTTAGAGTTGCGATGAAAGAGATTTATTCAAACTTCGCGGCCTGCTTTAAAGTCTTCCCGTTCCCGCCCTCCCTGGGCGGGACTGCTGTGGGGAATGCATATTCCCAGACCCTTTCTGCGCGCGGGATTTTCCCCCTGCTGGTTCGTGTGTGCCAGAAGTGGGTCGCCACGTAACCCCCCCCCTCCCCCCAGAACCGGCGATAGCTCCCTCAATGTCCACAGTCTGGATTGGCCTCTGTTTGGGAGGTCTGCCCCTGCACCGCGGTGCCTGAGCCTGGACCGGTTGCGCCAAGTCCACATGGGCCGGTTTGAGTCGGTCCACCATGAAAACCTCCCCTCTCCCCCCAATGTCCAGCACGAACGTGGACCCGTTGTTCCTGATCACCTTAAACGGTCCCTCGTAGGGCCGCTGTAGCGGTGCCCGGTGTCCGCCCCGTCGTACAAAAAGAAACTTACAGTTCTGCAGGTCTTTGGGTACGCAGGTCGGGCTCTGTCCGTGCTGTGAAGTGGGGATGGGGGCCAGGTTACCGAGCCTCTCCCGTAGTCTGTCCAGGACTGCTGTGGGTTCTTCCTCTTGCCCCCTTGGGGCTGGTATGAACTCTCCTGGGACGACCAGGGGTGCGCCGTACACCAACTCGGCCGACGAGGTGTGCAGATCCTCTTTGGGCGCCGTGTGGATTCCGAGCAGGACCCAGGGAAGTTTGTCCACCCAGTTAGGCCCCTCCAGGCAGGCCATGAGAGCCGACTTCAGGTGACCGTGGAAGCGCTCCACTAGTCCGTTCGACTGTGGGTGGTAGGCAGTTGTGTGGTGTAGCTGAGATCCTAAAAGGCTGGCCATAGCTGACCACAGGCTGGAGGTGAACTGGGCGCCCCTGTCGGAGGTAATGTGGGCCGGTACCCCAAAGCGTGCTACCCAGGTTGCGATCAGTGCTTGGGCGCAGGATTCAGAGGTGGTGTCGGTGAGCGGGACTGCCTCTGGCCATCTGGTGAACCGGTCTATCATAGTTAGGAGGTACCGCGCTCCTCGCGACACTGGCAGGGGCCCCACGATATCCACATGAACCTCCGGCGGGTGGGTTCAAACCGCTGCGGCGGAGCCTTGGTGTGCCGCTGCACCTTGGCCATTTGGCATTGCATGCACGTTTTGGCTCATTCACTGACCTGCTTACGAAGTCCATGCCACACGAACCTGTTGGCGATCAGCCGGACGGTTGTCCTGATGGAGGGGTGCGCTAAGTTGTGAATGGACTCGAAAACCCGCCGGCGCCAGGCTGCTGGGACGACAGGGCGGGGTTGGCCGGTAGCTATGTCACATAGTAGGGTACTCTCACCTGGGCCTACGGGGAGGTCTTGAAGCTGTAAACCGGAGACTGCAGTCCTGTAACTGGGGATCTCAGCGTCTGCCTGCTGTGCCTCTGCCAGCGCTGCATAGTCCACCCCCTGAGACAGGGCCTGTATGGTAGGTCTGGAAAGTGCGTCCGCCACGACGTTGTTCTTTCCAGAGACATGCCGAATGTCCGTCGTGTACTAGGAGATGTAGGACAGATGTCACTGCTGGCGGGACGACCAGGGGTCGGACACCTTAGTGAACGCAAAGGTAAGCGGTTTGTGGTCTGTGAACGCGGTGAAGGGCCTACCTTCTAAGAAGTACCTGAAATGCCGAAATGCCGGATTGCCAGGTATAGTGCCAATAGCTCCCGGTCGAAAGCACTGTATTTGAGTTCGGGTGGTCGTAGGTGTTTGCTGAAGAACGCCAGGGGTTGCCAGCGACCCTCGATGAGTTGTTCCAGCACTCCACCGACCGCTGTGTTGGATGCGTCCACCGTGAGGGCAGTAGGAACGTCCGTTCTGGGGTGCACTAGCATCGCGGCATTTGCTGAGGCTTCTTTGGTTTTAATGAAAGCGGTTGCGGCCTCTTCATCCCAGGTAATGTCCTTGCCCTTACCCGACATCAGGGTGAACAGGGGACGCATGGTTCGGGCTGCTGAGGGGAAGAAACGGTGGTAAAAATTCACCATACCCACGAATTCCTGCAGGCCTTTGATTGTGTTGGGTCGGGGGAAGTGGCGGACCGCGTCTACCTTGGCGGGCAGTGGGGTTGCCCCGTCTTTAGTAATCCTGTGGCCCAGGAAGTCGATGGTGTCGAGTCCGAACTGGCATTTGGCTGGATTGATTGTAAGGCCGAATTCGCTCAGGCGGGAGTAGAGCTGGCAGAGGTGGGACAGATGCTCCTGCCGACTACTGCTGGCTATGAGAATGTCTTCCAAATAGATGAATGCAAAGTCCAGGTCGCGTCCCACCGCATCCATTAGCCGCTGGAAAGTCTATGCGGCATTCTTTAGACCAAACGGCATTCAGAGGAATTCGAAAAGTCCGAACGGGGTGATAAGTGCTGTTTTGGGGATGTCGTCCGGATGTACAGGGATTTGATGGTATCCCTGGACGAGGTCTACCTTGGAAAAGATCCTTGCGCCGTGTAGGTTTGCTGCGAAGTCTTGAATGTGTGGCACAGGGTAGCGGTCTGGCGTTGTAGCCTCGTTCAGTCTGCGGTAGTCACTGCATGGTCTCCAGCCCCCCGTTGTCTTGGGCACCGTGTGAATGGGGGAGGCCCATGGGCTGTCAGACTGTCGTATGATCCCCAATTCCTCATCTTCTTGAACTCCTCCTTCGCCAGTCGGAGCTTGTCCGGGGGAAGCCTTCGAGCACGGGCGTGGAGGGGTGGTCCCTGGGTCGGGATGTGGTGCTGTACTCCGTGTCTGGGCTTGGCTGCCGTGAACTGCGGTGTCAGTACTGATGGGAAATCCGCCAGGACCCTGGTGAATTCATCGTCGGACAGCGTGATGGAGTCCAGGTGTGGGGCTGGCAACTGTGCTTCACCCAGGGAGAACGTTTGAAAAGTCTTGGCGTGGACTAATCGCTTCCCTTGCAGGTCGACCAGCAGGCTGTGGGCTCGTAGAAAATCTGCCCCCAGCAGTGGTTGGGCCACGGCGGCCAGTGTGAAGTCCCACGTGAACCGGCTGGAGCTGAACTGTAGCCACACCGTGTGCTGCCATTAGCGGCCCTCAGGGTGGGTCCCAGTTCTCAGTTGCGGGTGTCGTAACTCGTTGGAGGCAAGACGCTGATCTCCGCTCCGGTGTCGACCAAAAATCGGCGTCCCGACTGCTTGTCCCAGACGTACAGGAGGCTGTCCTGATGGCCAGCCGCCGTAGCCATCAGTGGCGGCTGGCCCTGGCGTTTCCCGGGAATTTGCAGGGTGGTCTGCAGCGGCGGGCCTCTGTGCCCCACCGCTGGTGGAGAAACACCATTGTTCGTTGGGCTCCTCACTCCCGTCGCCGGGTTTTGTAGGCTCTGCTGCCAGGCCTGGTCTGTCGTTGGGCATGCGGCTTGGTGATCTTGCGACGGATGCCCCTCTCTCTTTCCTGGCATTCCACAACACATCTGCTCGGGCCGCCACCTCCCGGGGGTTGCTGAAATCTGCGTCGGACAGCAGCAGGCATATGTCCTCGGGCAGTTGCTCTAGGAACGCCTGCTCAAACATGAGGCAGGGTTTGTGTCCTTCAGCCAGGGCCAGCATCTCGTTCATTAATGCTGACGGCGGCCTGTCTCCCAAACCATCCAGGTGCATTAAGCGGCGTGCTCGTTCGCGCCGTGAGAGTCCGAAAGTCCTTATGAGCAGGGCTTTGAATGCTGTGTATTTGCCGTCCTCCAGGGGCGACTGTATAAACTCCTCAACTTGTGCAGCAGTCTCTTGGTCGAGAGAGCTCAGCACGTAGTAGTAGCGAGTGGACTCCGAGGTTATCTGCCGAATGTGGAATTGTGCTTCTGCTTGTTCGAACCATAATTGGGGTCGCAGCATCCAGAAGCTTGGCAGTTGTAATTGAAACTGCATGAACAGATGCGGCGTCGGTCATCTCTGGTCCAAATATCGTTTGGGCCGTCGGAGTCACCAATTGTAGCGATGTGCTACACACAGCGCTAGAATAACCACACGGAGTCAGTGAGTTAGAGTTGCGATGAAAGAGATTTATTCAAACTTCGCGACCTGCTTTAAAGCCTTCCCGTTCCCGCCCTCCCTGGGCGGGATTGCTGTGGGGAATGCATATTCCCAGACCCTTTCTGCGTGCGGGATTTTCCCCCTGCTGGTGAAGATGGCCTGGCGCCCTTTTTGGGGCCGGCCCTCTGCCTGCGCACGCTGTTGTGAGCCGGTTCGTGGGTGCCAGAAAGTGGGTCACCACAATACAAACAATGCATCTCACTGTATGTTTCGATGTATAAGTGACAAATAAATTTACTCTTTAGATGTATCAAGCTGGCTTGTACTTGTTTTTCAGTCTGTTTCCCTTTCGCTCCCACGTGTAGACAATGTAATTCGGGTCAAGTGGAAATTATCAGGGTGGTGTCAAGTAGAACATGAAATGCTTAATAAAAGGATTGAAAATTGTCAGTCTTCTGACTACCTCAACTGTGCTTAACATGCCACAGTATCTACTAGCAGAGCAGTGGAGTGAGCAGATCAGGGTCTTTGTAAGTTTGAACAATATGCATCAACTGTGTAGATGTTATCTGTAAAGATAGAAATGTCAAACAAAAGAGGTTAGAGGAAGGAAGTTGATAGGTGACGTGAGGGGTAAGTTTTTCTCAGAGTGATAGGTGCCTGGAATGGTTTACCAGGACTGGTAGTGGAATCAGACAGTTTGGTAGAGTTATAAGAAGCTTTTAAACAGACAGGTAAATGTGAAGGGAATGGAGGGATAGGGATGATACACAGGAGGAGGATATGCAGTATAAATTGGCTTCGAGATTGCACACATTGTGGGCTACATGACCTCGCCAGTGCTGTACTTGTTCTGTGACAGTCTGTGGTTATATCTACTGAGGCAGGTGTACTTTAGATCTAATTAGTTAAAATTTTACTCATCCATGGGAGTTGAATTTGAGTCTCCAGTTATTCAGTACAGCAATCCTGCAATTCAAGCATTACACCATTGTACCCAGGAGAAAGGGCGGGTTCTCCATCAAGCCAGCTCCTGACAAACTGCAACATCGTGACCAGATACCATCAATTCTGTAGTTTCCTTCTGTCAAAAGCTCATTCTTTGCTTACAAAGGCTCTCATACGTACACAGACTTGCGAAGAAACTGCTGTGGTTTTATTGGGGATAATGTTTAAAGAGATCGGCGACAAACATTTAGTCCCTATTGATCTTGTTGTTTTGCTGTTCTTGTCCATCAATGTGCAGACAACTCTTGGCCATTTGTTCCGGAATTCTCGGATGGTCCAGTTCCAGTTCACAAACAAGGATTTGGAATCGTTAAAGGGCCTTTATCGAATTATGGCCAATGGCTTTGTAAGTGCATATGACTTTCTCTGTAGTGCTGGAGTGACCCTAATAGAAATGACTCCATTGGTTATCCTCAGGTTAAGGGCAAGTGCTCCCAGTGAACACAGTAGTATTAATAATAAAAAGTATTCTGGAGATGTACAAGTTCCCATAAAGTGCATATCTGACACATACTGTACTGTGCAAAAGTTTTGGGCACATGTTAAAAAAAACTCAGTAAAGCAAAGATGCTTTCAAAAATAATGAAATGAAAGGTTTCTAAATATCTAAAAACTTAATAAAGAGCAGTAAACAGCAAAAAAAAAACTAAATCAAGTCAATATTCGCTGTTGCCGTCCTTTTCCTTTAAAAATGCACCAACTTTCTTATAAAACTGCACATCAGTGTACCTAAGAGAATTAGCTGGTACAATACTGTACACATAGCCTTGCTTAGTGGTTTCCACGTCTAATTCTTTGAAGATCAACAGAAAATAATCCTTCGGTTTCTGGCGATCTAAAGTGAAAACTGGAAATGCTGAAAACAGCAGGTCAGGCCTTGAAGAGAACTGGCTACAGTACTGTCCAAAAGAAAGGGAGGCTGGCTTCTGTGATATACTGAACTGTATCCACAACTCTGTAGTTTCTTATGCCTCATGCAGAGCAATTGCCATACTAATCTGTGATGCATCTGATTAGTGTACTTTCTATGGTTCGTCTTTAAAAAATGCCTTATGAATAATTTCAATTTAATAAATTAGCCGAATGCATTCTCCTCTAGATTTCTGTCATGTGTTAATACTGCATCTTTGTGCTTCTTTCAGGCAGGCTGCGTCCATTTCCCACACAGTGCTCCGTGCGAGGTCAGAGTCTTGATGCTGCTGTACTCCTCCAAGAAGAAAATCTTCATGGGTCTGATTCCAAATGATCAGAGTGGCTTTGTGAATGGAATCCGACTGGTCATAACCAACCACAAGAAAGCCCAGCAGCAGAAAATTGAACAGCAGAGAAATGTAAGCCCTTTCATTAGGCATCACTGGTTAACAAAATGGCTTTCTCTCAGTGTAACTTGCATTTGGGTGAGGGAGGAGATGACGCAGTCATTTCAAGTCAGTTTGCCCATTGCCATGTATCCAATTGGGTGTATCGTATCTCAGATGTTACCATGTTAGAGGAGACAATTTTACTCACAAAATTTGACAAATCAAATGGCTGCCTACCATGCCTTCACCCCTCTTCCCATGGTCTGTGTGATTCTTTTTCTTTCCCCCCATTTAAGTACTTAGCCATTTGTTTTTGAGCACCGCAATTGAGCACGTCTGCACTACTACGTAACCCCAGCAGCATACTTCTAGACCCAAAGTGCCTTTGTATAAAAGGAGGGCAAAAAGAAATCTTCATGCCACTCATTCCTCCCTTTATTAGATCAGATTGATTTATTAATCACATGAAATCTTCTCCTATCAGGTTCCATCTTTTCTAGTCCTTTGTCATTTCCACCTATCACCTCCTAGCTTTGTACATCATTCCCACTCTCCCCCTCCCCGTCTGTTTATCACCCCTTCCCTTTCACCTGGATCCACCTATCAACCACCAGCTCTTGCTCCACTCCCTCCCCTTACCCTTTTCATGTCGGCTACTCCCTTTTCCTCTAGTCCCGACAAAAGGTCGCAATCCAAAACATTGACCATCCATTTCCCTCTATAGGTGCTGCCTGACCTGTTTAGTTCCTTGGTTTATTATATATTCCTGCCAATTTTGCCAGTTTCCTTAATCCAATGGTTCTTGGCCATCTCGCCAGTGAAAACAGAGCCTCACTATCCTGCCCAGCCCAGACTCCCGAGTTTTTCAGTGCTGGGGTCAGATCTCCTCTCAACTTCCATACCATGGAGGGAACATCCCCGGCTTTGCTGAAAGTTTGATGTCCCCATTTTTTGTATCATCAACTGGGAAATTCTCTCAATCTCAATTAAGTATCTAGGTCACTCATGAACAATATCCAAGTGATTTAATCATGATTTCAAGTCAAGTTTATTGTCATTTAACTATATAGATGTATATAAGGTATATAACCAGATAATGTAGTGGGCACGTGGCCAGGTAGTCTGGACTAGCGACCTGAGGGTCATGAGTTCGAGCCCCAGCCGAGGCAACGTGTGTTGTGTCCTTGGGCAAGGTACTTAATCGCACAGTGCTCTGTGATGACACTGGTGCCAAGCTGTATGGGTCCAAATGCCCTTCCCTTGGACAACATTGGTGTCGTGGAGAGGGGAGACTTGCAGCATGGGCAACTGCTGGTCTTCCATACAACCTTGCCCAGGCCTGCGTCCTGGAGAGTGAAGACTTTCCAGGCGCAGATCCATGGTCTCGCAAGACTAACGGATGCCTTTAGAATGTATATAGAAACAAAACGTTTCTCTGAACCAGGGAGTAACACACAGTAGTTCACATAACACATGACAGCTTATGAAGATAAAGATAAAATCTACAGATGAGTCTCACACAAATAACAGACTAAAGTGCATTAATATTAAATATTGTAAGATATGGAACAGATTAACCTATTAACCATTAACAGATTTAACCAGTGATCTTAGAAAATATACTTATAAGTGGGGTACCTGTAACCCAGCTTGTAACTGATACATAATATTTAACAATATTATATAATAGTTGTGCCATCACTTTATTAGAGTAATAGTGCAGTATAGCATGGATACAGGCCTTTCAGCCCGTCTAGTCTCTGCTGACCACATTGTCTACCCAGCTAGTCCCAACTTCCTGTGTTTCAGTACATATCCCTACAAGTCCTGACCTCCATCCTCCTATCCAAGTGCTGCTTAAATGTTACGATTGTACCTGACTCAGCCACCTCTGGCAGCTTGTTCCATATATTCTCCATCCTGTGTATGAAAAGACATGTGTACACTTGAAGCATGTTGCTCTTAATAAGAAAGAGATCAAAGATTTCAAGTACATCTATACAACCCTGAGACTTGTCCTCCCTCAGACCATCAGGAAACAAAGAAACACCGTGCAATTGGTTCAAAGAAAACATTAAACACCCAACACACAAAAAAAAGAACAAATTGCGCATACAGGAAAAGATAAATAACACAGAGAATATTAAACATCAAACCACAGTCCTTGAAACAGACTAAGAATGTTCAATTTAGCGCTGTGTCGTTCGTTGACTGCAGCGGCAGAGCCAGTCTGTCACAATCAAAATTAGGCAAAATAGCCATCTTTAAAAAAGGAGTAACCAGATACACACAGCGTGACTGCAGAGTGCTTTAAAAGTGAGTCCAATTCACAAACCTTGCCCAAGACCCAAGACTCCTGCATCTTCCTCTGGCAGCAGTGAGGGAGAGGGAGACCAGTGAAATGCAGGCAGACGGCACCGAATACCCCACTCTCTGCTCTCATAACTTTGAAACGGCAACATGGATTCATAGACTCAGAAGAGATGGAATCATTTTTTTTAATTTCCCCACTGCATTTCTTCAGTCACTGGAGTCACTGGCCAGGTTACTTTTCCCTTGTGTTCCTAATTCTCTTCCTGTCTGTGTGTTAGGACATATTGATAGTATCCTGAAACAAAAACTTCATCTTGAAAGTTTCTTCCCCCAAGCAGTTAATTTGATCAACCATTCTATTTAGCCTTCTCCCACCACCTCTATATGGGCACGTGGCCAAGTGGTTAAGGCATTGAACTAGCGACCTGAAGGTCATGAGTTCGAGCCCCAGCCGAGGCAACGTGTGTTGTGTCCTTGGGCAAGGCACTTAATCACACAGTGCTCTGCGACAACACTGATGCCAAGCTGTATGGGTCCTAATGCCCTTCCCTTGGACAACATTGGTGTTGTGGAGAGGGGAGACTTGCAGCATGGCCAACTGCCAGTCTTCCATACAACCTTGCCTAGGCCTGCGCCCTGGAGAGTGAAGACTTTCCAGGCGCAGATCCATGCTCTCGCAAGACTAACGGATGCCTTTATTTACCCCCCTCTATCTATTACCCCCGTCACTGGGTTACATTGTAAATACACGGTGTTTATATATTTACACTCATTTTATTCCATATCCATACTTCTAACCTTATTTTTATATAATTCTTTATTCTTTATAATTGTTGAATGTTGGTTTTTGTTGTTGCATGTAGCGCCCTGACTGACACACCACAGCAAATCCCTGGTACGTGTAAATGTACATACAAGGCAAATAAAGTTGACCCTTGAATGCTTCATTCAGACTTTAAAGCAATGATGATGGATAACTGTATTACTGGGTGGCGTGGTAGCATAACGGTTAACGCAGAGCTTTTACACCTCCCATGTAAGATCGGGTTCAATTCCGCCCGCGTCGGTAAGGAGTTTGTACCTTCGCCCTGTGACCACGTGGGTTTCCTCCGGGTGCTCCGGTTTCCTCCCACATCCCAAAGATGTACTGGGTAGGGTTAGTGAGTTGGTGCACAGAGGCTGGCCTGTATATGGAGCAAACTGCCTGAGGAAGTACTGGGACAACATTTAAAGACACTCGGACAAGGGACACGGATAGGAGAAGTTTAGGTGGGCCATGTCAGACTAATGTAGGTGGGCATCTTGATTGGTCTGGATGAGTTGGGGTATTGCTGTGCTGTGTGACTGTATGGCCTAGACTCAGCTGGACGAGTACAAGAGTATATATGTGTGCGTGTGGCACTGTAGTTTAGCAGTTAGCAGCGACTGCAAGATCGAGGTTCATTCCTGCCGCCCGCTGTCTGTACGTTCTCCCTGTGAATGAGTGGGTTTCCTCTGGGTGAGGCTTAGTGTGTTTAGGAATGCTGTGTTGGCGCCAGAAACATGTGACATTCAAGGGCAGCTCCGCAATCCTCAGTGATTTGACTTAACACAAACAATGCATTTCACCATATGTTTCAACGTACGTGACAAGTAAAGCTCATTTCCCTTTTTAATCTAACTTTTTCTTTGCAGCAACTTGGGGGGACGCAGCAGATGGGAACTGGGTCAATGCCCAATCCAGCCTTCATGCAGAAGCCGCCTGGAGCAATGCCAGTATCTCAAGGAGTGCAGCAGCAGCAGGTGACGTGTTTGAGCTGAATGTTGAAATACAGTTGACATTGAACTTATTGTGTAGCGGGTTAGAGGAGCTACATGATCTACCCCTGCACTTGGTTTTAGTTGTCAACCCTATGTCATTTTGTTTCCAGGTTGTGTATTGTCATTCATCAGTTTACGAGTGGAAAGGAGAATGAAATGATTGTTACTCTGGATCTGATGCAGTACAAAGAACGCAATAAAAACACACAGTAAATATAAATATACACTCAGTGGCCACTTTATTAGGTACCTCCTGCAGCTAATAAAGTGGCCACTTCCTGTATGTTCATGGACTTCTACTGTAGCCCTTCGAGGTTCAATTTGTGCGTTCAGAGATGCTCCTGCACACCACTGTTGTAACGTGTGGTTATTGGAGTTACTGTCACCTTCCTGTCAGCTTGAACCAGTCTGGCCAGTCTCCTCTGACCTCTCTCATTAACAAGGCATTTTCACCCACAGAACTGCCGCTCACTGGATGCTTTTTTTTGCTTTTTGCAGTCTCTGGAGACTGTTATGCATTAAAATCCCAAGAGCTCAGCAGTTTCTGAGATACCCAAACCACCCCATCTGGCACCAACAATCATTCCCGGTCAAAGTCACTTAGATCACATTTCTTCCCCATTCTAATGTTTGATCTGAACAACAACTGAACCTCCTGACCATGTCTGTATGCTTTTATGCACTGAGTTGCTGATAAGATCATTGTATTAACGAGCAGCTGCACCTAATAAAGTAGCCACTGAGTGTAAAACACCCCTATGAACTGTAGTGTTCAAGTCGCTGAGTGTGGATATATATATATATATAAATATAAAAAATATTTTCATGCTGCAGAATGCGAATTAGCAAATGAATGCCGTTTCTCATTGCACTCAGTTCAAGGAGTGAAATTACAAAGTGGAATCTTAGCTCTCTCCACAGATGCCCCTTGCCCTGCTGAGTGTTCCCATCCCTTTCTGCTTCCACTTCACATTTCCAGCATTTGTAGTTCTTGACTTTTCAGGCATAATAAAAGTGCTTGACTAATGCCTTGGCTGCCAAAGTGCAGGGTCACTGAGACTGGCCAATTAACTGGACCAGCTTACATAGGGAAAAGTCTCTTTAATGTCTGGGTGGGGTTGTGGGGGGGGGGGCAGTGTGGTGCCATTTCTTTCCTGAAGCATTTCCTTCCAACTTTCACAAACATGATTAGATTTGTACCTTCTGCTGAATTTAGTGTGGAGATGGAGCATGGGAACAGGCCCTTCTGCCCAATGAGACCAAGTCACCCAAGTGACCAATTAACCTACTAACCCATACGTCCCTGGAATGCAAGAGGAAACTGGAGCACTCGGAGGAAACCCATGTGGTCACAGAGAAAACGTGCAAACTCTCTGCAGATATCAGCAGAATTGAGCCCGGTTTGCCGTCTCTATAATAAGACAATAGGAGCAGAATTAGACCATTCGGCCCATCATTCCATCATGGTGGTTTACTTGCCCTCTCAACCCCATTCTCCTGCCTCCTCCCCATAAGCTTTAACACTCTGACTAATAAAGAACCTATCAAACTCCGCTTTAAATATACCAAATGACTTGGTCTCCACAGCAAGTTTGTGGCAATGAATTCCACTAATTCAACACCTTCTGGCTAAAGAAATCGCTCCTAATTTCTGTTCCAAAGGAATGTCCTTGTATTCTGAGGCTGTGCCATCTGGTCCTAGACTCCCCCACTATAGGAAGCATCCTCTCCATGTTCACTTTATCGAAGCCTCTCAGTATTCGCTAGGTTTCAAGGAGCTTCCCCCTCCACCCTTTGGAGTAATGTTACACTGACCACTGTGGTATCGTGCTGCACCGGTTTGCTTTCTCGTACTTTGCCCAAGTGTGCCTGCTGCCGATTACATGGTATTCGCTGATCACAGAAGCTGATAGAGAAGGTTCATTGCAACACACACAAGAAGCTGGAGGAACTCAGCAAGTTAGGACACCGATGAAGGATCTCGGCTTGAATTGTCGACTGTCATTCATTTCTATAGTTACTGCCGGGCCCGCTCCAGTTTTTAGTGTGTGTTGCTCTGGATTCCCTGCATCTGCAGAATCTCTGGTGTTTATGTTAGGGTAGGTTCTAGGTCTGCTGCAAGTAACACGGGAAGGTTATTAATTGCTGCAAGTGTTGCACCTAGACCTATTTGGTGTTCAATGCCCATGTTTATACACTTTGTAGGAATTTGTACAAACAATCTGAAACCTGGGGTTGACCTGCTTAATGTATAGTAGGGAAAAAGTCTCTCGCTGTCATCTTGGTCTATGCCTCTTACCTCGAACACCTCTATCATGTCACTACTAATCCTTCTTTGCTCCAAAGAGAAAAACCCTAGCTCGCTCAACCTTTCCTCATAAGACATGCCCTCTAATCCAGGTACACCTCTGTACCCTCTTCCCCATCCTTCCTGTACTGAGTTGACCAGAGCTGAGCATAATACTCCAAGGATGGTCTAGCCAGAGTCTTATAGAGCTGCAGCATTACCTTGTGGCTCTTGAACTTAGTTTCCCAACTAAGGAAGGTAACACACCATCTGCCTTGTTTACCACTCTATCAACATATGCAGGAGCTTTGAGGGATCAATTGATATGGATCCTAAGATCCCTCCATTCCTCCACACTGCTAAGAATCCTACCATTAACCTTGTACACAAGAGTTTCTGCAGCTGCTGGAAATCCAGAGCAACACACAAAATGCTGGGGAAACGCAGTATACCAGGCAGCATCTATGGGAATGAATAAACAGTTGATGTTTCGGGCCAAGGCCCTTCTTCAAGACGGGAAGGAAAGGGGAAGATGCCAGAGTGAAAAGGTAGGGGGAGGGGAAGGAGGACGATCTAGAAGGTGATAGGTGAAGCCAGGTGAGTGAGGAAAGGTAAAGGGCTGGAGAAGAAGGAATCTGATAGGAGAGGAGAGTGGACCATGAGAGAAAGGGAAGGAGGACGGGTACTGGGAGAGGTGATAAGCTGATGAGGAGAAGAGTTAAGAAGCCAGAGTGAAGAATAGAAGAAGGGACAGGGAAAAATTACCAGAAGGGAGAAATCAGTGTGGGTTGGAGGCTACCCAGACAGAATATGATGTGTTGCTCCTCCACTCTGAGAGTGGCCTCATTGTGCCAAAAGAAGAGGACATGGACTGACATGTTGGAATGGTTGACAACTGGAAAATAGTGCTTTTTGTGGATGGAGCAAAGGTTCACAACAGTGGTCCCACAACCTACATTGGGTCTCAGTGGTGGTAGAGGAGGCTACAACTAGGAACACCAGATACAGTAGATGATGCCAACATGTTTGCAGGTGAAGTGTTGCCTCATCTGGAAGGAGTGTTTGGGGCCCTGAATGAAGTTAAGAGAGGAGGTAAGTGGGCAGATGTAGCATTTTGGTTGCTTGCAGGGGTAAGTGCCAGAAGGGAGATTAGTGGGGAGTGACGAATGGACAAAGGAGTTACAGGAGGAACGAACTCTGTGGAGAGTTGGAAGAGAGAAAGATGTGTCTGTTGGTAGGATCCCAGTGAAGGTGGCAGAAGCTGCAGAGAATGATGTGTTGGGTAAGGGGTGAGGTCAAGAGGCATGCTATCCCTGTTAAAGTGGCTGGAATCCAGATGTCTGGGAAATGGAGAAGATGTAAGTGAGGGCAGCATCAGTGGTAGAGGAAAGGAAACCCCGTTACTTGGAAGAAAGGTCCTGGAAAGGGAAGTCTCATCCTGTGGCGGAGACGAAGGAACTGAGAGTAGGGAATAGCTTTTTTCCGGGTGGGAAGAGGTATAGTCAAGATAACCATGGGAATTCAGTAGGTTTATAAAAGATGCCAGTAGACAGTTTGTCTCTAGAGATGGAAACGGAGAGATTGAGAAAGGTTAGAAGGTGTCAGAAATGGACCAAGTGAATTTAAGGGTAATGTAGAAGTTGGAGGCAAAATTGATGACATTGATGAGCTCAGCATGGGTGCATGAAGCAGCACCAATGCAGTCGTCATTCTAGCGCAGGAAGAGTTGGGGAGCATTACCATGGAAAGCTCAGAACACGGACTGTTTTACATAACCAATGAAAGGGCAGGCATAGCTGGGGGCATTGTGAGTGCCCTTTGAGTCTGGAGAAAATGGGAGGAGCTGAAAGAGAATTTGTTGAGAATGAGGACCAGTTCTGCCAGATGGAGGATGGTGGTGGTGCAGAGGGACTTAGGAGTCCTTGTGCAAAACTCCCAGAAGGTTAATTCACAGGTTGAGTCTGTGGTAAAGAAAGCAAATGCAATGTTGGCATTTGTTTCAAGCAGAATAGAAAATAAAAACAAGAAGATAATGCTGAAGCTTTATAAGCCACTAGTCAGGCTGCTCTTGGAGTATTATCAACAGTTTTGGGCCCCACATCTCGGAAAGGATGTGTTATTATTGGAGAAAGTCCAGAGGAGGTTCACAAGATTGATTCTGGGAAATAAGAGAGGACCGCCCCTGTCTGCAGATGGAGTAGCAGTAATTTTGTGCTGCTCTTAGTTTTCTTTCTCTCCCCCTAGTTTAATCTTTGAATTTATAATTTTTATTTGCTGATTCTTGAGGGGGAACAATACATCTATGTCTACGAGAAGTGGGAAGAATTTAGCTGAACCCAGTGATAAAGGTAATGGGGGAAGGAAAGGTGCAAAAGGAAAGATCTGATGAAATGCCATTGTGGGCTGAAGATATTGCTCGTCACTGAATTCAATTAAGGATCAGATGGAATCAATTAAAGACCAACTGGAAAAGAATAGTAATGAAATGAAGTCATTTCTGGGAAAACTTAAAAGACCTGGAAACTCAAGTTATTATGCATGAAGAGGAATTGAAGATAACTAAGCAAAAGTGGTCTGAAGCTATACTCGTTTGGGAAGATATCAAAATAAGATTATAGACCTGGAAACTAGGTCTCGCCAAAAGAATATACGAATTGTTGGGGTGCAAGAAGGAGCTGAAGATGGAGATTTAACTGCTTACTTTGGTAAGCTTTTCCACTCTTTATTTCCTACCATTTTATCAAAGCCGCCTGCTATATAGAAATGTCACACAGGGTGTTTACTTCGAAACTGAAGGATTCTAGTCAACCGGGATCTGTTCTGGTTTGCTTTCATCACTTTAAAATTAAAGATCAAATAATGCGACAGGCAAGAAAACAGAGAGTTTTTAGATTTATGGAGTCTGAGCTCCATTTTTACGAACATTACCCGAGAGAGATAATGGAACAAAGATCAAAATTTGCCCCGGCAATGAAATAGGCATATGATTTAAAAAAAACTGTTTCCCTCTCTGAGTTATCCGACAAGAATTAATGTTTTTTCTGCCAATTCTCCTCGTACTTTTTTTGATCCAAAAGCTGCAATGGACTTTGTTCAGGCTATACCCGCCGCTACTGAATGAACTATCTGAAAGTTTGTTTGGCTATCTGTATATTATTCACATTTTGGAAAGAAGATTTATGGCTCAATTATGACTGTCTAAATGATCATCTGAACATTCGACTGAGAAAAGAAGATAAGGGGATTTGTTCCTTTAATTTAATATTTGGTTTGATTTTTTTTTGTTTTTTTTAATCAGTTAATTGATAGTTTTTTCCTACTAATAGGGCTTTATATATATATATATATATATATATATTTGGGAGGGTTTAATTACTTATGATATTAATTAGTATCTTTGAAAATTCAGCTGGGTCAAATATACTATTAATTTTTTTCTGTTTTATTATAACATTTTATAATTGAATTTAAAGTTTTTTTAGGGAGTTAATGTTAAACTTAAAGATGATGCTGGTTTTTCTCTAAGAGATAACGTTATTTTGGTTCTTTCTTGTTTACTAGATGATGGAATGTAAGTGCTTTTCTTTGCTGAGACTTTAAAGTGACATTGTAAAAAAGACAATACTCTTTACTAACTAGAGGGAGGGAAAGAAAATACAGACGGTGCGGTCAGTGGCTTTGAACTCTATCATAGATTGCTTGCCTTTCTCTTGGGTTTTCGGGAAGGGGGTGGGATTAGAGTTAGGTGCTTTTTCTCATTGGGTGGTTCCGGAGTATGCGTATTTTCTATCTGGTTGTATTCTTTATCGCCACCATTTTTGATCATCCCATATTGGTATGTGCTCTGCGCATGTATAAAGTAGAATAAAATTATAATATGGTATTTAAATGGATTAATATAATAAATTGGAATGTACGTGATTGGAATTGAAACAAAAAAAGACTTTTAAAATTATTAACCGATTCCAACCTGATATAACTTTTGCTCAAGGGACACCAATTAGGGCGGGAGATCAAATAGATTTTTTGGATGGTGGAATCGTTTGCAATTCCACTCTACTTCTCAGAGTAAAACAAAAGGCGTGTCTATTTTTATTAAATCTAATATGCTTATTCAAGAGGATATTGCATCAGATTCTAATGGTAGATTTTTAATTGTTAAAGGAACAATCTGTAACAGAAAAGTTGTTTTGGTTAATTTGTATGCTCCTAACTTAGATGATCCTTTTTTTAAAAATGTATTTGCTTTACTGCCTGATTTAAATGAATATATGCTGATAATGGACAAGGGTATTAACTGCTGCTTAAATCCTGTGTTTGATAAGAGTTCAACCAATCAGCGACTTCCAAATCGTTCCGCGTCATTTATTAATTCCTTTTTAATTGATTTTGGGTTGATTGATTTGTGGAGGTATCTGTATCCCGATAACAGAGAATATTCTTTCTTCTCACGTTTATAAAAATGTTCGCGGATCGATCCCCACTTCTTGCCTAATGTTAAAAATTGTGAATATGATGCTATTGCTATATCTGATCGTGTGCCTTTGAGTTTGTGTTTTGAATTTGATGATGTCATTCTTGCCCGCCCACCTCAGACATTATTGCAGAACTCTGACTTTGTCAGCTTCATTGAAACCCAGATAAAAGAATTTTTTCTTTTTAATGATATAGGGGGTATGTCTAAGTTAATTATATGGGATACATTTAAAGCATTTTTACGTGGTCAGATTATTTCTTATTCGGCTAAACTTAAAAAACAGATTAAAGCAGAATTAGATAGAACTTCAAAACAAATTAAAAGATTTAGATAATATTTATGCAATTTCTCCAAAATATTGATTTACTTAAACAAAGGGTGGAACTTCAATCACAATATAACCTGTTATTAACTCATCCCATTGAAGGCTATTTGCTTAAGTTAAAGAGCCAATTTTATATGTTTGGAGATAAAAATAATAAACTGCTCGCATCTCAATTAAAAATGGCTGCAGCCAAAAGACAAATCTTGAAAAGTCATAGGAAAGATGGTAACTTGGCTCAGGAATATGAAGAAATTAATAAGATTTTTCAAGATTTTTGTGCTGAACTTTATAAATCCCAATGTCTGTTAGATTCTTCTGAAATGAATGCTTTTTTATGAAAGCAACACACACCAAAGTTGCTGGTGAACGCAGCAGGCCAGGCAGCATCTCTAGGAAGAGGTACCGTCTCTACCTCTTCCTAGAGATGCTGCCTGGCCTGCTGTGTTCACCAGCAACTTTGATGTGTGTTGCTTGAAATTCCAGCATCTGCAGAATTCCTGTTGTTTGCTTTTTTATGAAAGATTGTTTTTCCTAAAATCTCAGCTGAGGATCAAAATACATGTCTTTCTGGTTATATTGGGTTGATAAGAGTGATCGGCCAATGTGGGTAGACCTGGAACTGAAAGTTGTAAAACAGTTTTATTTAATCTCGTTATTGGGAGCTGCTTTACCTATACAATTAGCTGAAGTTGCTAGCTTAAACCTATATCCTGTGATTAAGCATTCTGTACAAATTTGGCTCCAGTTCCGCAATTTTTTTAATCTTAAAAAATTTAAACTTTGTAGTTTAATTTATCGAAATTACTTTTTTAAGCCTTCTTTGAGTGATCCAATTTTTTTATTTTGGAAAAATAAAGGTACTAATTCTTTTTTGGATTTATTTAAAGAAGATAGATTGATGTCATTTGGACAATTAATTGATATTCTCTTTCATACTCGCACTTTCTGCAATACCTTCAAGTTAGACATTTTTTACAAAAATATTTAAGTAGTTTTCCTTACATATTGGAGGCTGACCTGTTAGATACTATTATGAATATGAATCCTTCGATCAAGGGTTCTATTGGAAGAATTTATAATTTATTATTACAGTGGAATAAGCGTCCTTTATCTAAGATTAAACAGGATTGGGAAAAGGAACTCAATTTGACTTTTATGACGGAGGATTGGATGCGGATTTTGAAGCTGGTTAACTCTTCTCAATTTGTGCTAGCCATTCATTGATTCAATTTTAAATTGTACATCGTTATCATTTGATGAAGGAGAGACTTTCTAAAATCTTTTCTAATGTTGATAGTTATTGTGATAGATGTAAAACGGAGATAGCTACACTGACACATATGTTTTGGTCTTGTTCTATATCGGAACAGTTTTGGAAGTCAGATTTTTCAACAATTTCTAAAGCACTTAAAATTAATCTACAACCTAATAAATTAACTGTGCTTTTTGGAATAATTCCTCAAAATATTCATGATATTTCTGTGTCTGACCAACATGTTATTGCATTTGTTACATTGATAGCTAGGAGGGCCATTTTGTTGAAGTGGAAGGATACATCAGCTCCCACTTTGTCACAATGGTTCTCTCAAGTAATGCTATGTCTTAGTTTGGAGAAAATTAGAAGTCGAACCTTTGAACCTTTATTTGATTTTGAGAAAAGATGGGGCTCATTTGCTCGTTATTATTTGAGCTAATTGATAGATTTTTTTCCACAATCTAATTGTAAATTTTTTGGTATATTTTCTTTCCTTGCTGGTGGTTTGATGTTTATTTTTAGAAGCTTTTTGTATGACACATGGCTCCGGGGTTGTACACCTAATGGGTTCTCTTTTTTTTCTCACTTTTTCTGCTTAGTAGGTTTTTTTTTGTTATCACAAATTATTTTTTTTAATCTTTAAGATGATGTCTTTTTTGGGACATTGTATGTGTTGTTACTTCAGTGTACTCGTCTTATTTCTGTTGTATAATATAACAAAAGATTTGAAAAGAAAAGATTCTGGGAAATAAGGAGTCAAGATATGAGGAGCATCTAGCAGCTTTCAGCCTGTACTCACTGGAATTTAGAAAAATGTGTGGGGATCTTATCAAAACCTACCAAATGTTGGAAAGACTAGATAAGGTGGATGTGGAGAGGATGCCTCATTTGATGGGGGTATCCAGAACTAGAGGACACAGCCTCAAAATTGAGGGGTGACCTTTTAGAACAGAAATAAGGAGGAATTTTTTTAACCAAAGAGTGGTGAATCTGTGGAATGCTCTGCCACAGACTATGGTTGAGGCCAGGTTTCTAGATATATTTAAAGCGGAAGTTGATAGATTTCTGAATGGTCAGGGCATCAAGAGATATGGTGAGAGGGCGGGTGTATGGGGTTGAATGGAATTCGAGATCAGCCATGATGAAATGGCGGAGAGGAACTGGTCGGTTCCTTTGCTGAGTAAGAAGCAGGGAGCTTTAAGGCCTCGATGGGAGATGAAAGTGTATAGGGACAGGACATCCATGGTGAAAATGAGGCAGTCGGGGCCAAGGAATTGAACGTTGTTGAGGAGATCAAGAGCTTGGGAAGTGTCATGGATATAGGTGGGAAGGGACTGAACCAAGGGGGACAGAATAGAGTCTAGGTGTCAGGGCACGAGCAGGCAGAGACGACAAGTCTACCTGGGCTGTCAGGTTTGTGGATCTGAGTAGAAGGTTGGAATGAGCAGTGCAGAGTAAGGGAGCTATGAATTTGCTGGCTGTGGATGGGAGTTCTCCAGAGTTGATGAGGTTAGTGATGGCGTTGGAGGCAATTTTCTGATGGTCCAGACTGGGGCCTTTCTCAAGGGGTAAGTAAAAGGAGGTGTCTGAGAGTCGCCACGACCTCAGAAAGGTAGAGGTCACTCCCCAACACGACAGCAACACCCCCTTTGCGCATTTAGTGGTGTGGAGGGCAGCTTAGAAGGGGTAAGGTTCAAGGAGGAGTGAGGAATGCTGAAGTTGAGCCGGTTAGTGTCTTGTCGGCAATTAGAGATAAGATCCAGAGCAGGCAGAAGACCAGAGGGGGGTATCCAAGAAGAGGAGGAGGGTTGGAGACAGGAGAAGTGGTTATCAGTGCGGGCTGGGGACTTCTTGCCAAGGAGTGGGCTCGGAGACTGAGTGACAGAAGAAGAGCTTGGCATCGTGTACTCTGCCTTCAGGTTTGATCTTCCAAAGTGAATCACTTCACTCTTTTCTGGATTGAAATCCACCTGCCCTTTGTCAGGCCAGCTCTGCTTCCTGTCAGTGTCCCATTGTAATCTACAACAACCTACACTATGTACAGCACCTCCACGCAGTGAGATTGCTAAATTGAGCTGATTGTCAGCAAGATGTGCTGTATAGGCCAAAATCCACAGATCCTTTCCCTAACGTGATATCTACCATCTGACAGAAGATGGCTATGAACCCTGATCCTTTTGGCAAGCATTAATAATTTAAATGATAATAAACATTTTTCTCCTCTCCCCCCCCCCCCCCCCATCAGATACCAGGACAGCCGGTGACCACCTCGATACCCCAGGTTCACACGGTGACAACGATGGATGACCAGCAACGACAACAGAATCTGGTAGGTCTAACTGCAGTCTTGGCATCAGTATTAATTTATTATTGTCACAAGGAAAAAGAAACAAGTTTTGCAGTCCATTAATACAGATAACTTCAAGCATAGGTACTTAAGGAAGTACATGGGAAAATCAATAAGAAGAATGCAGAATATAGTGCTGAGGTTACACTTACAAAGCGTGCAGCACTGGAGGCTACAGAAAAGGCTGCCCTGGGGTTGAGCACTGTGTATCTGCGTGGGAAGAAGGAAGGAACGAGCTTGTTTCGCTGTTGTTGCTTAATTGCTTGGTATGTTCTGTTTTGTTGTGTTACCTGTTGTTCTGCTGGATATTGTTGGCATGCTGTGCTGGTGCTGGAATGTGTGGCAACACCTGTGGGCTGTCCCTGCCTCCCCCCCCCCCCCCAACTCTCTCTCTCATGTTTATACAGTCGGAGACAAGTCTATGGCAGTGTAACACGTGGTCCATAGTGTTCTGTTGCTGAGGTAGGGTTTGAATTGTGCAGGTTGGTTCATGACCTGCTGGTATGGGACTTCAGACTTCTGTACCCATGGTAGCAGCAGCAGCAAGTATGACCCAAACGTTAACCTTGCAGGGTAAGTCGAATCAAATAATACCTGGACTCAGCAAGTCATCTTATAGAAGATTTGGCTCTGGTGGGATAAAAGGTAGAAAATGCTGAGAAACTCTTGTAGATCAGGTAGCATCTGCAGAAAGAGAAGCAGTTAATGCTTAAGGTTGGAGACCTTTCATTAAAACTGGGAAGGTCCCCTTCCTTTCCAGTCCTGATGAAGGGTCTCAGCCCAAAACATGACTGTCTATTCCCCTCCACAGATGCTGCCCAACCTGCCGAGTTCCTCCAGCATTTTGTGAGTGTTGCTCAAGGTGAGAGTGCATTGGTTTGAAGTTGCAGGGAGGGTCATCGATTGGACAAAAGGAATATCTGCGATTGTCATGGGATATCCACTGGAGTTCAGAGGAGTGAGAGGTGACTTGGTTGATCCTGAGAAACGTTGACTGAGTGGATGTGTGGGAGAGTCTAGAACTAGAAATTCACCACTTAATACACAATATAAAATATTTTTTAAGAGTGATGAGGGTTCAAAATACTCTTCCTTCAAGGACAGTACTTTTTTTTTAAGGCAAGTGTGATAGATTCTTGATGAGTAAAGCGTGGCCAATGATTACAACCAGATCTGGAAAAGCAAACTGTGCAGATGATGCGGAGAATCTGCAGACAGATCTAGACAGGAAAACTAGACGATCAGATGATTATTTAAATGGTGAAAGATTGCAGCATGCTGTTGTGCAGAGGGACTTGGGAGTGCTTGTGCATGAATTACAAAAAGCTGGTTTGCAGATGCAACAGGTTATCAAGAAGGCAAATAGAATGCTGGTCTTCATTACTGGTGGTACTGAATTGAAGGACTGGGAGGTTGTACTACAACTATACAGGTTAATGGTGAGGCGGCGTTTGGAGTACCTCATGTAGTTCTGGTCTCCTGACTTGAAAGATATACTGGCTTTGAAGGCAGTGCAGAGGAGGTTCATGAGGTTGATTACAGAGATGAGGGGGTTGACCTGTGAGGAGAGATTTGAGTCACCTGGTACTATACCTGTTGGAATTCAGAAGAATGAAAGGGAGTCTTATAGAAACATGCAATTATGAAAGGGATGGGTAAGACACAGGCAGGAAAGCTGTTTCCACTGATATGTGAGTCTGGAGTTAGGGGACGTAGCCTCAAGATTCAAGGAGGCAACTTAAGATGGAGATGAGGAACCGTTTTTCCCAGAGGATAGTGAATCTGTCAGATTCTCTACTTAGGGAAGCAGTAGAGCCTATACCTTGAAATATATTTAAAACTTAGATATTTACATAGCAGAGGATTATGGGGAAAAGGCAGGTAGATGAAGCTAGGTCCGTGACCAGGTCAGCCATGATCTTATTGAAAGGTGAAGCAGGCTCGGTGGGCCAGACAGTTCATTCTATCTTCTTACTAATCGCAAGACTGATAGCCGTATCCTTGCTGTCCCCTGTAGTCGCAGGGCAACCTGGACACTGGTTTTTATTGTTCAGCTCATCAAAGTGCCACTGTTCTTCTCTCTCCTTTGGAATTGCTTTTATTAATCACTTGTTTTTCCGCATCTCTCTCCCACGAACAGCAGCAGCAGATGCAGCTCAGAGCGCAGGCTGCGACACAGCAGCAACAGTCCAGCGGCCCGCCCCAGAGTCAGCCTCCGGCTCCACAGCAGGCGGGCGCCCTGCTCCGGCCGCCCAACCCTGGCGCTAACCCTCAGCTCCGCAGCCTGCTGCTCAGTCAGCAGACGGTGAGTACCACCCCACACACGTCCGCTCTCCCAGCGATCACTGCTGCTTTACTGTGTCACTGTGTAAAGCACACACACAAAGTGCTGGAGGAACTCAGCAGGTCAGGCTATGTTTGTCCAGTCCTGAAGGGTCCCAGCACGAAACAGAATAAGGAGTGGGAAGAGTACAAGCTGGCAGGTGATAAGGGAGACCAGATGGGTGGGTGGGGATGGACATGGGGGAATGAGGTGAGAACCTGAGATGTAGGGGTTAAAGGGCTGAAGAAGAAGGAATCTAATAGAGGAGAGTGGGCCCTGGAAGAAAGGGAAGGAGGAGGGGACCAGAGGGAGGTGAAGGGTATTTGAGAAGAGAAGGGATGAGGGGGGAGCCAGATTTGGAAATGGAAAAAAGAGAGCAGGAGGGAAGGGGGAGAAATTACCAGAGAAGTCAGTGTTCATGCTGTCAGGTTGGAGGAACATTAACTGTGGCAGGGAGATTCCAACATTAAGGCCAGCAGAGTGTAAGCTGCTGAAAACATGGACAAAGGCAGCAAGAGGCAGGAGACTCGGATGCTGGGATCTGGAGCATTGGGTTGAGCAGCATCTGTGGAAGGAGAAGGAATGGGTGTTTTGGATGGGCAGTATCTATGGAAGCCCTCCCTCTCACCTCTACACCCTCAGTCCTGACGCAGAGTTTTAACCTGAAACGTGAACAATCCCTTTTCTCCCCACCGATGCTGCTTTTCCTACTGGATTCCTCCAGCAAACAAAGAAAAGCAGAGCTCTTCGGACAATTCTGATCGTGCAACATTCAAGAGAGACTGGCTGGCTTGCCTGGACATTCCCAACGTTTTCTGCTTCCATTTCCATTTTGAGCAACTGCAGTATTTTGCTTTCCAGTAACAGCTGTCAACTCGCTGAGGCAGGAGTAGCAGATGCCAAATTCTTTGCCTTCATAGTTTGGTCAGAGCCCTGGCCCACATATCTGCAGAAAAATAGGCCTTTGCTATTTCCTCCCACAGTCCAAGATGAACAGGTTAGGGTTACTGATTTGTGAGCTGGAAACATGGCGACATTTGCAGACTCCCCCAGCACATCCTTGGACTGTGTTGGTCGTTGATACAAACTTTGCGTTTTGTTGTATGCTTTGATGCACTTGTGACTAATAAAGTATTTCCACTCTCTTCTGGAGCGGAAATGCTTGCACAACTTAATAGTCAGCCCTAGTGTGTGCACTGCCCTAAGTGACTGCTGATTCCTAGTAGCTAATTAAGACGTAATATCCTCTACGGTGCATTTTTCTGGATAAGTTGCCTGGCTTTTATTGGGAGAAATTGCCTATTCTGCTAGAAATTCCAGGAGGGTGTGACAAAGGGCTGACGTGGAATCTGATTGGAGAAGAAGGTGAGGCTTGAAAAGGAGGGAGGTGAGGAGAGGAATGGGTGGGAGGAGCGTGCAGGTGATGGGCAGATGGAATGGGTGCAGGGGAGGAAAGAGACTTTGTGAGGGTTGGCTCGTGGATCAGGAGGAGAGAGGAAAGAAAAGGGGGGAATTAGGACAGAGTGGAAATGGTTATCGGAAGTTAGGGAATTCGATGTTCATGCCACCAGCTTTGAGACTGCCCAGGTGGAATATGAGGTGTGTTTGCATAGAGCTGTTCTGTTTTGTGTTACTGGAAAAGTTTCTGCCAAATTGCACTGTCATCAAGAAAAGGGAATGGATTGAGATGGCAGTTACTGACTCCAAGGTTACCAAGAAGGAAATGATTTCGACTTGAAAAGCAACCAGCAGTAACATTTGCCAGCTCTCAGTTAGAATGTTTCTTTGTCAGAGAATTCTGAAGGAATTGCCAATGTGCCAACAAGCTCACAGAGAGAGTTAAGTCTAGATAAGCATGTGTTGATAGACTTGTCAAACATCAGATTGGAGAAATGGTTCTTCTTTTTTTGTTCCAAACTTTAATTCTAGAGTAATGTAAAAATCTAATGAAGCTATGGTTCTTAAAGGCATTTCTACAAACCATGGTAGTGTGTTCCTGGTTACTGTAGCCCACTTAGTTCATCTAATTAGGTTCCACATACCCAGCACTGTGTTTTAAAATTATTTCTGACATTTCCCCCCACCCCCATAAATTCTTCCAATCACCTTAAAATTATGTCTCTTCATTTCAGCCATTTTTGCCCTTGGAAAAACTCTCTGGTTATCCATTCGGTCTGTGCCTATTACCATCTCAGACACATCTATCAGTCACCACTCATCCTCCTTCGCTCCAAAGAGAAAAGACCTTATAATATCGGAGCAGAATTAGGCCATGTGGCCCATCAAGTCTGCTCTGCCGTTTCATCACAGCTGATCCAATCTTCCTGTCAGCTCCAGTCTCCTCCCTCCTCCCCATATCCCTTCATGCCCTGACCAATCAAAAACCTATCAACCTCGGCCTTATATATACATACAGACTTGGCCTCCATAGCTGTCTGTGGCAAAGAATTCCACAGATTCATCACTCTAGCTCATTCAACCTTTCTTCACAAGGTATGCTCTCTAATCCAGGCAGCATTCTCATAGGTATCCTCGGCACCCTCTCTAAAACTTCCATCCTTCCTATAGTGAGGGGGACAGAACGGAACCCAACACTCCAAGTCTGGTCTAACTAGAGCTTTACAGAGCTACTCTCATTACCCCTGACTAATGGGGGCCAACATGCCATATGTCATCTTAACCACACTATCAACTTGTGTAGCAACATAGAGGGATCTATTGACATGGAACCCAAGATCCCTCTGTTCCTTCACGCTGCTAAGAAACCCTGCCATTAATCCTGTATTCAAAGGCAGAGTACAACGTTCCAAAGCGGATCACTTCACCTTTCCACATTGAACTCAATCTGCCGCTTCTCAGCCCAGCTGTGCATCCTAATAGTTTGTATTACTCCTGTTTCTCTCCTAGTCGCAGAGTGGAGTTCCACAGCCCCAACAACCCATGCACCACATCCAGCAGCAAGCCTCTCAGATGATGTCTCACCAGCCCATGGGTCAACAGATGCCCCATCACGCCCAAGGACAGCAGCTGCAGATGCAAGGACAGCAGCTGCTGCACCAAGGTCCTGGGCAACCATGGGGCAGTCAGATGGCACAGCGACCGCCTTTACAAGGTAAGAAGTCCAATTCCGCTTTGGGCCATCAAATACCCCGTTAGTGATGTGTAAATTTGGGATTGGATGGGAGAATGGACATGAAGCATGATCGTAAGATTATGGGGGCGGCGCAGTATTGTAGCAGTTAGTGTAGCCCTATTACAGAACCAGCGACCCGAGTTAACGTCCACCAGTGTCCGTAAAGAGTCTGTACCTTCTCCCCGTGACCGCATGCATTTCCTCCCACGTGCCAAAGAGATACCGGTTAGTAATTGGTCACGTGGGTGTGACTGGGCAGTGCAGAGTCACTGGGATGAAAGAGCCTGTTACTGTGCTGTGTCTCTAAGTAAAAGTGTGTGAAGACCCTTTTAACAGAACATCCGAGGTTTGGTTTCCATTTAGTGATGTCTGCCCATCGTCCCATTGTATATGAACTCAGGGTGTTCCTTTGAGTTTGTCTAAGTGTTGTCAGGTAAAAAAACGAGAGACAAACAGGCCTTTTGACTCGGTCTATACTGAACGTTGAGCATGTATTTAAACTAATCCCAGACTGATCTAATGTCGTATTTTCATCAACTGCCCAGACTCCAGCAATCACCTTTACGGTGGCGATTAACGTACGAACCGGCACATCTTTGAGATGTGAGAGGAAACCCTACACAGACACGGGGAGAACAGGAGATCACGATTGAGGGGGCTTAACTTTAAGGTGTTTGGAGGATGTCAGGCGTGGGGTCTTTTACACAGGGTGGTGGGTGGCAGAGGGATTTAATAAACTCTTATTAGATAGGTGTCTGGGTAAAAGAAAAATGGAGGGCTACGCAGGAGGGATGGGTTCGATTGATCTTGGAGTAGGTTAAAAGGTCAGCACAACGTTGTGGGCTGATATATTTGTATTATTTCCACAATTTGTCGCCTTTTGCACATTGGTTGTTTGTCAGTCTTTATAATTTTTCACATCCTATTGTATTTCTTTATCTTCCAATAAATGCCCACAAGAAAATGGGCACACGGTGATGTATACGTCCTTTGATAATAAATTTACTTTGACTTGCAACCTCCCTCAATGCTTGGAGCTTGAACGGTGTAATGGTACGAGGCAACAAAATCATTCCGTACACTGTTTATTTGTCGCAGCAGTGACACAAAAGTCCGTTTTCGTTTTTGCCGGTAAGGCCAATAGCAGCAGTTACTTGAGCTAACTGGTGTTTGTAAGTTTTAATAATTTTTACCCAGATACATTGATTTTATGGGATCATCCATCACGGGCCGCCTAGTCTGTGATACCATAATGCTTATACATACTTATACATAATGCTAATGTAATACATGTGATTACATGTGTTTTGAGGCCCATTTCCCTCCAGGCCTTTCTATCCAAGCACCTTGTCCAAATGCCCTTTAAATGTTGTAATTTTATCTGCTATCACCACACCACATAACCACCATCACCCTATGTGTGGAGAAGAAACTTGTCCTTCATATCTCCTTTAATACCAAAGCCCAGGAATGGAAAAGGCAACAGGAAGTGGTGTCACAGACCATAATATATAGTCTTTCATAAATTCTTTATTTCTTTATTTTCCTGTAAATGGTTGCAAGAAATAAATCTTGAGGTAGTATATAGTAACATGTACTTCAATAATAAATTTTACTTTGAACTTTAAATCTGGACTGTCTGGTTCTAGACTCCCTTGCCCTTGAGAAATAATCTATCTACCTATCCTGTGCCCTGAATAGTTTTATAAGCCTCTAAGGTCATTCTCAGCCTCCTCCATTCAGTGAGAATAAACCGTGTCTATCCAATCTCTCCTTGTAGTTACCATCCTCCACTGCAGGCAATATGCTGGTGCATCTCTTCTCCAGTTTGTCTATTGCTACTGCACCCTTGCTGTGGTGCTGTAACACAGCAGTTATAACTCTTGGGATTTGGTATTTATTTTGATTTTCTAGTTTCAGGGAGCAGGAATGTAAATGAACTCATGATTGTATTGGTGTAAATCTTCATCATTTTAAATCTGCAGGTCAGATGATGATGAGTTCAGGCCCACGAGGTCCAGTTGCCCAGGCTGGACTGCAGCAAGGTACAAGTCTGCTGGAGGAAGAAATTCTGATGGACCTTATCTAAAACTTCTCAAGTTTGACCTGCCTTGTCAAAGGTTATGGTCGTGGCATTGAGAAACCCAGACTTGTGTAGGGTCGTGAGATGCTCTCTACCCATGCAGAGCAAAGAATTCTTAATTAAATAGGTGGACAGCGGTTGGGAACTGTTTGTGTCTGTATGTGGGATTTTTAAAAATATACAGTATTTAGATTTTTCATAAAATTAGAGGATTGAATAGGGCAATTAAGACAGTTCTTATGAACCTATCTTTTAAAAGGACAGAAGCATTTTTGAGTACTGCATTTTGTTTGGTTTGTATTATTTTTGCTCAATCTGTATTAAATTGATTACTGCAATTTCTTTAAATGATCTGAAAAGCAGCCTACAACCTCAATAGTTGTATTAAGTAAGTTTAATTTGCTCAGTTAAAGTTTATTACTTAAATCCTCTATGAATCAGCGGATGTGAAGATTTGTTATTATCAGTCTCAGCACCTTCAGCCTCAATAGTGGCAGATGGAAATGGTCTTTTCTGATCCATGCTGACAAAATAAGTTTATTGGAAGGCAGAACTGCAATGGATTTCTCTACTTGTGAGTAATAAACATAACTAAAAGATGAAAGTTCTGTTAATGCCCTAGTTTCAATCTGGAAGCTTCAAGATGCATTTTAAAAAGCAGAAGTGTTGTAGCTGAGATTCGAGACGGTGCAGGGTGAGAATGACAGTGGGGCAGGGCAGTGTCGAGTCTGCAGAGCAAGGCTGGAGCACAGTGGGTGACATGGTCATATAGTGGTTAGTACAGTGCTATTACAACACGAGCAACCTGGGTTCAGCTCTGCCAGTGCCTGTAACAGTTGTTCGTTCTTCCCGTGACCATGTAGGTTTCCTCTGGGTGCCTGGGTTGCCTCCCACATCCCCAAAGATGCACGGGTTGGCAGGTTAATTGGTTAATTCACCCACCTGGGTGTAATTGGGCAGCGTGGGCTCGTTGGGCTGGAAGGGCCTGTTAGCGAGCTTTATCTCTCAATACATTTTTCAAAAGCAAAGGTTGAATGGAGACACAAGAGGCTGCAGATACTGGAATCAGGGGCACTGGACCATCCACTGGAGGGGCTCAGCAGGCTGAGAAGCACCTGTGTGGGGGGGTAAAGGAATTGTTGACATTTCAGGTCTAAATCATGCATCCATCTGGAAAATCTCTCAGTCCAGCTATGATTAAAGTCCTGCGTATGTCCCGATTATGGGAGTCCTACTGTAATCACTCATCATTGTGCTCACGAGTGCGATAAGCTGCGTCCCACAAGATTCAGTTCCCTACTCCATGGGGTGCTCCCTTAAATCCATTCTCAATATTTCAGCATTTTGCTTCCTATCATAATGGCCGCTTCACTTACTCAAATTTGGGTTGACCCTCTCAGAAACTATCCGGGAATCAGAAAACAGGATTTAACCTTTTTTATACCGTGGACCCCTACCGTTAACCGAGGGGTCTGTGGGCCCAAGATGGGAACCCTGCTTTAGAAGTTAGTATTTTGCAGCTTCCAGTTAGAAGAATTGGCGATATATAACGTCTGTTACATTTATAGAAAAGTGTAAAGAGGACCTGAATTTCTGTTTATTGAGCAACTAGTTCACAAGGTAAACTAATAAACATTGGTTGTAAAGTTGTATTGACTCTTTAGTTTATTGAATTATTGCTGGGTTTCGAATAGAGGGATTGATGTGGTTTGATTGTTCAGAGTGCCGCAGTTTAAAATGTCATCTTACCATAAATGATTGCTATGATAATAAGGCTGAGATGGTCTTGTAAACGCAGGGCTGGGTGGCATTCAGATCTAGCAACCAAGCAAAATACAAGAGGTCCAGGTGTGATCTCCAGAAAACCATGTCACATGCAAAGTGGCAATTCTGAACCAAACGTGAGTCAGTGAAGAATACCTGACAGCTGTGGCAGGGTTGGAATGTTATCACCTCTTATAAACTGAAACCAAGCAAAATAACTTTTGCTCCCAGATGAGCTCAGTACCTTCTCTGCTGGCTTTGACTCAAACCGCTGAGGACCTTCACGAACTCCCAATGACCCTGTGATTTCAGTCTTTGAGGCCAATGTGAGAGCATCCTTCAGGAGGGTGAACCCACAGAAGGCATCCTGGCTGAGTACTCTAAAGACCTGTGATCAACTGGTGTGTTCACTGACATCTTTAACCTCCCACTTGGGCAGCCTGAGATATCCACTTGCTTCAATTATCAGTGCCTAAGAAGAACCTATCGTCCAGTAGCATTTACATCCTCTGTAATGAAGTGCTTTGAGAGTTTGATGATGAAACCTATCAACTCCTGCCTGAGAAGTGAGTTGGATCTGCTCCAATTTGCCTACCGTCACAAAAGGTCAACAACATTTCATTAGTTTCTCACTCAACCCTAGAATACTTGAAACAGTGAAGATGCATACATCAGGATGTTCTTTATCATCTGCAGCTCGGCATTCAACACTATCATCCCCTCAAAACTAATCAATAGGATTAAAGATCTTAGCCTCAATACTGGATCCTCGATTGCCTCGGTTGGTTCAGATTCAGCACAGGTGCACCACAGGGCTGTGATTAGCCCCCTGCTCTACTCGCTTTACACTTACGACTGTGAGGCTAAGCACAGCTCCGATGCCATATTCAAGCTTGCTGACACCACTGTCATTGGCCAAATCAAAGGTAGTGACGAAGCAGCATGTAGAGGTGAGAATAAAAGTCTGGCTGAGTGGTGCCACAACAGCAACCTCTCACTCAGTGTCAGCGAGACGAAGGAGTTGATACAGGGAGAGGAAACCAGAGCCAGTCCTCATTGGGGATCAGAGTCGGAGAGGGTCAGCAACTTTAAGTTCCTGAATGTTATCATTTCGAGGATCTGTCCAAGTGCCATTACGAAGGAAGCATTACAGTGCCTTTTGCTTTCTTAGAAGTCAGTGAAAATTCAGCAGGTCATCTAAAACTTTGACGGACCTCTGTGGATGTGAGGTGGGGAGTATGGTGACTGGTTGCATCATGTCCTGGTGTGGAAACACCAATGCCCTGGAACGGAAAATGCTGCAAAAAGTAGTGGGCACGGCCCAATCCATCATGGGTACCACCCTTCCCACTATTGACCATATCGACATGGAGCGCTGTTGCAGAAAAACAGCATCCATCATCAAGGACCCCCAACATCCAGGTCGTGCTCTCTTCTCGATGCTGCCATGAGGAAGGAGGTGTGCAGGACTTGGACTCCACACCACCAGGTTCTGGAATAGTTACTACCCCTCTACCATCAGGATCTTGAACCAGAGGAGATAACATCACTTGCCCTATTACTGAATTGTTCCTACAACCCATGGATTCACTTTCAAAGGTTCTACAACTCATTTTCTCAGTATTTATTGCTTATTTATTGTTTTATCATTTTGTATTTGTACAGTTTGTGTTCTTCTGTACATTAGTTGTTGTCATCCTTATTGTGGGGTTGTCTTTCATTGATTGTATTGTTTCTTATGTTTACTGTGAAAACCCACAATAAAATGAAACCCAGGATTATATGTGGTGACATGTATGTACTTTGGCAATATATTTGCTTTGAACTTTGACACTTGCGGGCTACAATCTGTGCTGATTTGATTTGACACAAATGACGCATTTCACATGTGACAAAATTACTCTAATCTTTAAAGACTGTGATTTCATTTCTATCTCCTAGTCTTCAGATAAGCAGATTCAAGTGAAGAGAACACAATCAGCAGAAGATTCAACGTCTCAGTCAAGTTAATTTATTGCTACATATTGAAATCAAAAGCGTTTGCAGTGTACAAAGATTGGTGAATGTAGCTTCCTGTCAGTTAATATATATTTTGTATAAATCAACAAAACATTCCTTTGATGTTTTTGTCATAACGTCACAGTTCATAAGGAGGGAGCTATAAACCAAAATGTTCTTCCTTAGCTGAACTAATAAAGGAGAATAAACTGTCTGTAACGGTCAGTTTGATGGTATAACAATGGCTTTCAAGTTTACCCCCTCTGGCCAGGATAATTAATGCATCTACCTGGAAATCCTGGTCAATTTACCTTTCGGGGAGAGGCTAGAAATGTGGCTGTAATGAAGTTATTCAAAATTCACGAATATATCTCTCTAGGATGGGGGCTCCCAACCTGGACTCCAGGGACTCCTTGGTTAATGGTAGGGGTCCATGGTTTTAAAAAAAAAAGGGGTTGGGAACCCCCTGCTCTTAGGATATGAAATACTGCACTGTTTCGTAAGGAATATATTATCCAAGTTTCAATTTCTACTTGTTCCTCTCTTTCTAGGATAGGGGACATGTTGGAGGTTGCTTCCACAGACGATAATAGTTCTGTTGTAACTCCTAAGTGCTGAGGAAAATCAGGACACTGTTCTACAGCACAGTACACCTGTGATATTCACTGAATGCTCTCCATCAGAACCTCAGGCTGGTCATTAACAGTTGGATGTGATGATGGAAAAGAAATCACAGCCAGATTCCCACATCCATTGGACCACAGGGATTATTGATAAATGTTAAGGCACTTGGTGGATGACTATTCCCCTCTGCCAATAGCTCCTCTTGCTGCTACACTAGCATCGTCTAGTTTGTGGTAATGAAATGGGACTCTCCTTTACTGACTGTTTCAGAGTGTCTTGCAATAAAAATACAAATAGAACAATGTGATTTTAACAAAAAAAAACTTCTCATTTAGGAGATAGAACTCTTGTATGACGTTGGATGTCAAGGTTTCAGTTTGCAGTAGCTCTGCATATAGTCTCTACCCCTTGAGTTAAAGTGTTTATTTACAGAGATTACAGTTTCATGTAGAAAAAAATAGCTTTGAATGCTGAGCATAGACACAGATTCTGGAAATCCAGAGCAACACACACAAAATGCTGAAGGAGCTCAGCAAGTCAGGCAGCAGCTATGGAGAGGAATAAAGAGTTGATGTTTCAGGCTGTCCCTGAACCTGATGAAGGGTTTCAGTCCAAAACGTCTACAGTTCATTCCTCTCCATAGATGCCCCCCGACCTGCTGAGCACCTGAAAGAAGACAGTACTGGAACTGCACCAGAGATGAGGAGGGCTAATATTTGTCATTGGTAGCAAGTAGATTTCTCATCAAGTCTTGACTAAAGGTGCAATTCTAACATTTTTCTATTCTGCTGTTAGTCGATGGTCAATAATAAAAGTACAGACCTTCATATGGGTAGGAGGTTCTTCATGCTTTGAGGGAGAGAATTACCTGGGCATATTGTGATGGTTGAAGGGTATTTTTTGTGCTTGTCACTTTAAGGGGTCTAGAACTTCTCAGAGTTGCAGTAAAGGTTATATTAATAGATTGAGTATTATTAGAGTGGTTAGGGCCAATATTAGTGGGTGTGTTGCAGGGGACAATGTGAAAAGTATCTGGGATGTGGGGCATCAGCCGGCTGAACTGCCCCGAGACTGGAGTTACAAACAGGCCAGACCAAGCGAGGGCAGTAGATTTCCTTCCCTACAAGTGTGGGTGAAATTTCTTTTTATAGATGTCTGGTGTTTGAAGTTTACTGAGATTTGCTTTTTTAAATTCAAGGTTTATTTAATTTCCCAGCTGCTATGGTGCTGTATTTGAACATGTGTTTCCGAATTAAGTCCTGAATGCTTGGCTGCAAAGCCCTCTGGCACATATTGGCCATCCTGAGTTATAAATGCCCACTTAAAGGCACCTGAACAAACTTCTGTTAACTTCAGAAGTTTGATGTACACTCTTTATAGTATGTTAATTCCTACAAACAGCAGAACTCGTCTCTTCTCTCTCCACTTTTAGTAATTCTTATGTGCTTTTGATGCCTTTCATTACAATGGTGCCAGAGGTAAGGTTACTATATTTAGCGATTTTTGTGTATTTTGAAACTTGTAAACAAAATCAACTGACGGATTTCTGTGAAAATGGAACCAGTTTGTAAGTACTGCAGGTGGGATTTACAGTTTTGGGGTGAGTAAACTATTGTTAATGTTTTGTATTGGGTATATAAAGGAGTCTAACAAGATCTTAGTGTTAGCCAGGGAATGTTAGAGCGTTAACTTGTACTATTTACTTATGCATTTGACTTTTCTAGTTTGGTATGAGATTCTCGTGCATTCACTTAAGTGTTTATGATGCACAAGGTGTGGGCTTTGTTTAAAAACTCTGTACATAAAGTAGCATCTAAAATACTTTGAAGGTAACTGGCCTCATCAAAAGTTGAAGATTTTCCAGCATGAGGGATCTTGTACCTGAAAAGAACTTTGATACCAATCACTGTTTGACAAAGTGATTTTGACAGGAAGCTGGCTGGTTAGTATTGTTGTCTCCCTGACAACACACTGGAACTTAACACCAGTGTGGCTTCATTTGTGTAACCATTAAATGTTTTAATGTGGCTCTAACTTTCTCACATTGCCAAGCTTAGAAAATCTTAAACAGATGGATGTCCTGTAAATTTATCAATGAACCAGCTGCCAATAAAAATCAATTGAATACCCCACAGTCTCTAATCTATTTTGGCTGCATCAGTAACTTACAATATTCATCTGACTCCCTTGTATAATTTGACTTACTAAGTCCACCCAGGTAATAGTGTCATTAGTATCCACAGGCTAAATTATTAAAAACAACAAAAATAACCTAAAATTCCTGAAAGCGGTGATGTCGAGACACGCTTTGGGATGGTTCCTGGTGGTGCGGAGACCTTTGGTTTAGATGTCCTCTTTGGGTGAATGCTTTCTACTGTATAACTTCTACATAGTTTGCAGGGTACAGTCCGATGCGGCCTCCATCGAGGTAACCTTTACACCATCCTTGTTCATCCTCGTCCTCTACTTTAGTCAGCTCCTGACCTGGAAAACACGCACAGGAATACAAGTGTCCAATAAGCAGAATGTTATAGAACATCAACAGTCGTGTTCTAACCTGATGGCGTGAACATTGATTTCTCATCCACCCTCTTCCATTCCCCTTTCTGACTCCCGTCTTATCCCTTTTCTTCTCACTTGCCCATCACCTCCCTCTGGTGACTCTCCTCCTTCCCTTTCTCTCATGGTCTGCTCTCCCCTTCTATCAGATTCCTTCTTTCTCAGCCCTTTACCTCTTCCACCTATCACCTCCTAGCTTCTTACTTCATACCCTCCTTCCCCCTCACCTGTCATGTGTATTTGTTCCCCTCCCCACCCCCCAGATTCTTATTCTGGCTTCTCCCATCCTTTCCAGTCCTGATGAAAGGTCTCGGCCCATACTGGCTTTATTTCCCCTCCATGGATGCCGCCAGACCTGCTGAGATCCTCCAGCATTTCGTGTGTGTTGCTCTGACATATGAATACAGAGCAAGCGTAAGCAACTTGGTTCCCAAGTCCTGGCATATTATTCTGCAAATCACTGATCACACAAACGTTTCCTGATCTGCCTTAACTGCTTGTTTACAATGGCCTCAAGCAGAGAAAAGCATTATTTTTCCATCCCTTATAACTTGTCTGTGCCAGGTCTAAAACTAAAAAGGAAATAACCAAGATGTTGGAGGAATGCAACTCCAGCCTACCTGATTTTTCGTGTAGCTAGAATTCTTGTTTCTGGCAACACTGTCAAATCTCCCCAATTGCATGTCCTCCTCCTCACATACAGCATTTCTGGAATAATTTCACTTTTCTGCCCAGTGTCCAAAATAAATCACCCAGCTTGCTTCCAGTCACTAGGTGTCAGCCTCCACCCAAGTCATGCAAGCAATGATTTGGTCCAAGACCTCACAAACTTAATAATTGCCAACTTATCTTTTTCTTAAATGGTCTGATACTTAATTGCTCAACTTCCCATTCTGCTTCACAATCCCCTGACCAAACCCCAGCTGGATGGCAAACAAGATGATCTACAGGGGAACTCCCAATTGCTAAACACCAGAGAATCTGCAGCTGCTGGACGTCTAGAGGAAGACGTGCAAAATACTGGAGGAACTCAGCAGGTCAGGCAGCTTCTATGGAGGGGAAATAAACAGTTGATTTGGGCTAAGGCCCTTCATCAGGACTGGGAAAGATAGGAGAATACGGTGGGGGAGGAGGACAAGTTGGCCGGTAAGGGGGAGAGGAAGCAAGAAGCTGGAAGATAATAGATTAGTAAAGGGCTGAAGAAGGAAGAATCTGATAGAGGACAGTGGAGCATGGGAGAAAGGGCAGGAAGAGGGAGCTGATAAGCAGATGAGAAGACTGTGTAAAAAGGGAGTCAAAATGGGGATTGGGAAAGGAGAGAAGGGAAGGGGAGAAAACTGCCGGAAGTTAGAGAAATTGATGCTCATGCCGTCAGGTTGGAGGCTACCCAAATGGAAAATGCGGTGTTTCTCTCCAACTTGAAATCAGCCGCATCATGACAGTAGAGGAGGCTATGAACCGATATGACATTTAACAGGCACGTAAACGAAGGCTGGAGTTAGGATGTTTGTATCACTTATCTCATGTGATAACCATCTGACTATCTGAATCCCATCAATCTAAGCATTATATACTTGGCTGAGCTGAATGCAGTCTTCACCAATCCAGTATAATGCTAGTAAGGTCAATTCACTTTGATCCAGAGTGCTCTGTGATCTGCAGGCCCTCAGACCAAGTGCTGCTGTAAATAGAGAAAACTCCTCTTTTCTGCTTTAATCCTAATTAAAAAGGGGCATTCCTTAATGCAGAATTGTCCCAGCCTCCTAGTTAACAAAACAACTAGCATCAAATTTGAACTTAACCCCGCATTTCAAAGAGGAACGAAATTTATTAGGAAGCGTGTCTTCAACAGTCAAGTCATTCTTCACTGTGGAAGAAACTAACAGTATGCCAGTCCTCACTCTTCCTTCAGTTAGTCCTGACGAAGGGTCTCGGCCTGAAACGTCGACTGCACCTCTTCCTAGAGACGCTGCCTGGCCTGCTGCGTTCACCAGCAACTTTTATGTGTGTTGCTTGAATTTCCAGCATCTGCAGAATTCCTGTAGTATGCCAGAAATGCGAGAGTGACGGGGCAGAAGTGAGTTTAGTTGCTATTACTAAGAAGGTGCATGGCAAATTGAAAGGTGTAAAGATACAGTCACCTGGACAAGATGGGCTACACCCCAGAGTTCTGAAACAGGCAGCTAAAGAGATTGTGGAGACATCAGTAATGATCTTTCAGGAATCAATAGATTTTTTTGGAGGTCTGGAAAATGGCAAATGTCACTTCACTCTTTAAGAAGGGAGGGAGAAAGAGGAAGGAAATTACAGACCAGTTAGCCTAACTTCAGTGGTTGGGAAGACATTGGAGTTAGTTATTAAGGACGAAGTTCTGGGTACGTCGTGGCGTGTGATAAAGTAGGGCAAAGTCACCATGGTTTCCTTAAGGCGAAATCTTGCCTGACAAATCTATTGGAGTTCTTCAGGTAGTTAACCGCCAGTATAGACAAAGGAAAATCAATGAATGTTATTTACTTGGATTTATATAAGATCTTTGTCAAGGTGCCACACATGAGGCTACTTAACAAGATAAGAGCCGATGGTATTACAGGAAAGATACTAGCACAGGTAGAAGATTGGCTGACTGGCAGGGGCAGAGTAGGAATAAAGGTGTCCTATTCTGGTTGGCTGCTGGTGACAGAGGTCAGTGTTGGGACCGCTTCTTTTCACATTGTATGTCAGTAATTTGGAAGATGGAACTGATGGCTTTGTGGCCAAGTTTGCAATTGATACAAAGGTAGGTGGAAGGGTGGGTAGTGTTGAGGAAGCAGGGAGTCTGCAGAAGGAGGACGGACTGGGAGAATGGGCAAAGAAACGGCAGATAGAATACAGTGGAGGGAATAAAAGCGTAGTCTATTTTCTAAATGAGGAGAAAATTGAAAAATCAAAGGTACAAGGAATTGGGAGTCCTTGTGCAGAATTCCCCTAAAGGTCAACTCACAGCCTGTGTCAGTGGTGACAAAGCATTCATTTCCGGAGGACTAGAATAGAGCAAGGATGTAAAGCTGTGGTTTTATAAGGCATTGGTTAGACCACATTTGTAGTATTGTGAGAGGTTTGGGCCCCTTGTCCAAGAAAGGATGTGCTGACATTGGAGAGGGTCCAGAGGTGGTTCACAAGGATTATTTTGGGAGTTAGTGGGTTAATGTATGAGGAGTGTTTGATGAGTCTTGGCCTGTACTCGCTGGAGTTTAGAAGAATGAGATGGGGTGGGGGCCTTATTGAAATGTATAGAGTATTGAAAGGCCTAAATAGGGAGGATGTTTCCTATGGTGGGGGAGCTTATGACCAGAGGGCACAGCCTTAGAGTAGAGGAATAACCATTTTGAACAGATGAGGAGGAATTTTTTTAACCAGAGGGTAGTGAATCTGTGGAATTCATTGCCACGGATGGCTGTAGAGGGTTAAAGCGGAGGTTGATATGTTCTTGATTAGTCAGGGTGTCAATGGTTATGGGGAGAGGGCAAGACAATGGGGTTGAGAGGGAAAAATCAGCCATGATGGAATGGTGGAGCAGACTCGTTGGGCCAAATAGCCAAATTCTGTTCCTATGTCTTATGATCTTATGGTTGAAACTCAGATGTGATAAAGTAGGTCCAACAGGATCTTGATGAAGATTTCAAGAGTGTGAATGAAGAAGATGTGAAGCTGAAGTTTCTCAGTGGTGAGATGAGGAACTCGAAGACGGTGAGTAATGGAGTATTGATTGTGCTTGGGCCAGGGGAGATGATTTAGAACAAGACCCCACAGGGTCAGACAACGGGAAGTAATGGAGTATTGACTGTGCTTGGGCCAGGGGAGATGATTTAGAACAAGACCCTGGAGGGGCCATCAAAGAAGGAATGCTGTATGACTATGGCATAGTTAGAGGGGCTAGCACAGACTGGTGAGGGCTTCAACAAACAGAACAATGCAGAACTGGAACACGAGGAAATCTGCAGATGCTGGAATTTCAAGCAACACACATCAAAGTTGCTGGTGAACGCAGCAGGCCAGGCAGCATCTCTAGAAAGAGGTACAGTCGATGTTTCGGGCCGAGACCCTTCATCAGGACTGGAGGTGGCTTTGCTGAGATAACTCCAGTAGAAGTGGATGTAAAGAAACTAAACTCAATGGAACAGGAAGATTGAGCGGGAAAGAAAAGGGTAAGGAAATGAAAGTGTGAAAAGAACAGGCAGTGAGGGAAACTTTCTGATGACAGTAGGTGGAGAACTTCTAAAAATAATACAGACGAAGGTGCATAAAAATGATTACGATGAACATGATCGAAGGTTAGAATTATCTGGGAATTGTGAGCAGGCAGGAACCCTTCACCAGGAAGGAGATCAAAGCTTTGAAACTCTTTGAAGTGAGGTTTAATAGGATAAATATTAGATGATGTTTGTACTGGTAGACAAGACCAGAACAGGGGTGATAACTACAAGAATAATAGAAGAAATGAACACATGTATCAGAATGGGATAAAACAGTAGGCAATCCAGGATAAACCCCTTATCCCAGACTGGTTAGATGGGGTAATACAAGGAACAAAGGAGTGGATGAATACAACGAGCTGCCAGTGGTAGATGTGAGTTCAACTGTTAACATTTAAGAGAAGTATTAAATGAGAGATAAATGTTAAATGTCTTAAATGGATGAGGGAGGTCTGGAGAGCTATAGAACAGTAGTTGGGACAAGACAGACCAGGCCAGCACAGACTAGATGGGCTGAAGAGTCTCTCTGTGCTGTTGTACTCTATGACATTTTTGGGTTTAGTAGAATGCAAGGAGTCTTTTAAAGAACATGAATAGCAACATTGATCTGTAGGGACAGGCTGCCTATTACTGTGCAAAGTTCAGGGAGAGACAGATTGAGAGCATGTCTTCCAACCATGAGGTTCAGAGGGTACAGGAGGGGGAGGAATTCAATCTCCAGAGTCCCTTCTCTCCTGCAGCTTCCGGCCCTGCGTTTTGGGGGAACATTACGAGGCATAAGTTGATGACATAGAGCTTACCCGCCTTAAAACTGAGCTCATCGGCTTCCTGGCTGGAGTAATCATACAGTGCTCGGATTCTGACGCCAGGGATGTTTGTGCCATCCTCGCCAAGGGAATAACCTTTATTTAAACTGTGAAACCAAAGCAAAAGAGGAGTGGCTTTTAAAACGAACTCTGGCTGTGAACCGGCATCTGCAATGGAGGCATGGTCACCATCGGGTTTGAGGAGAGCCTCCTGTTCACAGCAAGCTCATTTTGGATCCCTGTTTGTATCCAAGGCTCCGAACCTGGGCATCAATTGGCATGTCCGAGGACCAGAAATTGAAATAACAATTCTTTATTGCATTTTGATTCCTCTGCTTGGGATGCCTTAGATAGTGAGTAGCCAGAGGAAACCAAATCTACTACAGATTCTGGAAACTTAAAGCAACAGAAAATGTTGGAAATACAGAGCAACTCGGGTGTCCATGGAGGGAGAAGCCGTTCATGTTTCAAGTTGGTGACCTTTCATCTGGTCAATCAATCATTAACCATTCAAAAACCCAGCTTCAAAAACACTGCAACTAATGTTCTCAATATTATATTTTTAATTTGCAATTTGTTCTTGGTTATCTGTGTAGTTTTTCATTGATTCTATTGTTTCTTTGTATCTACTGTGAATCATTATTGCCAGTAATGCCGCTGGCATTTAGGGCAGCAATGAAGGAAACGGTCACACTCAGACATAGAAGGATTCCCCATTGCTGTTTCCGTAACAACTTTTTTGACCAGTAAGTGTTGTTAGCCCTGAGCTGAACCATTGAACCTGGGTGACCTTACCCAGAGCCAAAACACAAAGCTCTGACTCCAGCCAACATAGCTCTCCAGGTCACTGAGGCAAGCAAGCCTCCAAACTACAACAAGGTTGTTGTTCTCTTGAAGGATCTACTGGGAATGCCTGCAAGAAAATGAATCTCAGGGTTGTACATGGTGAATAAATTGACTTTACTGACTGACCTGCTGCATAGTCCTGACGTCTTCTGTTTTGACTTCAAAGAGTCTCGATATTCCATAAGACACAGGCGCAGAATTAGGCTATTCAGCCCATTGAGTCTGCTCTGCCATTCCATCACGGCTGATTTATCACCTCTTTCAACCCCATTGTCCAGCTTTCTCTCTGTAACCTTTGATGTCCTGAATAATCAAGAACTAATCAACCTCAACTTTAAATATACTCAATGATTTGGTCTCCAGGGCCAAACTTCCTCCTCATCTCTGTCCTAAAGAGACATTCTTCTATTCTGAGGTTGTGCCTTCTGATCTCAGACTCCCCAACAATAGGAAACCTCTCCACATCCACTCTTATCTAAGTCTTTCAATGCTTGATAGTTTTCATTAAGACACTTTAAATGCTCCCATGTGTTATCTCTTTCATTCCCAGAATCATTCTTATCGACTTCCTCTGGACTCTCTCCAATGCCAGCAAATCTTTTTTTGGATAAGTAGCCTAAAACTGCTCTCAGTGCTCCCAAGTGTGGTCTGACCAATGCGCTATAAAGCCTCAGCATCCCATTGTTGCTCATTTCTATTAATTCATTATTATTTATAATGTTTGACCATGAAGAGCATCAAAGTTGAATCTGGCTACCTTCTCCATTACTGAACAGAGGTACACATCATGTCCCTGACCTGAGCTCTCTGGTAGCTGGAAGGACAGGGGCACAAGAGGGACACTTGGACCAGAACATCTGCAGCATTCTGAGCAGGTGGTTCACCCAGGGCAACCTTTGAGAAGCAATTACTGCCTTTGACAAAGACACCTAAGTCTGTGCCTAAGTCATGAACTCCATCATTGAACATAGAACAGTTCAGGCCCTTCAGCCCACGATGTTGTGCTGACCTTTTAAACTACTCCAAGATCAATTCGACTCTGGTCTCCCACATCACCCCTGGCAGGGCGTTCCACACACTCACCACTCTCTGTGAAAACAAAACTTATCTCTTAACATCCCCCCCCATACATTTCTCCAATCACCTTAAAATTATGCACCCCTGGTATTGGCCATTTCTGCCCTGGATGTCCATTTGACCTATGCTTCCTATCATGGGCCATAGGAAGTTGAACCAAAGTTTTTTTTTGGGGGGGGCCCTTCTCTGGTGAAAAAGTCAAAATGAAATGGATCTCACTCTCGGTTCCCTCTTCCTTTCTCACTCTGGTTGTTGTGCAAATGGATTGTTGCACTTACATAACGTCCCCATTCACGGGGAATGCTTACGCCTTCAGAAGGGATACAGCCTTGATGCCTGGCCTGAGCTGTGTCCACAAAGAAGTGAGGAAAAAAGCTTGCATTTAGAACACAGAACAGTACAGGCCTTTCTGCCTATGATATTGTGCTAATGTTTTAACCTACTCCAAGATCAATCTAATCCTTCTTTCCCAACAGCCCTCCATTTTTCTATCAACTATGTGCCTAAGTCTCCTTAACGTATCTGCCTCTATCACCATCCCTGTCAGCATGTTCCACGCACCCACCACTCTGTAAAAATAATGAACTCCATCTGACATTCACCCTGTACTTTCCTCCAATCACCTTAAAATTATACCCCCTCATATTAGCCATTTCCACCCCATCCACTCAATCAATGCCTCTGATCATTAAGTACACCTCTCCAAAGTCACCTCTCATACTCCTTTGCTCCAAAACCCTACCTTGTTCAACCTATCCTTACAAGGCATGCTCTCTAATCCAGGCAGCATCCTGGTGAATTTCTGCAGCCTCTTTAAAACTTCCACATCCTTCCCATACTGAAGCCACTAGAACTGAGCACACATCTCTCACAACCTGACAGCTCCCAGGTCATGGGCAATGAGGACCAATCTGAAATGTAATCACTAGTTGGCAGACAAAGGGCTCCTTTGAAATTACCTGATGCCTCTTGCTTACAAAGCAACAGCAAATGCCTAATTGGAAAGGACAGTGCAGGGGATTATGAAATCGTTATCGATCCCTGGTTCTCCTGAAGGGTGTGGAGTATCTGAACCACTCTGTAGAACCTGGTGAACAGAGATCAGGATACCACAGAGGGACTTGGTGCTTTGAGCTGGAGGATTAGTTGTCCTTGCCATCCAGTAACCCTGACAGAGTCGGTTTGAACTGGAGCGAGCGAGGCTGGTATTCTGAGGCGGAAGTTGGGGACACTCGCATGTGTACACTGGGCAGGAAGGTTGAGGTACAGAGGGGCTTGGTGCCACTGTAGGCGAATGAGCAAGTTGGATAGAAGAGGGGGGAAAACATGAGTAGAGGAGGGCAGCAGTTCTTTAGGAAAGAAGCTGAATCCTCACTGTTTACCTTAAACTCTGAAGTACGACCTTATCTCCTTCCTTCTGTCCTTTCCCCTTCTTGTCGGTTATGTTCTCCATCTCTGGGCTCCATTCCTGTGAGATTAAAACTTCAATGTCAAGATGCCAGTAAAGCACAGAGTTCAGTCCAGGTGATCTAGTTCAAGTTTAATTGTCATTCAACCATACTCACATACAGTATACAGTTAAATGAAGCAGGTTTTTTCCACTGAGGTTGGGTGGGACTACAACCGGAGCTCATGGGTTAAGGGTGAAAGGTGAGAAGTTTAAGGGGAACAAGAGGGGCAACTTCTTCACTTAGAGGGTCATGAGAGTGTGGTGCGAGCTGCCAGAACAAGTGGTGCATGCAAGCTTGATTTCAATGTTAAAGAGAAGTACATAGATGGTAGGGGTATGGAAGGCTATGGTCCCAGTGTAAGTCGATGGGAGTAGGTAGTTTAAGTGGTTTCAGCACGGACTAAATAGGCTGAAGGGCCTGTTTCTGTGCTGTACTTCTTTGTGACTCTATGAAACATCGTTCCTCTGGGGCCAAGGTGCAAAACACTACGTACAGTCACACACACCACATATCGTTAGAGTAGCACATACAGTCACAATATAATATTAGCACAAGTCCTTGAGTGGCATGGCCTGAAGATTGATGGTGCAAGAGATATTGTCCTGGAGCCATGTTTCTGCAAGAACAAGCACGCAGCAGTTCCTCATCTTGCACTAGGTTTGAAACTAAGTAATCGTTCAGAGTGTAGAACGAGCTGCCAGCGGAGGTGGAGGATTTGGGTTCGATTTCAAGTTTTAAGAGAAATTTGGTTAGGTGCATGGATGTGAGAGATATGGAGGATTATGCTCTTGGAGCAGGTTAGTGGGACTAGGCAGATTAATAGTCCATCATGGACTAGATGGGCCGAAGAGGCCTCTGTGTTGTAGTGATCTATGACTATGAGATAGCAGTAAAGTGTAGGAGGCAGTTTCCAAATCGCAACAAGTTCCCTGGAGCTGTAAATTAATAAGCAGATCACGAACCAGATTAGTCACATTACTGGGAGAACTGTCCTGGTTTTCTGTTGAACAATGGCAGAGATATAGCTGGAAGGCCAGGAGGATGTTGGCAGGATTAAGTATATCTATCCAGCAGTTGCACTATTATTCTGTGCTGCCTTGGGAGTATTGGCCATAATCTAGAGGGAACTTTCAATTATCAACCTTTGACTCTTGGGCAAGAGGCTCGCCAGCTGAACCAGTTTCTGCCCTGAGAGTTCCACCTTGTGAAGGACGGTGGTCGGGAGGTGGACATTATTAGCTGGGACGGTAACTGGCTCCTAACTGTAATTGCCCATTTCCCTATATAGACTATAAAAACACTGGAGCAGAATTAGGCCAATCAGCCCATCATACCTTCTTCACCATGGTTGATTTATTTTCCCTTTCAACCCCATTCTCCTGCTTTCTCCCTTAACCTTTGAAGCCCTGGCTAATCAAGAATCTATCAATTTCTGTTTTAAATATTCTCAATGACTTGGCCTCTACAGCTGTCTGTGGTGATGAATTTTATAGATCGACCACCCTCTGGGTAAAGAAATTCCTCCTCATCTCTGTTCTTTCTGGTCCTAGGTTCCCCCAATCTAGGAAACATCCTCTCCATATCCATTCCATCTAGGCCTTTCAATATGTGATGTGTTTTATTCTTCTGAACTCCAAAGAGGGGGGCATCAGAGTTTGGAGTTCAATTCCGACATCAACTATAAGGAGTTTGTACTTCCTCCCCGTGGAATGCGTGGGTTTTCTCCAGGTGCTCTGGTTTCCTCCCACAGTCCAAAGACGTTCTGGGTAGTAGGTTAAGTGGTCGCTGTAAATTGTCCCATGACTAGGCCAAGTTGAATCAGGGATTGCTGGGGCAGCACGGCTCCTTGGGCTGGAAGTGCACACTCTGCGCTGTATCCATAAATAAAAATAAATATTCTAGTCCTCTTGAAATGAACGTTAGCATTGTATTTGCCTTCCTTACCATCGACTCAACCTGTTAAGTTAACTTTGAGGGAATCCTGCAAGTATCTTTGCACCTCTGATTTCTGAATTTTTGTCTCTTGGTTTAGAAAATGGTCATTCCTTCTACCAAAGTGCATTACCATTTAATTCCCTACACAATATTCCATCTGTCACAACTTTGCTCATTCTCCCAATCTGTCTAGGTCCTTCTGAGACTAGCATTTCGATGTACCTGTAACAAATAAAGCTAATCTTTATCTCAAATGGAGAGGGTGCTTCAAAACTCACCTCAAAGTACGGCCAGTTTGTCGGCATCCCTGGGCCGTACGTGTTTCGCCACCATTTTAAGTCATTCTGGTCATTTATTGATAGCACGGTCTGGTGTAGATCCTTAAAAATATTCCTGAAGCTGCAGAGAGAGAAGTGGCAAGAATTGGGATTGATTGAGAAACTGCTTCAGGTAGATCTGCCCCCTGCTACATCGGAGATGCAACCCTTTATGAAGGAGAAAAGCATACAAAATGCGGGTGGAACTGGGCATTTATGGAGGGGAATAAACAGTTGATGTTTCGGGCTGAGACCCAACAGAACTGGAACGGATGGGGAAGAGGCCAGAATAGGGAAGAGTGGGAGGTGATAGGTGAGATCAGATGAGGGGGAAAGTGGGTAGGGGAGGAGGGAATCAAGCGAGAAACTGGGAGGTACAACTGGAAGCCTGAACAATGTTAAGAAGGCGTATGGTGTGTTGGCCTTCACTGGTTGAGTTCAAGAACTGCAAGGTAGTGTTACAGCTGTATAAAACTCTGTAGTGTTGTGTTCAGTTCTGGTCATTTCATGATAGGAAGGATATGGGAGCTTTAAAGAGGTTGCAAGGAGATTTACTGGAATGCTGTCTGGATTAGAGAGCATGGCTTATGAGGAGAGGTTGAGCGAGCTTGGGTTTTTCTTTCTGGAGCAAAGGAGGATGAGAGGTGATTTAATGGAGGCGTATAAGATAGTAAGACCAACAGATCAAGTGGACTGCCAGAGATTTTTTCTCCAGGGCAGAAATGACAAATACAAGGGGGTATAATTTTAAGATGATTAGAGGGAAGTATAAGGAGGAGGTCAAAGATGAGTTTTCTTACCCACAGTGGTGGATGCCTGGAACCCCCTAACAGGGGTGGTGGTAGAGGCAGATACACTTGGGACATTTAAGAAACTCTTAGATAGCCATTCCGTAAAGTAGGTTAAAGGGTCAGCACAACATCATGGGCCGAAGGGCCTGTACTGTGATGCAAAGTTCTATGTCCTAAGACTGGGGTTGGGGGGGATGAGCACCATGAGCATTCAGTTGCCTCTCATTTCAACCTCCCTTCCTGTTCCCACAGCAACTGTCCTCTGCCTTGTCTGGTGCATTGGGAGGCCAAACACAAACTCAACAAACAGTACCTTGTATTCCTATCACTCAGCACTGAATTGTCCACTCCCAATTAACCCACTCCCAATGCAGCCTTAACCGCACGTTTGATGGCTCTGTGCCAATACTCACTGGAGCTTAGAGGAATGAAGGATGACGTCATTGAAACCCATTGAAATTGAAAATCCTCGATAGAGTGGGAGTGGAGAGGATCTTTCCAATAGTGGGGGGGGGGGGGGGTTCTTGGACAAGAGAACACAGACTCAGAATAGAAGAGCATCCCTTTAGAACTGAGATGAAGAACAACTTCCTTAGCCAGAGAGTGGTGACTCTGTGGAATTCATTGCCACAGACGGCCATCAAGGCCAAGTCAATGGGTATATTTAAAGTAGAGGTTGATAGATTCTTGATTAGTATGGGTGTCAAAGGTTGCAGGGTGAAGGCAGGAGAATGGGGTTGAGAGGGATAATAAATCAGCCATGATGGAATATTGGAGAAGGTGGGTCAAATGGCCTAGTTATGCTCCTTTGTCGTACAATCTCACCTTTCGTTGTTGGTGACGTCAAGGTGCCGATGAATGGAGAGGAAGATCTGTTTGAGGAAGATTGTGCGCTTCTGCTCCATCTGCTGGCTCTGGTCAAACACCATCTCCATCTCTTCCATGTACTTTGGGTTGTACTTGTTCAAATCTTCTATAGTCTTGGCGTAACGTTGCTTAACCTTGGGGTGTGGGGAGGGGTGTGTGTGAGAACGGAGAGGGGAGATGGTGAGTGCCCCAACATCCACTTGCAGAGCCAGGGTTCACAGTCTGGTTCAGGAAGTTGCAGGTTCAGGACCTGCTCCGGGTTAGGCCAATACCCCAACACAGAATGGGTGCTGAGCTGGATGTGCTGCCTTTCGAATCATATGTTAGTCAAGATCCGATATGCTTATTAAGTTGCGTGTAAAGATAGCGATTCAAGAAAGTAGTAGAATTAATTTGAGTTATACAGCGCAGAAAGATGCCCTTTGGCCCAACTTATTTAAATCAGCCGTTGCCTGAGCTAGTCCCATTTGTCCACATTTGGCTCATAACCCTTTCTCTTCCCTATCTGTGTTCCCGTACCTGCCTCTATCACTTCCTCTGGCCTCTCACTCTATACACCCACTACCCTTTATTAAGTCTTTCCTTGAAACCCTACTATAGGGGTGGTAAAAAGGCTATGACTACCCAAACACAAGAGATTCTGCAGATGCTGGAAATCCAGGACAACACATGCAAAATGCTGAAGGAACAATAAAGAATCGATGTTTTTGGCCGAGACCCTTGTATGTTTCTGTCTACCCAGCTTTTCTATACATCTCATGATTTTATAAACCTCTGCTTATAATTCTAGCCCTCCAGTCCCGGTAACATTCTCGTGAATCTTTTCTGAGCCCTGTCCAGCTGAACAACATGCTTTCTACAGCTGGGCAACCAGAACTGCACACGAGACTGCAAATACAGTCCCGTCATTGACTTGTACAGTTGTAACATGACATCCCAACTCAAGCTCTTCCAGCATCAAAATAGTGATGCTTAGTTTTCTGACATTTAAAAAGTATAAAGGATTAAAAGATTAGCTTTCTCTGTCACATGTACATGGAAACGTGGAATGAAATGTGTCGTTTGCGTCAACAACCAACACAGTCCAAGAATGTGCTGGGGGCAGCCCGCAAGTGTCACCATGCTTCAAGAGCCAACGTAGCATGCCCACAACTTACGAACCCTAACTGGTACGTCTTTGGAATGTGGAAGGAAACAGGAGCACCCGAGGGAATCCACACAGTCACAGGGAGAATGTACAATATCCTTACATACAGCCGTGGGAATTGAACCCCGTTCTTTCAATCGCTGGTGCTGTAAAGTGTTACACTAACCGCAACGCTACTGTGCTGTGGTGACAGAGCGATGACAGGGCTCTAATTAAGACTGGCATATAGGAAAAAAAAACCCTACTGCTGTTTAAAAAAAACAGTTCTCCCAGTTGCTTGGCCAATCTAACCAACACCAACAAAACCATGTCAAATGGCCAAGCCCCTCGGCAGAAATCTACCTTGGTGTGAACACATCAGCTGCAGTATTTGTTTAGGGTGTGTATTGTGACTCATGGATAGAACTCAGCGCTGAATCGGAAACACAAGGGATTCTGCAGATGCTGGAAATCTAGAGCAACACATGCAAAATGCTGGAGTAACTCATCAGGTCGGGCAGAATCTATGGAGAGGAATAAACACTGTTTCAAGCTGAGACCCTTCATCAGGTTGATCTGAATCAGGTGGTGGCCCTGCACTCGAGATCCGAGCACACTGTCTGCGCTGCAGGTCTGCACTGCGCTGGTGCAGTGGTGAAAGATCCCAAGAAAATAGGAACTTTTCTCTGAAACAAAGCCTTTCTTCTGTTTCAAGGATGTCTGCGGAGAGTAAGAATTTCAGGTTGTATATTCTATACATTCTCTGATAATTAAATGGAGCCATTGATCATCTCAGCCTTTATCTCCCACACCACCATTATCAAAACTATACAGATTGATTGGCTGTAACCTCATGCTGTTTCTGGGAGCTTACTTTGTACATTTTTCTTTAAATTTAGAGATACAGCACGGTAACAGGCCCTTCGATCCAACGAGCCTGTGCAGCCAATTACACCCCTGTGACCAATTGACCTACTAAATCAAAAGTCTTTAGAACATGGAAGGAGACTGGAGCACCTGGAGGAAATGCCCACAGCCATGGGGAAAATATTAAAAAACCCCTAACAGGCAGCGGTGGGATTCGAATCCAGGTCACTGGGTCTGTCATGGTGTTACGCTGACCACTACTCACCATGCTGCCCTTGCTGCTGGATGTCCCACATCACCACTGACATCTTGTGTGGCCTTCACGACTGGATTTCCAAACTATCTTTACAAATCCGGTGGAACCTGCGTTTCCATGCTTATCATAGAAACATAGGAACATAGAAAATAGGTGCAGGAGTAGGCCATTCGGCCCTTCGAGCCTGCATCGCCATTTATTATGATCATGGCTGATCATCCAACTCAGAACCCCGCCCCAGCCCTCCCTCCATACCCCCTGACCCCCGTAGCCACAAGGGCCATATCTAACTCCCTCTTAAATATAGCCAATGAACTGGCCTCAACTGTTTCCTGTGGCAGAGAATTCCACAGATTCACCACTCTCTGTGTGAAGAAGTTTTTCCTAATCTCGGTCCTAAAACGCTTCCCCTCTATCCTCAAACTGTGATCCCTCGTTCTGGACTTCCCCAACATCGGGAACAATCTTCCTGCATCTAGCCTGTCCAATCCCTTTAGGATCTTATACGTTTCAATCAGATCCCCCCTCAATCTTCTAAATTCCAACGAGTACAAGCCCAGTTCATCCAGTCTTTCTTCATATGAAAGTCCTGCCATCCCAGGAATCAATCTGGTGAACCTTCTTTGTACTCCCTCTATGGCAAGGATGTCTTTCCTCAGATTAGGGAACCAAAACTGCACACAATACTCCAGGTGTGGTCTCACCAAGGCCTTGTACAACTGCAGTAGTACCTCCCTGCTCCTGTACTCGAATCCTCTCGCTATAAATGCCAGCCTACCATTCGCCTTTTTCACCGCCTGCTGTACCTGCATGCCCACTTTCAATGACTGGTGTATAATGACACCCAGGTCTCGTTGCACCTCCCCTTTTCCTAATCGGCCGCCATTCAGATAATAATCTGTTTTCCTATTTTTGCCACCAAAGTGGATAACTTCACATTTATCCACATTAAATTGCATCTGCCATGAATTTGCCCACTCACCCAACCTATCCAAGTCACCCTGCATCCTCTTAGCATCCTCCTCACAGCTAACACTGCCACCCAGCTTCGTGTCATCCGCAAACTTAGAGATGCTGCATTTAATTCCCTCATCCAAGTCATTAATATATATTGTAAACAACTGGGGTCCCAGCACTGAGCCTTGCGGTACCCCACTAGTCACCGCCTGCCATTCTGGAAAGGTCCCGTTTATTCCCACTCTTTGTTTCCTGTCTGCTAACCAACTCTCCACCCACACCAATACCTTACCCCCAATACCGTGTGCTTTAAGTTTGCACACTAATCTCCTGTGTGGGACCTTGTCAAAAGCCTTCTGAAAATCCAAATATACCACATCCACTGGTTCTCCCCTATCCACTCTACTAGTTACATCCTCAAAAAATTCTATGAGATTCGTCAGACATGATTTTCCTTTCACAAATCCATGCTGACTTTGTCTGATCATTTCACCACTTTCCAAATGTGCTGTTATCACATCCTTGATAACTGACTCCAGCAGTTTCCCCACCACCGACGTTAGGCTAACCGGTCTATAATTCCCCGGTTTCTCTCTCCCTCCTTTTTTAAAAAGTGGAGTTACATTAGCCACCCTCCAATCCTCAGGAACTAGTCCAGAATCTAACAAGTTTTGAAAAATTATCACTAATGCATCCACTATTTCTTGGGTTACTTCCTTAAGCCCTCTGGGATGCAGACCATCTGGCCCTGGGGATTTATCTGCCTTCAATCCCTTCAATTTACCTAACACCACTTCCCTACTAACATGTATTTCGCTCAGTTCCTCCATCTCACTGGACCCTCTGTCCCCTACTATTTCTGGAAGATTATTTATGTTCTCCTTAGTGAAGACAGAACCAAAGTAATTATTCAATTGGTCTGCCATGTCCTTGCTCCCCATAATCAATTCACCTGTTTCTGTCTGCAGGGGACCTACATTTGTCTTTACCAGTCTTTTCCTTTTTACATATCTATAAAAGCTTTTACAGTCCGTTTTTATGTTCCCTGCCAGTTTTCTCTCATAATCTTTTTTCCCCTTCCTAATTAAGCCCTTTGTCCTCCTCTGCTGAACTCTGAATTTCTCCCAGTCCTCAGGTGAGCCACTTTCTCTGGCTAATTTGTATGCTTCTTCTTTGGAATTGATACTATCCCTAATTTCTCTTGTCAGCCACGGGTGCACTACCTTCTTTGATTTATTCTTTTGCCAAACTGGGATGAACAATTGTTGTAGTTCATCCATGCAACCTTTAAATGCTTGCCATTGCATATCCACCATCAATCCTTTAAGTGTCATTTGCCAGTCTATCTTAGCTAATTCACATCTCATACCTTCAAAGTTACCCCTCTTTAATTTCAGAACCTTTGTTTCTGAATTAACTATGTCACTATCTGTATCGTTATCGATAGAGATTCCCTCTGCAATGGCTCCTCCTCCTGTCACTTTGGTATTCTTGGAAGATCTAATCTAAGGATCCTCCAGTTCCTCATCTACAAACTTCCTTCTGTCAGTACTGTCTGAAAACCCGACTCAGCTTCTAGAGTCATAAACTCACAGACCACACATCACACCAACCAGAGGGCACAGCCTCAGAACAGAAGGACGTCCCTTTAGAACAGAAATGAGGAGGAATTTCTTTAGCCAGAGGGTGGTGAATTTGTGGAATTCATTGCCACAGACAGCCATGAAGGCCAAGTCAGTGGGTATATTTAAAGCTTAGGTTGATGGGTTCTTGATTAGTTCGGGTGTCAAAGGTTACCGAGAGGTTACCATGATCAAATGGCACAGCAGAATCGATGGGCCAAATGGTCTAATTATTCTTCATTAGTCAGGGTACTGAGTTCAAGAGTCACGAAGTAATGTTGTAACTCTATAAAACCCTGGTTAAACTAATATTGTGTTCAGTTCTGGTCGCCTCATTATAGGAAGGATGTGGAAGTTTTTGAGAGGGTACAATGGAGATTTATCAAGACGCTTCCTGAACCAGAGGCCACGTCTTATGAAGATAGGTTGAGCGAGCTAGGGCTTTTCTCTTCGGAGTGAAAGAAGTTGAGAGATGACCTGATAGAGGTGTACAAGCTGCCAAAAGACATGGGTCGAGTAGACAGTCAGACACTCCTTCCCAGGGTGGCAATGGCTAATACAAGAGGGGATAATTTTAAGGTGATTTGAGGAAAGTATAGGGGGGATGTCAAGGGGTAGGGTTTCACATAGGAACATATTGCCAGGGGTGGTGGTAGAGGCAGATACATTAGGGGCATTTATGGAACTCTTATATAGGCACATAGATGATAGAAAAATGGAGGGCTATGTAGGGGGAAGGGTTAGATTGATCTTAGAGTAGGTTAAAAGGTCAGCACAACATAGTGGGCCAAAGGCCCTGTACTGTTCTCTGTCTTACGGTCTTACACACTGGTTCATTGGTGTACCAATAGCAGGGGAGCTGCGTGGCCTCAGGTGTTGGGTGCAGTAGGCCCTTGTGCCACAGGATTGCCTGTTGCAGCCGCCCAGGGGAGGAAAGGCACAGGTGGTGTGGGAGAGAGGAGAGGGTGCTCTGGATTCCACGCTGGGTTGGGGGATGTTTCCTCCCATTAACGCTGCCCCCCCAGTGTTCACTGGGTGGATTGCGCCTGCGGCTGCAGTAGCATGCGATGGGGAACTGCGCATGCTTGTTCTTGCAGAAACGTGGCTCCAGGAGAACAACCCTTGCACCAGCAACCTGCAGACCATGACACTCAGGGACTAGGGCTACTGTATACCGCCTATGTTTTTCTGTTACCATAATTACGTGTGCTGTATTGGGCTTTGTGCTGTGTGTGACTGTTGGTACTGTGGTTTTCACCTTGGCCCTGGAGAAACACTGCTTTCTTTGGCTGTATCTGTGTGTACGGTTGAATGACAATTAAATTTGAACTTGAGGGTGTGGAGCTGTCTCTGTGCCATCTCTGCAATACCAACTGCCTCAGCTCAGACGCACACACTCTTGCATATTCTTGTTTACGCCGAACTGATACTGTTATAGAACAGCAATGAGCTCTTCGGCCCATAATGTCTGCACCAGAGACGATGACAACTTAACCAATGCCTTCTACCGGCACACGATCCAGATGCCCCCATGCCCTGCGTATTTATGTACTGGATCTAACAGTCTCTTCGATACCACTATTGTATCTGCCTCCAACACTACTCCCAGCAGTCCATTCCAAGCACCCACCACTCTTGGTTTAAAAAAAAACTTACCCCACTCATCTTTAAACTTTCCCTTTCTCACCTCGTCCTTTAGAACTTGACTTTTCCACCCTGGGGAAAGAAAGATTCTGACTTTTCTACCCCTCTCATAACTTCTATCAGCTCTCCCCTTAGCCTCCGATGCTCCAGAGGAAACAACCCAAGTTTGTCCAATCTCTCCATAAGACATAGGAGCAGTAGTTGGCCATTTGGCCCATTAAGTCTGCCCTGCTATTTGAGTTCCACCTTGTGATGGACGGTGGTGGAGAGATGGACATTATTAGCTGGGACAGTAACCAGCTCCTAACTGTGATTACCCTTTTCCCTATATAGACTATAAACATAGGGACAGAATTAGGCCAATCAGCCCATTGAGTCTGCTCTGCCATTCCATCTTGGCTGATTTATTATCCCTCTCAACTCTATTCTCCTGCCTTCTCCCAGTAACTGATGCCCTTCCTAATCAAGAACCTATCAACCTTTGCTTTAAATATATCCAATGACTTGGCCTCCACAGCCGTATGTGGCAATGAATTCCACAGATTTACCACTCTCTGGCTAAAGAAATTCCTCCTCATCTCTGTTCTAAAGAGAAGTCCTTGTACCCTCTACCCCCTCATATCTTGTAAACCCGGCAGCCTCCTGGTGAACAACTTCTGCACCTTCTTCCTCATCCTTTCTTCAACAGGCATAAAATACTCCAAGTACAGCCTGACCAGAACTTTATAGTGTTGCATAACTCAGTGGAAACTTCATTAGATATGCCTGTACACCTGCTTGTTAATGCAAATGCCTAATCAGCCAATCATGCAACAACAACTCAATGCATAAAAGCATGCAGACATGGTCAAAAGGTTCAGTTGTTGTTCAGACTAAACATTAGAATGGGGAACAAATGTGATCTAAGTGAATTTGACTGTGAAGTGATAGTTGGCACCAGAAAGGGTGGTTTGAATAACTCAGAAACTGCCATTCTCCTGGGATTTGCACGTGCATCAAGAGTTTACAGAGAATGGTATGAACATACATCCAGTAAGCGACAATTGTGGGTAAAAATGCCTTGTTAATGACAGAGGTCAGAGGAGAATGGCCAGACTTTTTCAAGCTGACAGGAAGACAACAGTAACTGAAATAACCATGCGTTACAACTGTGGTGTGCAGAAGAACATCTCTGAATGCACAACACGTTGAACTTTGAAGTGGATGTGCTACAGGTGCAGGAGACCATGAACATACACTCAGAGGCTACTTTATTAGGTACAGGGGGTGGATAATAAATGATTACTAAGAGCATAAGACAGATCTGGAGAGGACGACAGGATAAGAAGGTGGGAGGAGAGTTCCTCCGGCATTTTGTGTGTGGGCTGTTCAAGATTTCCAGCATCTGCAGAATCTCTGGTGTTGAGGAGGTCCATTGGAGTGCAATGTCTGTGTGGAGTTTGCATCTTTTCCCTTTGATTACTCAGCTCCTCCCACAACTCAAATAACCACACGTTTGCAATAGTGGTGTGCAGAAGAGCATCTCTGAACCCACAACACATCGAACCTTGAAGAGCAAACAATAGATAAGCTGCAGATGCTGGAAGTCAAAGTAATACACACAAAATGCTGGAGGAACTCAGCAGGCCAATCAGCATCTGCGGAAAAGAGTAAACAGTCAATGTTTCGGGCTGAGTCCTGATGAAGGGCCCAAAACATCGACTGGTGTTGAAATTGCGGGGCCCCTGGCAGAAATATTTAAAATGTCGCTGTCTACGGGTGAGGTGCCGGAGGATTGGAAAGTGGCTCATGTTGTTCCGTTGTTTAAAAAGGGATCGAAAAGTAATCCGGGAAATTATAGGCCGGTGAGTTTAACATCGGTAGTAGGTAAGTTATTGGAGGGAGTACTAAGAGACAGAATCTGCAAGCATTTGGATAGACAGGGACTTATTAGGGAGAGTCAACATGGCTTTGTGCGTGGTAGGTCATGTTTGACCAATCTATTGGGAGTTTTTCGAGGAGGTTACCAGGAAAGTGGATGAAGGGAAGGCAGTGGATATTGTCTACATGGATTTCAGTAAGGCCTTTGACAAGGTCCCGCATGGGAGGTTAGTTAGGAAAATTCAGTCACTAGGTATACATGGAGAGGTGGTAAATTGGATTAGACATTGGCTCAATGGAAGAAGCCAAAGAGTGGTGGTAGAGAATTGCTTCTCTGAGTGGAGGCCTGTGACTAGTGGTGTGCCACAGGGATCAGTGCTGGGTCCATTGTTATTTGTCATCTAGATCAATGATCTGGATGATAATGTGGTAAATTCGATCAGCAAATTTGCTGATGATACAAAGATTGGAGGTGTAGTAGACAGTGAGGAAGGTTTTCAGAGCCTGCAGAGGGACTTGGACCAGCTGGAAAAATGGGCTGAAAAATGGCAGATGGAGTTTAATACAGACAAGTGTGAGGTATTGCACGTTGGAAGGACAAACCAAGGTAGAACATACAGGGTTAATGGTAAGGCACTGAGGAGTGAAGTAGAACAGAGGGATCTGGGAATACAGATACAAAATTCCCTAAAAGTGGCGTCACAAGTAGATAGGGTCGTAAAGAGAGCTTTTGGTACATTGACCTTTATTAATCAAAGTATTGAGTATAAGAGCTGGAATTATGATAAGGTTGTATAAGGCGTTGGTGAGGCCGAATCTGGAGTATTGTGTTCAGTTTTGGTCACCAAATTACAGGAAGGATATAAATAACGTTGAAAGAGTGCAGAGAAGGTTTACAAGGATGTTGCCGGGACTTGAGAAACTCAGTTACAGAGAAAGGTTGAATAGGTTAGGACTTTATTCCCTGGAGTGTAGAAGAATGAGGGGAGATTTGATAGAGGTATATAAAATTATGATGGGTATAGATAGAGTGAATGCAAGCAGGCTTTTTCCACTGAGGCAAGGGGAGAAAAAAAACAGAGGACATGTGTTTAGGGTGAGGGGGGAAAAGTTTAAAGGGAACATTAGGGGGGGCTTCTTCACACAGAGAGTGGTGGGAGTATGGAATGAGCTGCCAGATGAGGTGGTAAATACGGGTTCTTTATTAACATTTAAGAATAAATTGGACAGATACATGGATGGGAGGTGTTTGGAGGGATATGGTCCGTGTGCAGGTCAGTGGGACTAGGCAGAAAATGGTTCGGCACAGCCAAGAAGGGCCAAAAGGCCTGTTTCTGTGCTGTAGTTTCTATGGTTTCTATGGTTTCTATAGATGCTGCTTGGCCTACTGAGTTCCTCCAGCATTTTGTGTGTAGAACCTTGAAGAGGATGGGCTCCAGCAGCAGACGACCACAGCAGGTTCCACACATGTATCTAATGGAGCAGTCACCGAGTGTACAGCTATATTCGTACAAGGTGCATTTACAGAATTTCCCCATTCACCTTTTCTGCCTCCTGGCTGCGTTTTTCTCTCAGCCGCTGGAGTTTCTGCTGCTTCCATGAGGAAGAGGCCTGGTTTGCTTTGCAGTTGTTTTCCCGGAGAACGGCAACGCGTTCCTTTTTCCGCTTGGCATGGTAGACTTTCTTCAGCTTTCCTGCCTGTGGACAAGGGAGAGAGGGAGGTGCAAGGTTAGGACCATCCGGCTGGACACACATCCTGCTGAAGCTACGCAAATGAAGAAGTCTGTGCAAGTTGGGGGATTAACTCTGACCCTAGGGAAAAATCAGATATCGTTAACTGCTGGAGAGACAGTGGGGAGACGTTTGTGCAGAGCACAGAAAACCTGTCTGTTATCTCCTTCCACAATTAGAGATAGAAACACCAATGTACAAGAACGGAGAAGTCTACAGAAAGTGATGAATACAGCCCAGTCCATTACAGGGAACGCCCACCCCACCAAGGAGCGCCACCACAAGAAAGGAGCATCCATCATTGAGGACCTCCACCATCCAGGCCATACCCTCATCCCTCTGCTGCCATCGAGGAGGAGATACAGGAGCCTCAGGATCCACACCACCAGGTTGAGAACAGTTATTACCCCTCAATCATCAGGCTCCTGAACCAGTGAGAATAACTTCACTCAGCTCAACACCCAACTGATTCCACAGTGTATAACTTGACTCACTTTCAAAGACTCTACAGCTCATGTTCTCAGTACTATTTATTATTTTTTTCTCTTTAGTATTTGCACAGCCCGCCTTCTTTCGCCCGTTAGTTGTTTGTCAGTCTTTGTGTGTAGTTTTTCATTGTTCCTATTGTATTTATTTGCTCTGCTCAAGAAAACACGAGGGTAGCATATGGTAACATATATGTACTTTGATAATAAATTTTCTTTGAACAAAGGGGGTCAGATTCAACTTGCACAGGGGACATAATCAGGGCACCACAGTATCGTAGTGGTTAGCCGTACATTTTGGATAGATCTAAATGGACAGAGTGCAAGGCAAGTTTTCACTGTTCCTTGGTACAGAATACCGTAAGATATAAGAACAGAATCAGGCCGTTCGGCCATTTCATCATGGCAGATCCATTTCCCTCTCAGCCCCAGTCTCCTGCCTTCTCCCTGTATCCTTTCATGCCCTGACTAATCGAGAGCATATTAAACTCCACTTTAAATATATCCAATGATCTGAGCTCCACAGCTATTTGTGGCAATGAATTCCACAGATTCACCACCCCCTGGCTAAAGAAATTCCTCCTCAGCTCTGTTCTAAATGGAAGTCAATATTTAATATCTGTACTCGCTGGAGTTTAGAAGAATGAGGGGAGGATCACATAAAAAGCAATCAAATATTGAAAGGCCTAGCTACAGTGGATGTTTCCTGTAGTGGGGAAGTCTAGGACCAGAGGATGTTGCCTGGATTACAGGGTATGAGGCGGGTAGAGGATACAAGGGTTCAATATCCATTTAGGAATCAGATGGCAGAGGGGAAGAAGCTGTTCCTGAATCGCTGAGTGTGTGCCTTCAGGCTTCTGCACCTCCTTTCTGATGGTAACAGTGAGAAAAGGACATGCCCTGGGTGCTGGGGGTCCTTCATAAAGGATGCTGCCTTTCTGAGACACCACTCCCTGAAGATGTCCTGGGTACTTTGTAGGCTAGTACCCAAGATGGAGCCGACTAAAATTTACAACCCTCTGCAACTTCTTTCAGTCCTGTGCAGTGGCCCCCACCCCCACCCCAATACCAGACAGTGATGCAGCCTGTCAGAAGGCTCTCCACGGTACATCTATAGAAGTTTTTGAGTGTATTTTGAGAAGTTTTATAGTGCCAGGAGATAAGGGGCCCAAAACTGTTTATAATACTTTGTCTGTTCAAAGCCTTACATGTGACAATATTAAACCAATTTTCCGTTTCACAGAGGACACCGGTTACGTGCATTGTAGATGGCAGTTTTATAGTGAGTACAGCAGGAGGCACACCCTACATCTATTGCACGGTGCAGACCCCCACAACCTTTCTAACCATCGAGTGACAACGTACCTTTTTCAGTTTCTTTGTCCAGGGCTTCTGTGCCTTTCGGAAGCCGTGTTCCACCTCGTGAGTCTCCTTGAAGCCCCCGAAGAACTTCTTGTGGTACGTCTCCTTCTGCCACTTCCGAATCCTGCTCGTGTCCTCGGTCAGCAGGGATTTGTGGATCCCCACGTGCAGTTCACTCAGGCGGTCTGCAGAGGTAAGGAAGGCGTGCCACGCCTTCAACAGAGTACCGTACATAGGACCTGGTGAGTATGACAGACAGGCTGGGTATACAATCAATCTGTTTCACACCATCTCACCCCACCCTCATCACATACCCTCCCTTTAGTTCACTTTCTCCCTCCCTCCCTCTCTCTCCACATTCAGACACAAGGGATTCTGCAGATGCTGGAAATCCAGAGCAACACACACACACACACACAAAATGTTTCTGGTAGAATGAAAATGTCCTGATAAAGGGGTTAACAAGAAGTTAGACAAACTTGGGTTATTTTCTCTGGAGCAGCAGAGGCTGAGGGGCTTAGATAAAGTGTACAGACAATTTCTTTTTCCCAATGTTGAAATGTCTAATACCAGAGGACATACATTTAAAGTGAGATGGGATCATTTCAAAGAAGATGGGGGACAATTTTTTTTAAAAACTCGGAGTGGTGGGTGCTGGAATGTACTGCCTGGGGCAGTGATTCAGGCAGAGACTTTTAAGAGTTGTTTAGACACGTGTATCTGGGGAAATGGAAGGATATGGACATTGTGTAGGCAGAAGGGATTAGTTTAGCTGGTCAGTTTAATTGGTTCTGTACAGCATTGTGAGCCGAAGGATCTGTTCCTGTGCTGTACTTTTCTGTGTTGTATGTTTATTGCTCTCCGTAAAACTGCCAAGTTCCTCACACAAAAGGTCATCAATCTGAAAGACTAACTCTCTTCTAATTCAGTTCAGTAGGTTGAGAGTCAGTTCCATCCTCTGATCTGATCTATGACCTACAAACTCACTTTCAAGGACTCTTAACCATTTATGTTTTTATTTTGTATGGTTTGTCTTCTTTCGCACATTGGTTGTTTATCAGTCTTTAGTTATGTATAGTTTTTGGGAAATTCTATTGTATTTCATTACTTTTCCTGTAAATGCCTCCAAAAAATGAACCTCAAGGTAGCTTATGTTAACATATACATACCTTGATAACAAATTCTACTTTGGACCACAGATGCCGAGTATGATAAGTTTTTGGTTCAAATTTCTGGACTGAAAGTTTTAGGTTTTGTGTTCCTCCCCCCTACCGCTTCAGTCTCAGTTTAGTGTGCAATGGCTTTAACACACCTAGATCCCACAAGAGCCTCGAATAACAACCATATTTTTTGAAACCAGTGCCCTTGTCTGACTGGCCTACGGACACTGTGAGACAAGGATTCGATGGAGACTGCGGGGTGGTTCCCTAAGCAGACTGTCAGGGCGCAGTGGTTAGTGTTACATCTCGGCATGTCGGATTTCAGAGCTCAATCCCGGTTTTGCATGAGTCTCTGTACCTGGATCCTCCCCGTCGAATGTGTGGGTTTTCTCCAGGACCTCCGATTTCCTCCCACAGTCTAAAGACATACCGGATAGGTTAATTTGGTCATTGTAAATTATCCCATGATTAGGTCAGGGTTAAATCAGGGTTGTTGGGGTTGCTAAGCAGTGCAGCTTGAAGGGCTGGAGGAACTATTCTGCAGTGTATCTCTAAATAAAATAAATAAAATCATAAGAGCATCTCTTTGCCAGAATTCACCAACACATCAGTGGGCTTGTGGTGAGAGGGTTCCTGCCAGTCAGATCCTTCCTATACAGTCGGAATTTCATTCCCAATGCACGCCGGCTGTGGTGGGAGAAATGCCCACCCACCTCTTTGCAGACTGGGGATTTGCTAAGTGGGTGTGGAGAAGAATACAAGGATCTATGTTCGGTTCATCCCCAGCAGGGGACTCTCTGATCTACGGGGACGCACACTGAGACAAACGTCAGGTGCTGCTGGAAGGCCATCAGCTCGGTGAAAGGTGCCCTTCGATCGTCCCAAAACTTGCTGGTCTGCTACCGACAGGCACAGTCCAGGCTGCAGGGGTCCATGCTGAAGGGTGCAGCCACCACAAAGACTCTTTGGGGAAGGACCTCAGTCTTCTCATTACCACCTGTTTACACCGGCCTCATTTTATTCCCCCCCACTCCCCATCAACTCCCCCCAAATTATAACCCACACATGCACACACTTGCGGTGGCCAACTAAAGCAATACCCTCCATGTCTTTGGGATGTGGGAGGAAACTCCACACAGATAGCACCTGAGGTCGGGATTGAACCGGTGTCTCTAGAGCTGGGAGGAGGCACCTCGTACTGTGCCACACTTGATCAATGCTCTGCCACTCTGCTGCTAGCCTACTGACTTAACCACTATCGTACCACCGAGGCCAAGGATTTAAATACCTCAGCTGAACCCACACTTCCAATGTGTATCCGAATCAGAATCAGGTTTATTATCACCGGCATGTGTCGTGAAATTTGTTAACTCAGTAGCAGCAGTTCAATGCAATACATGATAATATAGAAAGAGGAAAATAAATAAATAGATTACTGTAAGTGTATATACGTATATTGAACAGATTAAACATTGTGCAGAAACAGAAATAATGATTTTTTTTTTAAATGAGGTAGTGTTCTTGGGTTCAATGTCCATTCGGAAATTGGATGTCAGAGGGGAAGAAGCTGGTCCTGAATCGCTGAGTTTGTGCCTTCAGGCTTCTGTACCTCCTTCCTGATGGTAACAATGAGGAGAGGGCATGTTCTGGGTGATGGGGTTCCTTAATAACAGACATCACCTTTCTGAGGTACTGCTCCTTGAAGATGTCTTGGATACTATGGAGACTAGTACCCAAGATGGAGCCGACTAAATTTACAACCCTCTGTAGCTTCTTTCGGTAGCCCCCTGTGCAATAGGGACCCCCAACCTCCCCCTGCCACACCAGACGGTGATGCAGCCTGTCAGAATGCTCTCCACGATACATCTATAGAAGTTTTTGAGTGTTTTAGTTGACAAACCAAATCTCTTCAAACTCTTAATGAAATATAGCCGTTGTCTTGTCTTTACCTCGGGAATCTTGAAGCCTCCCTTTGGCACTTACTGGTAATTACGGAACCAGTGGACCATTCAACCAATTGTAATTACGATGGAGACACTAGTGATTCTGCATATGCTGGAAACCCTGAGGAATACACACAAAAATGCTGGAGGTGCTCAGCAAGTCAGACAGCATCTGTTGAGGGAAATAAACAATTGACGTTTCAGGCCGAGACCCTCCATCTATACTCGAGGGCCTTGTCCTGAAATATCGACTGTTCATTTCCTTCCACAGATGCTGCCAAATCTGCTGTGCTCCTCCAGCATTCTGTGTGTGTGACTGTACAAGACTTATCCACGGGCTTTTCCTCTCTGAGAGGACTCAATGGTGACGTTAACAGATGGACGTGGGCATCTTCTCCGAGGGTTGTCAACTTGTCGTGGCATGTGGACCCTGAGACCCTGAGAGTAGTGCTGTTTGGAGTTTAGCTCCTGGTAGGGTCACCCAAGGCGGTGAAAGGTCAGGGGGATGTTCCAGACAAACAACAATCCAACCAAGCCCTCAGTGGTGGATCTGGTGGGAGATGATGACACATCACAACAGCAGTGTAGGGTCCCCAGACACCTTGCACTCCATGCCACTGTTCCCTGACCCTGATCTGCCAAGGAGCTGCCCGTGCATCAGCCTCCCCACGTTAAACAAAGTCACATATAGGTGCTCTCAGTTAAGGGGAAAATATATTGATATCAGATCAGCTTCTATAACCACCCAGGACCCACCCTTAGAAAAAACATCATACTCGACTGGGTGGGGACTGAATGTTGTGAAGGAAACAGCATCAATTTACTCGGTGAGAAAAACCCAGAAACTGACAGCAACTTCTTCCATTAACACTGGGGTAATTTCTGAAGAACAGTGAACGAGCAGAGAACAGTTACATATAAATTCTGTGCAAAGATTCGGCCTTGTTCACCTACAGCAGAGCTCATAGAGCAATACAGCACTGACACAGGCCCTTCGGCCCATTGAGTCCATGTCGACCATGCTGTCCACCCAGTTCACTGAGTCTGACCGACCATGACTGGCCAGAATGGAGGTGATTGAATGATGTTGCCATTAAGTGCAGCCTTCCTGGTGTCTTCTACAAATGTAATTGATGTTAAAGTTCCCACAACCCATTCATGTCACGTCCTTCCATCCAGTCCACTTTCATGGTGCGTTGCTTCAGGAAGACCAACGGTATCGCCAAAGCTGCCTGCCATTCTCTTTTCACTCTTCTACCTTCCGGGAGTTTGAAAGCCTGCACGACCAAACTCAAGAGCAGCTTCTTCCCCACTGCTGTCAGACTCCTGAACCAGTCACCTCTCCCACATCCCCTTCCCTTGCTGCCACGTTCTCTGACCCTCAATACTGGTTCTTCTACTACTGAGCAACACGCACAAAACACTGAAGGAACTTTGCAAATCAGGCAGCATCTATGGAAGGGAATTAACAGACGACGCTTTGGGCTGGAACCCTTCATCATTGCTGAAATGTTGACTGTTAACTCCCATCCATAGATGTTGTCTGACGTGCTGAGTTCCTCCAGCATTTTGTGTGTAATGCTCAAGACTTCTGGCATCTACAGAATTTTTTGTGTCAGTGACAATGGGAACCACATAGAGAGGGAAGGGGCCAGTTTCCTGATGTACGACCCAGTCTAAACCCCACAAACGGCTCTCAAGCACCCCATGATGTACTCACTCGCTTCGACCAGTGGCTTCCACTTGCGTGACCACGCCGCGATCTGCTGGGCATATTGCTTCTCGATCTTTGCCCGTTCTTGGAAACACAGGATGATGTCATTACAGACTTTATAGCCATCGTCAACCCGCTTCGTTGTGCTTCTATAATTGTCTGGCTGGGAAGGGAGAACATCAAAGCATTAGACCAGAGATAGGAGCAAAAACAGGCCATCCAGCCCATCACATCTGCTCCACCATTTACTCATGACTGATTTTTTTTTCCCACCAACTCCATTCTCCCACTTTCTCCCCGTAATCCTTCTCCTCATTACAGATCAAGTACCAATCAATCTCTGCACCCAATGACTTAGCCTCTACTGCCTTTCTGAGGCAACGAACTACGGAGATTTCGTTGCCTGAATTTCTTCAGCCAGAAGTGAAGACAATGAACTTCACCCTTGGACTGAAGAAATTCCTCCTCATCTCTGCTCTAAAGACACAGCCCTTTATTCTGAGGCTGTGCCTTCGGATCCGAGACTCTCCCACTGACGGAACTAATCAACCCACTCTGTTCAAGAAAGTGACTCCTGACTGGAGCTTCTCAATGGAGTTTGTACTCCAATGTGGTCAAGGAACCAAAAACCATTCCAGAGTGGGCTGGATGGTGAGGTAACCTCAAATGGACTATACCAAGGGTTCAGTCTGTTGACTTCATCTGGATAGGTTAGTCAAAGCAAAAGTATTCAGGTCAAATAACAAAGGTCTACTATGGTTTGTGTAGGAACCATGTATCTATTTTCTGTCAGTATCATATTTTGTGGTGCGTTTATTATGGTAATCTGTCACGTGGGTTGGGGCTTCTTCGAAGCAAATGAGTATAGTTACGTATTCACTTTGGGGTTAGTTCGGGGTTGAGCATGGAGAATGATATTTTTGTTGACCACTTAAGCATGTCAATTAGTTACGCTAATTATTTTATGAACTAGATGGCTATTCAAATACTAATATTGCTATTAGACTGCAAGCTAGACCATTATATCACAAATTTAGTTTCGTTAATTTTTTATTGCTACCAGATTGTTCTGGTTTTGTAATAAAGGATCAAACTTACCTTTCTCAATTTGGAAATTTATTATTTGGAAGCAATGTTGAGTACTCTGGCTTAGTCTCTCAGCGGTTTTGGTTTTTATTTTCAAGTGACCGCTATAGTTTGGTTTAGATATGTAGATTGGTTCACTTCCATTGTTTTTTTTTAAAGTGTGTACATGGCCCAAATGGAGCCAGTGAAATCCTATGCGCGCACACACACACACACACACACACACACACACACACACACACACACACACACAGCGACCTCCAACTCTCAATTAGTTATCTAGCCTCAGTTGCTGTCATTCCTGCGATGATGCGTCCAGCACAGGCAACGTCCTCCCTGCCACTGAGCACATCTACAAGCAGCACTGCCACAAGAAAGCAGCATCCATCATCAGGGACCCCCACCACCCAGGCCGTGCTCATCGTGAAGAAGGTGCAGGGACCTTGGGTCCCACTACACCAGGTTCAGGAACATTATGCCTCTCAGGACTCCTGAGCCCAACATCGATAAGTTCATTCACCACAACTCTGAACTGATTCCACCTACACTACAACTCACATTTTCAGTTATTTTTCTTTTTATTTACACACTTTGTCATCTCTTCCACATTGGTAGTTTGTCAGTCTTTGTTTATGTTCAGCATTTTTCCAGAAATTCTATTGCATGTCTTTATTTTTCTCTAAATGCCTGAATTTCAAGGTAGAATATGTCTTTATTTTAGGTTTTCAGTATCTGCAGTTGTGTTTTTTTTTAATTTTACTTTACCGTAACATTCTGACTGATTACATCTCCCAGTCATTCACATACTCATGGACGTGTGCCACGTTCCCTTCAGATAAAGATCACAAGGAAAGTCTGGCTGAGCGGCAGGAGAATGTCTTTTATTCATAGCGTCAGTGCCTAGAAATGTTGCAGTTCTATAAAAGTCTGAGAATATTATCTTTAGTTGTAGTTGTCTCTTATAGGAAGGATGTAGAAGCTTTAGAGAGGGTGCAGAGGAGACCAGGACCCTCCTTGGACTAGAGAGCATGTCGTATGAGGAAAGGCTGAGCAAGCCAGGACTTTTCTCTATGGAATGAGAGGTGACTTGATGGAGGTGTATGAGATCATGAGAGCCATAGAGAGAGTCGACAGCCAAAGATTTTTTTCCCCCCAGAGTGGCAAAGGCCAATACTAGAGGACATCTGTTTAAGGTGAGTGAAGGAAAGTATCGGGAGATGGTTTTTTTTGTACCGAGAGTGGTGCGTATCAGAACCCACAGCCCGGACTGGTGGTGGAAACTGACACGTTAGAGACATTTAACATCTCTTAGATATCACATAATGATTGAAGAATGGAGAACTATGTGGGAGGGAAGGGTTAGATTGATCAGGTAGTAGGTCAGCACAATATTGTGGCCGAAGGGCCCATATAGTGCTGTGGTGTTCTGTGTTCTATGTATTTTTCAACTCCTCGATGAAACAACACATTACTCACCCTCAGGACGCGAGGACAGAAGTTTTGCATGCTATGTCACCTGGCTTGTCAAGCTGGTCTTTGACCACTTACCATCCAGAAGCTGTTCCTGGTTGCTTCAGGCCCCGGCGCGTCACAGTACTTCAGAGACATGGTGCCCGCTTGCTTCCCTTGCTCCTTCTCACGATCCTCTTGCTTCAAGTCTCTCCCCGCAGTTAGGCTGCAAAGGAGAGGCAGGGAGAGGTTACACAGTTTACCGGTCAGTCGTGGAGGGAGCGTGAAAGTTCACGTTCACCGCTGCAGAGCGCGGGTCACATGGCAGCCCTGCCCCCCCCCCTCTGTTCTGCCCAGTGAGCACTGACTGTGAGAGTGAGAGAGTGAGATATATGGGCTCAGGACCACGGGAGGGGGCAAGAACTGCAGGCAGAGGGGGTGGGGTTGGGGCTGCAGCATATGGGATGTGGGTTGGTTTGGGGTGAAGCCAGAGTGGGCGGGGCTGGTGCATGCCAGGACGGGAGGGGAGGGGAGGGGCTGGCACATGTGGGACAGGTCACAATACTGTATAATAAATTTCATGACATCTATCTGTGATGATAAACCTGATTCCGATTCCAACCGCCAGAGCCAGCATGCAGTGGGCAGCTTCCCAGAGGCGCTGGAATGACTCCGCAGCGTCGTGTTGACTGCAAGGCCACAATGGCCACTCCCTGGCTCCAGGACCGATGGCAGACTGAGACACAGCCTCTGGGTTTCCTTCAGGATCCCAGCTTGGCCTCTTCTTGGATCTGGGAACCCCTCCCCGCTGCCAGGCAGCACTACCAATTCTTTCATATGGCCCCGCGTGGCCCCCATAACACCAACACCCCCCACCACAGGAATAGCAACTCTCCACCCGTCATATCGACCCTCCCTGTTATACCAACCCTCCACCTTGTTACCAAGTTATATCAACCCCTACCCCCACTGTTATATCAACAACCGCCTCATTATATCAACATTCCCCTTGTTATAACAATCCCCCGCCTGTCCCCATTATATTGACCTCCCTGTTCTATCAACCCTCCACTCCCATTACCCAGTTACATCAATCCTTCTCATTATATCACCCCCGACCCTCGTTATATCTATACCCGTTATATCAATTCTCCTGTTAACTGAACTCCCCTCTCATTATATCAACCCCTCTGTTCTATCAACCACCCCGCTGTATATCAACCCCCTCCCCCTGGGTGACCCCGTCACCTTCTCAAGGGCGGCAAGGGATGAGCTCTTGCCAGTTACAGCCACATCAGAAGCGAGTGTTCTAGCAGCTGGCCTGTGAGCGTGTGTGGAAATCAGATCACACACCCCTGGCACAGCCTGCGTGAGCTAAACATGTCCTAGCAATTTAATATGGGTGTGTTTCAGAGGATTCCCAATTCTCACCACATGAATAATTGGTTCCAGTTCTTGCCCTACGGCAGAGTGAAATTTCCCCTTGGAGACCTCTGTCTCTGTCAGTCTCACCCTGAAGTGTGGACAGTTCTGGGAATGAACTAAATACAACCATTCTGCCTGGTTGCATTGCAGCCTGCAATGCACAAGAACGCAGGGGGCTGTAGACAGCGGTGCCAGTTCCAACTCTCCCCATTAATGAGTACACCTACAAGAGGCAATGCCTCAGGACACATCCCCCACCACTCAGGCCATGCCCTCTTCTCATTGCTGCTACCAACCAGGAGGCACAGGACCTGAAGACTCAACACTTTAACAACAGCTTCTTCCTCCACTCCCATCACGTTCTTGGACCAGCCAAATGCTACCTTGACCACCCTAATGCTACCTTGAACAACAGTGGTTTCTCGTTCTCAGTCTTGCTATTTTGCACACAATTTATGCTGAATTTATGTTTATTCAAGTCTGTTAGTTTATGCAACAGACACAAAATGCTGGAGGAACTCGGCAGGCCGGGCAGCATCTATGGAAAAGAGTACAGTCGACGTTTTGGGCCAAAACATCAACTGTTTACTCTTTTCCATAGATGTTGCCTGACCTGATGAGTCCCTCTGGCGTTGCTTTGGATCTCCAGCACCTGCAGATTTTCGTGCGTTTTGATTCTGTTAACTTGTATTTGTCCTCATCTTGTAAGATACCCCTGCTGCTGCAAAAAGCTAACTTTCATGGTATTTTATATCCTGCCCATGATAACAAACAAACACACTGGCTTTTCATAAATCAAAGTATTGAGTACAGGAGTTGGGATGTTATGACATTGGTGAGGCCAAATTTGGAGTATCATGCACAGTTCTGGTCACCTAAGATTGAAAGAGTACAGAGAAAATTTATTTATTGAGAGACATCATGGAAAAGGTCCCTCTGGCCCTTCGTGTGTGCCGCCCAGCAATCCCCCAATTTAACGAGACAACGTACAATGACCAATTAACCTCCCAACCAGTACATCTTTGGACTGTGGGAGCAAACCCATTCGGTCACGGACAGAATGTACAAACTCCTTCCAGTGGTGGGAATTGAACCTGGGCTGCTGGTACTGTAAAGCATCGTGCTAACCACTACGCTCCCATGCCGCCAGGACTCGAGAACGTGAGTTTTAGGGAAAGGTTGAACAGGTTAGGACTTTAATTCCCTGGAGCGTAGGGGAATGAGGGGAGATTTGATAGAGGTGTACAACATTATGAGGGGTATAGATAGAGTAAATGCAAGCAGGCTTTTCCCACTGAGGTTGGGTGAGACTAGAACTAGAGGTCATAGGTTAAGGGTGAAAGCTGAAATATTTAAGAGGAACCTGAAGGAGAGCTTCTTCACTCAGAGGGTGGTAAGTGTGTGGAACGAGCTGCCAGTGGAAATGTTGGATGTGAGTTCAATTGTAACATTTAAGAGAAGGTTGGACAAGTACGTGGATGGCAGGAGTATGGAGGGCTATGATCTAGGTGTGGGTTGATAGCACTAGGCAGATTAATAGTTTGGCACAAACTAGATGGGCCAAAGAGCCTGCTTCTGTGCTGTAGTGCTATGACTACACTCAGTGGCCACTTTATTAGGTACGCCTGTACACTTGCTCATTAATGCAGATATTTAATCAGCCAACTCAGTCTCTGAAGTTTAGAGAATGGTGCAAAAAAAAAACTAAAAAAAAATCCTGTTAGTGGCAGTTCTGTGGGTGAAAGCACTTTGTTAATGAGAGAGGTCAGAGGAGAATGGCCAGACTGGGTCAAGGTGACAGTAACTCAAACAACCACACGTTACAACAGTGGTGTGCAGAAGAGTACCTCTGAACGCACAACATGTCGAGGTGGATGGGCTACAACAGCCGAGGATCACAAATGTACACTCAGTGGCCACTTTATTAGGTGCCAGAGGTACTGTTAAATAGATCACGGCCGCTCATGACTAGGTAGCAGACAGGGTGGTCTATTTATCCAAAAGCAACATAAACTTTGAGGCGACTTGATCAGAGGTTTATGGAGGCAATAAAGGCGTTAGCTGGTGTGCCTTTTGATGGTTAATTATAGATCAACAGAGTAGTGAGAACCTGGAAATGCTTACTTAAACAGAGACGTTGAGTTGTTCATCTCTGGCAACGAGCTTGGATATTCAACATCAGCTGGAGCATTACCATTGCACAGCGTGCAGGTTCAATGGCCAGCTGGACTGGTGTGCAGAGGCAGCAGGGGACATGGTGTGGGCGAGGGGGCCAGGGAAAGGGGGAAGAGCACAGAGATTGAATCACCAATCCTACACTCCCCACTCTGCCCCACCCTGTAACTTCTAGAACATACAATATAGAACACTACAGCACAGTACAGGAGAAGGTTAACTTTAAACCTTCTCTAAGAACAATCTAACCATTCCCTCCTACATAGCCCTCCATTATTCTATTATCTGTGTGCCAATCTGAGAGCCCCTCTACCACCACCCCTGGCAGGGTGTCCCATGCTCTATTCTGCTCTCTGTATAAAAAACTTACCTCTGACATCCCCATTACTTTTCTTCAGTAACCTTAAAATTATCCCTTCTTGCATTACCCATTGCCATCCTGTCTGTCCACTCTATCTATGCCTTTTATCATCTTGTACACTTCTATCAAGTTACCTCTCAGCTTCTTTCACTCCAGAAAGAAAAGCCCCAACTCACTCAACCTGTCCTCACAAGACATGATCTCCAATCCAGACAGCGTCCTGATAAATCTCCCCTGCACTCTCTCTAAAGCTTCCACATCCTTCCTAGAATGAAGTGACCAGAACTGAACACAATACTCCAAGTGTGGTCTATGAAAGAGTTCTTTTGGTAATACATCGCTCCTTCGCAAGACATCGTCAGGTCATGTAGTGGTACAGACTGCTGGCGAGGCTACACTTGAAGTACTGTGTTCAGTCTTGGTTGCCCTGCTACAGGAAAGATGTTATTTAAACTGGAAAGAGTGCGTAAAAGACCTACAAGGACACCGCCAGGACTCGGGGGACTGAGTTATATTGGACAGACTAGGACTTTATTCCTTCGAGTATAGGAGACTGAGAGGTGATCTTATAGGGGTGTTATAAAATCATGAGGGTGAATGTACTCAGTTTTGTTCCCCAGGGTTGGGAATAAAGAACTAAAAGCCATAGGTTTAAGGTGAGAGGGGAGAGATTTAATAGAAACTTGAGGGGCAACTTCGTTTTTTTTACATAAAGGATAATGTATGTGTGGAACAAGCTGCCAGAGGAAGTGGTTCAGACAGATATATTAACAATATTTAAAAGATACAGAGACAGGAAAGGTTTAGAAGATAAAGTTGGGCTGTCCCAGGTCAGTGTGGCCCGGAATCAGATGTCCGTGCGAGCAGGCGGCGCAATTTTGAGCCAGGAGTTCGAGGCGTAGAGTATACGGTCCCATCGTCGGCTAGTCCAGGGGTCAACACCAAAGATCAAAGCCCAAAGGTCAATCAGAAGTCTGGACTTCAAAACCTGACGGGGCCAAGATCAGATGTCCATGCGAGCATGTGGCATGATTTCAAGCCCAGAGTTCGAGGCCTAGAGTTTGGGCTCCCATCAGCGGCTAGTCCAGGGGTCAACATCAAAGATCAAAGTCCGAAGGTCAATCAGAGTCTGGAGGCTGAAGTCTGATGGCTGAAGCCTGAAGACTGGAGGCCCAGAGGCCTGTCCTGAGGTTGGAGAACTGTCCATGTGTGCGGGTGATCAGGGGGTGGGGGGGCTTGTTTTGCTGTTGTTGTTTTGTTGCTTGTCGTGCTCTGTGTTGTTCTGCTGGTGTGTGTGTGTGTGTGTGTGTGTGTGTGTGTGTGTGTGTGTGTGTGTGCATGTGTGTTAGTTATGTTGGCACCACTTGCACCATATCCATAACACATCAACGCGTTTCACCGTGTTTCAAGGCATCTACGATAAATAAAAGAATCTGAATACTGAACTCTGAATAGACCGGTTTGTATCCACAAAGGGGCTAAAATTAGAGACATAACTTGGGGAGGAGTTTTAAAAAAATAGCCCTTAAAAATAAATCATTCTGAGCCACCAGCCGTTTGAGGATAGATAAATGAAAACACACAGATCACAAATAGGCAGCCAAGTCATAGTTAATGTAACACAGCAGCTGTTTCAGAAAGCCACACCCTGTGACATCACGTGTCAGCCACTTGGAAGTTCTGGTTGGAAACAGATAGATGAACTGTGCACGTTGGCTCTTGTTATCAGGAGCAGCTATTCCTGAGAGGAATAGGGGGTATTACAGGCTCCTAAATTTATCCTGGGTGGACTGTGTCATTGCCTCGCTCTGAGTGCTGGCCGTATTTTGGGAGGACGCAGCCAGTTACTGGAATTGAGTTTCATGTTTGCATCTCAGAACCCTTGGCGTTTTGCCAGAGCAACCATTTCAGGAGAGCAAGGGGCCAGCCTCATGTGTTCTCTTCAAACCCGGTGTTTTCAGGGCCCCGACACTGGAGGAGGACTCTCACAAAACTGGCCGGCACCAGAGTCTGTTCTGAGAGACTCTTCCCCAGTCCCAGAGTCTATGCTGTCCAAGTGTGAGTGAGTGAGTGTCTCTCTCTCTCTCTCTCACACACACACACACACACACACACACACAGACCAACACTGCTGAGTTGAGCGTGCCTTGCACTCTTGTATCATAGAGTTATGGAATAATCCAACAAGCATCAAAGTGTGAAGTGATTCACTTCAGAAGGTCAAACTTGAAGGTAGAATACAGGGTTAATGGCCAGATTTTTAACAGTGTGGAGGAACAGAGGGATTGTGGGGTCCATATCCATAGACCTCTCAAAGTTGCCACGCAAGTCGGTAGGTTGGTTAATAAGGCGTATGGTATTTTGGTCCTCACCCATCGAGAGATTGAGTTCAAGAGCTAGGAGGTAATGTTGTAACTCTATAGAACTCTGGTTAGGTCACACTTGGAATATTGTGTTCAGTTATGGTCACCTCATTATAGGAAGGATGTGGAAGCTTTAGGAGGTGCAGAGCAGATTTACCAGGATGCTGCCTGGATTGGAGAGCATGTCTTATGAAGATAGGCAGACCGAGCTTTCTCTTTAAATCGAAGGATGATGAGAGGTGATTTGATAGAGGTGAACAAGATGAAAAGAGGCATTGATTGCGTGGATAGCCAGACTCTTTTACCCAGGGCAGAAATGGCTAATACGAGGGGACGGTGTTTTAAGGAGATTAGAATGAAGTATTGGGAGGATGTCAGAGCCAATTTTTTCTTTACAGAGTGGTGGAACACAGCCAGGGGTGGTGGTAGAGGCAGATACATTAGGGACATTTAAGAGACTCTTAGATGATAGAAAAATGAGGGGCAATGTGGGATGAAAGGGTTAGATCAGGAGTTCCCATCTTTTTTTATGCCATGGAGGCTTACCATTAACCGAGGGATCCAAGATCGATCTTACAGTAGGCTAAAAGGGTTGGCAAAAACATTGTGGGCCAAAGAGCCTGTACTATGTAGTAGTGTTTTGTGTTCCAAATGTAATACAGCACAGAATCAGGCCCTTCAGCCCAAATAATTCATGTTGATCAAGGTGCCCATCTGAGCTTGACCCATTTCTCAGTGTTTGGCCCAAATTCCACTCTCCTAGGGGTTCCCAGTCTTTTTTCCATGCCATGGATCCTTGCCATTAACCGAGGGGACCATGGACCCGAGGTTAGGCCACTGCTCTATCCTATCCCTGTGGCTCCAGGTTTCCACCAATCTGCGGCTTATCCGAGTTCCTTGGATCCCATGGTGAGATGTGAACTTGGGTCCAAGTCTGTACATCTCCTCGCCAATGACCTAACCACAGTGCTCCCATTGCCCCAGGTCCAATGAATGAAGTTGATTGTGACGTGGACACGTGTGGAGTCAGCTGTCTGTCCCCTTCAACCCCTCCCCAAGCCTGCAACTGGCTTGGAACCCAACCACCAAGCTACTGGCCCGCCCCACTGAATGTGGTTTCAATTAGGCTCTGCTACATCCAAGAGGACCCAGTTACTGTACTTGGAGAGTGGCGCTGATTAAAAGCAGATGCCTGTGGCCACAGTAACATCTCCCGAGCCAAATCAGACAAAGCAAGGTTTCAAATTACAGCTGCTTGCATTGCCAACAAAATAAAATCTTTTTTAATCCTTGTACAGGGGCTGTTTTAGGAGATAATGAGATAAGTACAAAAGTATTAGTCTCTTTCCCTAGTCTTCATAGCACCTGGTTGGTTGACATTCTGCTTCTATTTTTTGTTCTTTTGTCTTGTCCTCTGGCCCTCCCTCAGACCTCCCGTATCCACTGCTCCTCCAAAGCTGACCCAGAATCATTCCAGTCTTAACCAGTCCTCACATGGTGGTCAAACCTTCAAAGCCAAGACGGTAAGCTTTGCCTTCTGCCATCCCCCTCCACTTACTTGCGGCAACACAGAGAGTGAAAGAGAGAGGGAAAGGGATCATTCAGCCCAACAAGCCCATGCTAGCTCTCTGTAACCCTGCACCACTTTCTCTTCTGGACCCTTCAAATCCTCTTTGATTCTTCTGTCAATCACCCCAGTCGAAGAAACACACACAAAACCTTGGAGGAGCTCGGCAGGCCGGGCAGCATCTATGGAAAAGAGTAAATTGTTGATGTTTTGAGCTGAGACCCCTCATCGGGAGTGGAGAAAAAAGATGAGAAGTCAGAATAAGGTGGTGAGGGGGAGGGGAGGAGGAAGTACAGGGTGGTAGGTGATAGGTGAAACCCAGAGAGGGGGAGGGGTGAAGTAAAGGGCTGGGAAGTTGATTAAGTGAAAGAGATAAAGGGTTGGAGAAGGGGGAATCTGATGGGAGGGGACAGAAGACCATGGAGGAAAGGGAAGGGAGAGGAGCACCAGAGGGAGGTGATAGGCAGGTAAGGACATAAGGTGAGAGAAGGGAATGGTGAAGGGGCTGGACAATTACCAGAGGTTCGAGAAATCGTTCGTGCCATCAAGTTGGAGGCTACCCGGACAGAATACAAGATGTTGCTCCTCCAACCTGAGCGTGGCATCACATCACCCTCTCTCCTGGTTTCACCTATCACCTACAACATTGTACTTCTTCCTCCCCTCCCCCCAATGTCTTACTCTGACTTCTCATCTTTTTTTTCTCCAGTCCTGATGAAGGGTTTTGGCCCGAAACATCGACTGGACTCTTTTCCATAGATGCTGCCTGGCCTGCTGAGTTCTTCCAGCATTTTGTGTGTGTTACTTGGATTTCCAGCACCTGCAGATTTTCTTGTTTGTGACTGGACCTATATCGAAGAGGTGGCTTACACCAGCCAAGTCCCCACTCACCAACTCTGTCTGCCTGGCTCCCTGTCTATCCCTGTCTAAATTCGCTCCATCTCTCTCCCTCTCCCTTTCTTTCTATCTCTCTCCCCCTCTCTCTCTCTCATTACTCATTACTCATTTTCTGTTTTTCTTTGCCTTTCATTCTCTCTCCCTCCTCATCAAACGTTTAGTCAACTTCAACGTTCCTTCTATACCTTCATTTATCTTATTCTTGCAAATTATCGTAATTTTTTATGTATTACTGCCGCAAAACAACAAATCTCACGGTGTATGATAGTGATATTAAACCCAATTTTCAAATGTGAGATGTTTTGGAACATTTTGTCTTCGGCAAAGGTGCTATACAAATGCATTATTCAGTTGTTGGACTTTCCACGTGTTAGTCGGTCTTTGTGAGGAGAACAGTGCAAAATTACTCCAGCCCCAGTGACGTGGGTTCAATCCTGACCTCTGCCTGTGTGAAAGATGCACACTCTCCCTATGTCCTTCTCTCCCCGGGTGCTCCAGTTTGCTCCCAGCATCTCAAAAAATGTGCGAGCTGCTAGGTTACTGTAACTTGCCTGTACTGTGTGGGTGAGCAGTATACCTGAGGAGAGTTGATGGGAGGGTGGGGGAGAATAGGTGGTTGATAGTCGGCATGTACCTCAGAATCAGGTTACTATCCCTGACGTACATTGTGCAATCTGTCATTTGTGACAGCATTACATTACAATACATTAAAAATACTATAAATTACAATAATAAAGAATACAAAAGATGACTAGTGAAGTCCTGTTCACAGGTTCATTACCGTTCAAAAATCATATAGAAATATATGTTTTATATTTCTTATTTTAATTTGTAGTACATTTATGTATTGCACTGTACTGCCACAAAACAATAAATTTCACAACACGTCAGTGACAAAAGATCTGATTTTGAATAATCATTATATATAAAAAAGTTTATAAAATTATACACAAATCAAAATGTTATGCATGTACTAAAATTTATATTTTTTAAATTAAAATTTAAATAATCAAATTGAACTGAACTAAAAATGAATTAAGTAGAGCAGAGTACTAAGGTAGTGTTCATAGTGAAACCTACCTCACCACGAGGAAGACTGGGACCTCACCTGCTTTCTAACTCTAACACTTCCTGAACCCCATCCCTACCCACTAGCTACAAGGAGAGGTTGGACAAATTTGGACTGCTTTCCAAATTTGAGCATTGGAGGCTGAGAGGAGACCTGATAGAAGCACAAAAAGTTATGAAAGGCAATGGAGAGGGTAGATTGATTTTTTTCTCCAACATCAAATACTGGATGTCACAAGTTTACGGTAAGATATTTATGAGCAAGTTTCTTTTTTTACACAGAGAGTGGTAGATGCCAAGATTTTTTTTTACACACGGGGAGTGTAAGGTGCCTGGGATGTGCTGCCAGAGGAAGTGCTGGAAGCAGATAGGATAGCTACATTGCAGAGGCATTTAGAACAGGCTGGGAAAGGAGAAATGTCGACCATGTACAGACAGATGGGAACATGAGAGTTCTGCAGATGCTGGAAATCTTGAGCAACATATGCAAAAATGCTGGAAGAACTCAGCAGGTCAGACCGCATCTATGGAGGGAACATCGACTGTTTATTCCCCTCCGTAGACGCTGCCTGTCCTGATGTGTTTTTCCGGCTTTTGGTGGGTGTTGCTACAAGCAGATGGGATCAGTTTTGATTGGTGTCACGTTCAGCACAAACATTAAGGGCCGAATGGCCTGGTCCTCTGCTGTAGAGCTCTGTGTTCTAATATCACCACCTCCCCCTCTTGTAACTTTGTCTCCCATCACATTAGGGGACTTGCTTTTCCCTTGTGTCTCCTCGTCTTTTAAAAGTTCAAAGTTTAAAGTAAATTTATTACCAAAGTACATAGATATCTTGAGATTCACTTTCTTCCAGGCATTAGGAAATGCAATAGAATTTGAAAAACTATACATAAACAAAGACAGATAAACAACTTTGGGAGGTAGAGTGAAGATTCGTCTCTACCAAAGAAGGTGTAAAGTGCTCCTTCCCTCCGCTAGCCTGCAGGTCACCCTTGGATAAGGTGTAGCACCTGCTTAGCCCCCCGGATCAGGGTCACATAAAGCCACGGGAGCAGGTGGTGGATGGTCCTGTGAGCAACTGGTGCACATCACAACTCCTGCTTATGCAACCACTGACACCAGGCAGACGGCCTCTGAAGAGTATTGATAATGGCTAGGGGTCACCCATCTTGTAAAAACACTGCCCAAAAGGTGGGAACGGCAAACCACTTCTGTAGAAAAAAATTTGCCAAGAACAATCATGGTCATGGAAAGACCATGATCACTACATCATATGACACGGAATATAATGAACGAAAATGATAATCAGTCAATGTGCAAAAGAAGACAATCATGCAAATAAACAAAATACTGAGAAGATGAGTTGTGGAGTTCCATGATTGAGAGTCTGTAGGTTATGGAATCAGTTCAGTGTTGAGGTGGGTGAAGTTATGCACACTGGTTCAGCGATGTTGAAGGTTATTAACCCTTCCTCAACATGGTGGTGAGGGCCTTCCTGACGGCAGCAGTGAGAAGAGGGAGTGGCCTTGGTGGTGGGGGTCCTTGAACATGGATGCTGCTTTACTGTGACAGTGCTCCTTGTAGATATGCTCAACCATAGTGAGAGCTTTGCTGTCTCTTTTCGCCCCCCAACCCCCCCCCCTCAAATCTCCACCTGTGCCTCAGCTGCCTCCAGCTCATCCTGGCTCTGACCTAGCGCGGACTGAACTGCAGAAACTGTGGACCCACTTGCCTCCTGCTACCATTCAGCCCGGTTGTGTCCCTGCTCTGGTGGGGGAGTGGAGGTCGCGACAGGGTGTGGAGCTTACACTTCTAGATCATCGTCCCTCAGGATCTGGGCCGTACCCTCCAAATATCCGGACCTGCCTCTCAGTTTTTTTGCACTACCTTACTTTCCTTTTTCTATTTTCTATTTATGATTTATAATTAAAATTTTTATTATATTTACTATCGATTTGTACTCCAGGGAGCGGGAAGCGCAGAATCAAATATCACTGTGATGATTGTACGCTCTAGTATCAATTTTTTGGTGACAATAAAGTAAAGTAAAAGTGTAAAGTCCGAGCCCCATGTAGGATAGAATATAGAACAGAGGGCAGTACAACATGGGAATCACCACAATGAACCAACTAAACTGCAAAATAAATGTCTAACTAAACTAATCCCTTCTGCACCCGTATCCCTCCATTCACTGCATATTTTTGAGCCTCTTAAACACCTCTATCATATTTGCCTCTACCACAACCCCTGGCAGCGCATTCCAGGCACCCACCACTGTCTGTGTGAAAATCCTTGTCCTCAACACCTCTTGTGAACTCACCCCCTCTCACTTTAAATGTATGTCCTTGAGTATTGGACATTTCATCCCTGGGAAAAAGATACCGGCTGCCTGCTCTTATCTATTCCTCCCAATCGTATCAACTTCTGTCAGGATACGAGAGTGTGTCAACTCTCTCCTTCACCCACCAGCAGACATCTGAGACTGAGGTTATAAGACACAAGTGCTGAGTAGGTCCAATCGGCCCATCAAATCTGATCCACCAATCCATCATGACTATTTATATAAGCCTCAACCCCATTCTTCTGCCTTCTTCCCATAACCCTTGGCACCCTTACTAATTAAGAACCTATCAATCTCCACTTTTAAATATAAGCAATGACTTGACACAACCATGTGTGGCAGCAAATTCCTGATTCATCGCCCTCTGGCTAAACAAATTCCTCCTCATCTCTATTCTAAAGGAACAGCCTTCTATTCTGAGGCTGTGCCCTCTGGTCCTAGACTCTCCCACTAAAGGAACCAACTTCTCCACGTCCACTCGAGCTCATTCATTCATAGTGCGCTGTGTCGTATGATGTGGGTGACCATGGTCCCATGACCATGATTGTTCTTGGCAAATCTACAGAAGTGGTTTGCCATTGCCTTCTTCTGGGCAGTGTCTTTACAAGATGGGTGAACCCAGCCATTGTTAATACTCTTCAGAGATGGTCTGCCTGTCATCAGTCGTCGCAATGACTTGTGATGTGCACCAGCTGCTCGTACGACCATCCACCACCTGCTCCCTTGGCTTCACACGACCCTTGCCCAAGGGTAACCTGCAGGCTAGCAGAGGGAAGGAGTATCTTACATCTCCTTTGGTAGAGACGCATCTCCACCCCGCCACCTTCCACTCTATCTAGGTCTTTCAATATCCAGTAGGTTTCATAAGAATCCATTTCATTCTTCTAAACTCAAGCGAGTACAGGCCCAGAGCATTAAATGCTCCTCATATGTTAACCCTTTCTTTCCTGGGATCATTGTCATAAATCTCCTCTGAACCCTCTCCAATGCCAGAACATCATCTCTTAGATACAGGGTCCAAAATTGCTCACACTGTTCAAAATGCTGTTCAACCGATATTCCACAACCTACTTCAGAGACTCATCGGGTAAACTGGACTAGCTCAGATGGGAACCTTGGTCGAAATCTTGCGGGCACTACGGTAGCATAGCAGCTGGTGCGGCACTATTATAGTCCGGGGTGTCGGAGCTCAGAGATCAATCAGGCATCGTCCGTAAGTAGTCTCTGTATGCTCTCCCTGTGGAATGCCGGGCTTTTCCCAGGGTGCTCCAGTTTCCTCCCACAGTCCAAAGACGTACCGGGTAGGTTAATTGGTCATAGAAACTTAGAAAACCTACAGCACAGTACAGGCCCTCGGCCTACAAAACTGTGCCGAACATGTCTTTACCTCAGAACTACCTAGGCTTACCCATAGCCCTCTATTTTTCTAAGCGCCATGTAGCCATCCAGGAGACTCTTAAAAAACCCTATCATTTCCGTTTCCACCGCTGCCGCCGGCAGACCATTCCACACACTCACCACTCTCTGCATAAAAAACTTACCCCTGACATCTCCTCTGTACCTACTTCCAAGCACCTTAAAACTATGCCCTCTCGTGCTAGCTATTTCAGCCCTGGGAAAAAGCCTCTGACTATCCAAACTTTTGACAAGGTCCCACACAGGAGATTAGTGTGCAAACTTAAAGCACACGGTATTGGGGGTAAGGTATTGGTGTGGGTGGACAGTTGGTTAGCAGACAGGAAGCAAAGAGTGGGAATAAACGGGACCTTTTCAGAATGGCAGGCAGTGACTAGTGGGGTACCGCAAGGCTCAGTGCTGGGACCCCAGTTGTTTACGATATATATTAATGACTTGGATGGGGGAATTAAATGCAGCATCTCCAAGTTTGCGGATGACACGAAGCTGGGTGGCAGGGTTAGCTGTGAGAAGGATGCTAAGAGGATGCAGGGTGACTTGGATAGGTTGGGTGAGTGGGCAAATTCATGGCAGATGCAATTTAATGTGGATAAATGTGAAATTATCCACTTTGGTGGCAAAAATAGGAAAACAGATTATTATCTGAATGGTGGCCGATTAGGAAAAGGGGAGGTGCAACGAGACCTGGGTGTCATTATACACCAGTCATTGAAAGTGGGCATGCAGGTACAGCAGGCGGTGAAAAAGGCGAATGGTATGCTGGCATTTATAGCGAGAGGATTCGAGTATAGGAGCAGGGAGGTACTACTGCAGTTGTACAGGGCCTTGGTGAGACCACACCTGGAGTATTGTGTGCAGTTTTGGTCCCCTAATCTGAGGAAAGACATCCTTGCCATAGAGGGAGTACAAAGAAGGTTCACCAGATTGATTCCTGGGATGGCAGGACTTTCATATGAAGAAAGACTGGATGAACTGGGCTTGTACTCGTTGGAATTTAGAAGATTGAGGGGGGATCTGATTGAAACGTATAAGATCCTAAAGGGATTGGACAGGCTAGATGCAGGAAGATTGTTCCCGATGTTGGGGAAGTCCAGAACGAGGGGTCACAGTTTGAGGATAGAGGGGAAGCCTTTTAGGACCGAGATTAGGAAAAACTTCTTCACACAGAGAGTGGTGAATCTGTGGAATTCTCTGCCACAGGAAACAGTTGAGGCCAGTTCATTGGCTATATTTAAGAGGGAGTTAGATATGGCCCTTGTGGCTACGGGGGTCAGGGGGTATGGAGGGAAGGCTGGGGCAGGGTTCTGAGTTGGATGATCAGCCATGATCATAATAAATGGCGGTGCAGGCTCGAAGGGCCGAATGGCCTACTCCTGCACCTATTTTCTAAAAACAATCAATGCCTGTCATCATCTTGTACACCTCTATCAGGTCACCTCTCATCCTTCGTTGCTCCAAGGAGAAAAGGCCGAGTTCACTCAACCTATTCTCATAAGGCATGCTCCCCAATCCAGGCAACATCCTTGTAAATCTCCTCTGCACCCTTTCTATGTTTTCCACATCCTTCCAGTAGTGAGGCAACCAGAAATGAGCACAGTACTCTAAGTGGGGTCTGACCAGGGTCCTATAAAGCTGCAACATTACCTCTCGGTTCTTAAACTCAATCCCACGACTGATGAAGGCCAATGCACCATATGCCTTCTTAACCAGAGTCAACCTGTACAGCAGCTTTGAGTGTCCTATGGACTCAGACCCCAAGGTCCCTCTGATCCTTGTTACGTACCCTGTAACTGGGTTGCCAAACCAGCAGAAATGGATCACTCAGTTGGAGTCTGGATTACTAGATCTAAGAAAGTTTTATTAAAGAAACAAGCAACACAGTAATCGAAAGGATAATAAATGCAACAGTTCAGCAATGATAAACACACATGTGCACAGAATTCAGATAACAGGATCAATCAAGCTCTATCGTTGTCTAGGGGTAAATGACCAATTTCAAAGTGACACAAAGTCCAGTTCAATTTAGTTCAGTTTGCAGTAATCGTAGCCATGGCGATGGACAATGTGGGGGGAGGGAGAGAGAGAACGAGAACGAATGATCATTCAAAAACGGCTTCCATTCACAGACCGGCGATATTGCTCACAAGCAGCTTTCGGGCGGGTCCTTTGTGATGTCACCTGGGGTCACCGACTGTGACCCCTCCTCCAGATGCGGTCGATCCTCTGCAGTGAACCCGGCACCCAAGCGAGGGTGGACACACACCGGGTTCCCGCCGATTGTACCTGTCCACCCTGTGCGTTTATGGCCCGGTACTTTCCACCGACTTGTGAGAGGCGCACAGCTTCCAGGGTCTCGTTACCTCGGGTGTCGTGTGTGTGTTGCCTTAGTGAACCTGTCCCTTTTTATCCCCCTGCTGGGGTATCGCCTGTCCATCACTTCAAGCAGTTCAGGGTTCAAAGGGGGAGCCGCTCTAGACAGCTCTCTCTCCCGTCCCTTCATTACACATCTCCAGATCGCCTGTCCATCACTTCAAACAGTTCAGGGTTCAAAGGGGGAGCCGATCTTGACAATACCCAGACTGATGGCTCCTTCATTAACATCTCCAGATGCTGCTTCATTGTTCCTTATCTCTCCTTCCCCTGCGGACAGGTGGCAGACCAACTGCTGATGCCACTGGTGCTAGCCCAGGCCAGCAAACATCTTAATTTATGTGTATTCTCGTCACATCCTCCACACTGCCAAGAGTCTTACCATTAATGCTATATTCTGCCATCATATATGACCTACCAAAATGAACCACCTCACACTTATCTGGGTTGAACTCCATCTGCCACTTCTCAGCCCAGTCTTGCATCCTATCAATATCCCGCTATAACCACTGACAGCCCTCCACACTATCCACAACACCCCCAACCTTTGCGTCATCAGCAAATTTGCTAACCCATCCCTCCACTTCCTTATCCAGGTCATTTACAAAAATCACAAAGAGTAGGGGTCCCAAAACAGATCCCTGAGGCACACCATTGTTCACCGACCTCCATGCAGAATATGATCCATCTATAACCACTCTTTGCCTTCTGTGGGCAAGCCAGTTCTAGATCCACAAAGCAATGTCCCCTTGGATCCCATGCCTCCTTACTTTCTCAATAAGCCTTGCATGGGGTACCTTATCAAATGCCTTGCTGAAATCCATATACACTACATCTACTGCTCTACCTTCATCAATGTGTTTAGTCACATCCTCAAAAAATTCAATCAGGCTCGTAAGGCACGACCTGCCTTTGACATAGCCATGCTGACTATTCCTAATCATATTATGCCTCTCCAAATGTTCACAAATTCTGCATCTCAGGATCTTCTCCATCAAGTTACCAATCACTGAACTAAGACTCAGGGGTCTATAATTTTCTGGGCTATCTCTACTCCCTTTCTTGAATAAGGGAACAACATCCGCAACCCTCCAATCCTCTGGAACCTCTCCCGTCCTCATTGATGATGCAAAGATCAACGCCAGAGGCTCAGCAATCTCCTCCTTCACTTCCCACAGTAGCCTGGGGTACATCCCATCCGGTCCCGGTGACTTATCCAACTTGATGCTTTCCAAAAGCTCCAGTCCAGCACATTCTCTTCCTTAATATCTACATGTTCAAGCTTTTCAGTCCGCTGCAAGTCATCCCTACAATCGCCAAGATCCATTTCCATAGTGAATACTGAAGCAAAGTATTCATTAAGTACCTCTGCTTTATCCTCCGGTTCCATACACACTTTTCCACTGTCACACTTGATTGGTCCTATTCTCTCACGTCTTATCCTCTTGCTCTTCACGTACTTGTAGAATGCCTTGGGGTTTTCCTTAATCCTGTCCACCAAGGCCTTCTCATGGCCCTTTCTGGCTCTCCTAATTTCATTCTTAAATTCCTTATAATCTTCCAGATCTCTATGATTACCTAGTTTTTTTGAACCTTTGTAAGCTCTTTTCTTCTTGACTAGATTTACAACAGCCTTTGTACACCACAGTTCCTGTACCCTACCTTTCCCTGTCTCATTGGAACGTACCTACGCAGAACCCCATGCAAATATCCCCTGAACATTTACCACATTTCTTCCCTACGTTTCCCTCAGAACATCTGTTTCCAACTTATGCTTCCAAGTTCCTGCCTGATAGCCTCATATTTCCCCTCACTCTAATTAAACATTTCCCTAACTTGTCCGTTCCTATCCCTCTCCAATGCTGTGGTAAAGGAGATAGAATTGTGATCACTATCTCCAAAATGCTCTCCCACTGACAGACCTGATCAGGTTCATTTCCCGATCCCAGATCAAGCACAGCCTCTCCTCTTGTAGGTATATCTATAAATATTGTGTCAAGAAACCTTCCTGAACACACCTAACAAACTCCACCCCATCTAAACCCCTCACTCTAGGGAAATGCCAATCAATATTTGGGAAGTTAAAATCTCCCACCACAACAACCCTGTTATTATTATTACTCCTTTCCAGAATCTGTCTCTCTATCTGCTCCTCAATGTCCCTGTTACCATTGGGTGGTCTATAAAAAACACTCAGTAGAGTTATTGACCCCTTCCTACTCCTAACTTCCACCACAGAGATTCCGTAGACAACCCCTCCATGACTTCCTCCTTTTCGGTTGCCGTGACACTATATCAGATCAACAGTGGCATGCCCCCACCTCTTTTGCTTCCCTTCTTGTCCTTATGAAACAGCTAAAGCCTGGCACTTAAAGTAGCCATTCCTGCCCCTGCACCATCCAAGACTCTGTAATGACCACATATAGCTCCAAGTGCTGATCCATGCTCTAAGCTCATCCGCTTTGTTCTTAATACTCCTTGCATTAAAATAGACACATCTCAAACCATTGGTCTGAGCGCATCCCTTCTCTATCACCTGCCAATCCTCCCTCTTGCACTGTCTCCAAGCTTTCTCTACTTGTGAGCCAACCACCCAATCCTCCATCACTTCAGTTCAGTTCTCATCCCACAGCAATTCTAGTTTAAACTCTCCCCAGTAGCCTTTGCAAACCTCCACACCAGGATATTGGTCCCCTGGGATTCAAGTGCAACCTGTCCTTTTTGTACAGGTCATTCCTGCCCCAAAAGAGGTCCCAATGATCCAGAAATCTGAATCCCTGCTCCCTGCTCCAATCCCTCAGCCACGCATTTATCCTCCACCTCATTCTATTGCTATACTCACTGTCACATGGCGCAGGCAGTAATCCCGAGATTACTACCTCTGAGGTCCTGCTTCTCAACTTCCTTCCTAACTCCCTGTAGTCTGTTTTCAGGACCTCCTCCCTTTTCCTACCTACGTCATTGGTACCAAAATGTACCATGACCTCTGGCTGTTCATCTTCTCACTTCAAGATATCGTGGATGCGATCAGAAACATCCCAGACCCTGGCACCTGGGAGACAAACTACCATCCGCATTTCTTTCCTGCATCCACAGAATCGCCTGTCTGACCCCCTAACTATAGAGTCCCCTATCACTGCTGCCATCCTCTTCCTTCCCCTACCATTCTGAGCCACAGGGCCAGACTCTGTGCCAAAGGCGTGACCACTGTTGCTTCCCCCAGGTAGGCCATCTCCCCCAACAGTGCTCAAACAGGAGTACTTATTATTAAGGGGGACAGCCACTGGGGCACTCTCTAGCATCTGTCTCTTGCCCTTCCCTCTTCTGACTGTTACCCACTTATCTGTCTCCTGAGGGCCCAGAGTGACTACCTGCCTATAGCTCCTATCTATCACCTCTTCACTCTCCCTGACCAGATGAAGGTCATCGAGCTGCATCTCCAGTTACCTAACACGGTCCCTAACGAGCTGCAGCTCGACGTACCTGGTGCAGATGTGGCCGTCCGGGAGGCTGGGAGTCTCCAGGACTTCCTGCATCTGACATCGAGCACAGAAAACCAGCCTCACGCACGTACTTTCTGTCTGTATTCTAAACAGATAACCTACCTCGCGTTGACCCATTATCACCTAAGCCCCGTTGAGCCAAAGCTTTCCTACTCTGTCTCCCTCTGCTCCGTTGCCCATTCCTCCTATACCTGCTCTATAAGTTGTCATTGTAAATTGTCCCGTGATCAGTCGGGGGTTGCTGGGGCGGAGCTGCTCGAAGGGCTGGAAGAGTCTACTCCGTGCTCTATCGCTAAATAAATAAAAACTTGGACTAGATGGGCCAAACGGCCTGTTTCCAAGCTGTATGAATCTATAAATCCTGTCCTGTGGCAGAATGGCACTGTCAGAGGAACGTTCTTGGACACGAGATGGTAATGAGAGGTCCCGCCTATTCCTCGAGGGCATGAGAGTCCTATGAACACAAGAGGACTATTCTTCTTATGCCTTGGCCCCTGAACAGCACCTCTAAAACCTGCTCAACCCATATCTGTTGACCAGTGCCATCGTTCAACATTCCAGTAAAGCCTACCTTTGCAAACAGCTTCATTGTCTGTCGGAGAATTTGTGGCTTCTTGAGGTCACAGGGCGGTACAGGTTTCATGAAACAGAGCATAGAACACAGAACAGTACGGGGCCAGATCAGGCCCTTCAGCCACAATGTTGTCATGAACTAATTGTACGTGGTCCATATCCTCCATTCCCTGCACGTCCATATATTTCTCTAAAAACCCTTAAACTCCCCTGTTGTATTTGCCTCCATCACCAACCCAGGGAGTGCACTCCAGGCCCCCACCACTCTGTGTAAAAAAAAACTTACCCTGCATATCTCCTTTGAACTTTCACTCCCTCACATTCAGACACAGGAGCAGGTTGCATCTCAGCCTGGCATGGAGGCTCCAACGCAAAGAATCGCAAGCTGCTGCTAAGGGTTGTCGACTCACCAGACTCCATCACAGGCACAACCCTCCTTGCCATCACAACAGTGTCTCCAGAAGCCAGGATCCATCAGGGAGGACCCTGACCATCTGGAACATGCCCTCTTCGTAGTAACTTCCTGAAGTCTCACACTCAACGTTCTAGGATATGCTTCTACCCCTCTGTCGTTAGATTTCTGCATGGTCCAGGAACCTGATTGTTCATCTTTTTGCACTTTTTATTTATTTTTGTACCTTAGAGTAATTTTTACATCTTTGCACTGCACTGCTGCCACAAACAACTGATTTCACAATCTATGTCAGTAATAGCAAAACTGATTCTGCGAGACTGACTTGTGCCATTTACAGTAAACCACATCATGATATTGGAATCACAATGAATTCCCACAGATCAAGTCATTATCTGTTTCAGTCTTTTCTTTCCCCATATTCCTGGACATCCAGCTTCCCAGAACTGACTGCAGATGATATGTCGCCAAGACAGTTGAATTGGACTCATCAAACAGAAACAAACTCAAAGCCAAATTTTAAAATTCACTTATAGAAAGTAGCTAGCGGCGAAAGGTCTTTGAACCTGAAGCATTTCATTGACTTTCTCTCTCCACAGATGCTGAGTGTTTGCAATATTTTCAGTTTTGGATTTCAGCAACAGGACATGGTTACCTTTGCCCACATTTATCAACCCCTCTGCCCCTCCCATTGCCTTTGAACTTGTTGGGGCCACTTCACAGGGCAATTGAGAACTAATGACAAGTTGGTTCATCTGGAGTCACCTCGATGGACTCCTGCACTTCCCACTGACTCAGCAGCAGCAGCCAGCATACTCAAAGATCCCACCCACCCCAGACAATCTCTCTTCTCTCCCCACCCCCTCACCAGGCATAAGACACAAAAGCCTAAAAGCACGTAGCACGAGGCCCAAAGACAGCTTCTATGCCAACGTTATAAGACTATTGCATAGTTCCCTAGCACAATAAATTGAACTCTTGAGCTCACAATCTACCTCGTTATGATCTAGCACCTCGTCGTTTACCAGCACTGCACTTTCTTTGTAGCTGCTACACTTTATTCTGCATTCTGTTACTGCTTTACCTTGTTTTACCTCAATGCTCCATGTAATGATTAGATTAGATTATTAGGACACGCAGTCCTCCTTTATTGTCATTTAGTAATGCATGCATTAAGAAATGATACAATATTCCTCCGGTGTGATATCACAGAAACACAGGACAGACCAAGACTGAAAAACTAACAAAAAACATATAATTATAACATACAGTTACAACAGTGCAACAATACCATAACTTGATGAAGAACAGACCATGGCACAGTAAAAAAGTTTAAAGTCTCTCGAAAGTCCCACATCTGATCTGTGTGAACAGTATCCAAGACAAACTTTTCACCGTTATCTCGGTACACGTGACAATAGTAAACCAATTCCAATGAAAACCAAACTGGATGAGCTCAGCTGATCTTACCTGAAGAACATTATTTAACCTTTTACAACAATATAATTATCATTATTGATATTACTTTTAATTTCTAGATTTAGTACATAGAACATACACCAGTAGAGTACAGGATCAGGCCCATGAAGTCTGCAGAACACAATGCAAATTAAACTAAATATCTCACTGTGTTTGATGCACATCCCACTGATCCCTGTGTATTCATGTGCCCAAGTGCCTCTATCATATCTGCTCCCACCACCAACCCCCTGTACCATTTTCTCTGCAAAAAACCATGCCCAGTGCATCTCTTTTCAACTTATCCCCTCTCACCTTAAACGCATGCTCTCTAGTATTTAACATTTCTACCCTGGGGGAAGAAAGACTCTGACTGTTAACTGTTATCCCTCAGCCTTCAACACTCCAAAGTGGAGAAAGACAACAATGCACGCGTGTTTTTGTGCATGTTGTGCGTGTGAATGTGTTTTTGTATGCATGTTTTTGGTGTGTGTGTGTGTGTGTGTGTGTGTGTGTGTGTGAGAGAGAGAGCGCGCACTAGCTTCTGTGTGGATGCTCATGTGTGTACGTCTCTTTTGCACATATAGTTTTGTGTGTTTTTGTACATGTGAGTGTGAATGTGTGCAGATATACGTGCGTGCATTCATGTGTGGTGAGGACACGGTCAGTCAGCCCAGTCACAGCCCCGGTTTCTGTGTCCTAATGCAACTCTCAGCCGGGGCAACTGAGCTGCCCAGGGCAGGGAGGGGACAGGGACTAGTCCAGTGCAGGGCTGGGAGAAGCCAGAGCACTGGGGCCATCAGCTGAAGCTAAACCCTCCCTGAAGGGGCAAAGCAGAGTCTGACAGGGGGAGGATGTGGGTGAAACTCCCCTCCCCTTGTTGAAAATAGACAGTGGGGTTCAATGAAGAGGTGTTGGGAGGAGGGTGGGATAAAGGGGGGGATGGAGTTGAGGGGGGTTTTGGGTGTTGAGAGGAGAGTGGGGGTGGGGATAGAGGATGGGTGGAACAGTGGGGGACTTCTGAGTGAGTGTTGGGGTGGGGGAGGGGTGAGGAGGTGAATGAAGGGGTTTGAGTGATGGGAGGGAGGGCGGGGAGCGTTTCATGAGGGGTGGACAATTGCAGTGGGGTTTGAGGGAGTGTTTGTATTGGGAGGAGAGTGGAGGAGGGGATGGAGGGTGGGTGGAACATTGTGGGGGGTTCTGAGGGAGTGTTGGGGTGATGGGAGGGAGGGTGAGGGGACGATGCAGGAGGTTGGGAAAGGTATTGAATAGGATGGTGTGGGAGGGGAAGACCACCTATAACCCACCTATCGAAGTGCGGGTCACGGTTCAATCTTCAGGATCACACAGCATGGAACAGGCCCTTTGACCAAAATGGCCGACCAAGAGTCACATTTGCCTGCATTTGACACATGTCCTTTAGACCCAGGGCCCCCAACTTTTTTTATATCATGGACCTCTAGCATTAACTGAAGGATCCATGGAGCCCAGGTTGGGAACCCTTGCCCTAAACTTCCCTATCCATGCATTGTCCCAGTACCTTTTAAACATTATTAATGTACCTGCCTCAACCACTTCTTCTGGCAGCTTGTTCATATATTGACCACCCCATAGGTGAACAAGGTTCCTATTAAGTCCCCCCCCCCTCCACCTCACCTTAACCCTTATGCCCTGAAGTTCTTGATTCACCCAAACCTGAGAAAAGGCTAATAAAATGTTCTCTCTGCTTCTCTCCCCTCAGACACTGCCTAATCTTGTGAGTATTCCCAGCGTATACATTTCAATTTCCCACGGGGGTTTACTTCAGGAGCCCAGTGAGTGCTGTAGGTGACCGACAGTCTTTGCAAACAGTGGCACAGTGACCAGCCGTGATCCGGGTTTTGGTATTGCAGACCAAGGGACAGAGATCAGAATCACATGTTGTTAAATTTGTTGTTTTCCGGCAAGGCATAAAGATGATTAGAAGCTACAAAAATAAATGGAGAGTGTAAAAGGTGAATAACAAGGTCATGTTCGCAGGTTCACGGACTGTTCAGGAATCTGATAGCAGGTAAGAGATGAAGGTTAACTTTATTTGTTACGTGTACATCGAAACATACAGCGACATGCATCATTGGCGTCAAATCAGATCAGCAACGATTGTGCTGGGCAGAATCTAATCCCAAACATACAGTGAAATGTGTTGTTTGTATCAACAACCATCACAGTCCGGGGATGTGCTGGGGCAGCCCGTAAGTGTCTCCGCGATTCCGGTGCCAACACAGCATGCCCACAAGTTACCAACCCTAGCCTGTGAATTTTTGGAATGTGGGAGGAAACCAGAGTACCCAGAGGAAGCCTACATGGTCACGGGAAAACAGACTCAACCATGATTGCTGGTGCTGTAAAGCTTTATGCTAGCTGCTACAGTACAAAGGGGAAGGAGCTGCTCCTGAAACACTGACTGCGAGTCTTTAGATCAGATTAGCTTCATTTGTCTCTCATGTACAATGAAACATACAGTGAAATGTATCAATTGCTTCAACAACCAACACAGTCCAAGGATGTGCTGGGGGCAGCCCGCAAGTGTCGCTATGCTCCCAGTGCCGATGTAGAATCAGAATCAGGTTTAATATTGCCAGCATATGCTGTGCCAGTGAAAATCGTTAAATTAAATAAGTAGTGCAAAAATAGAAATAAAAAAGTGGTGAGGTAGTGTTCATGGGTTCAATGTCCATTCAGAAACTGGATGGCAGAGGGGAAGAAGCTATTCTTGAATCGTTGAGTGTCCCCCAACTCACTAACCCTTTTAGGTTCCTGGTATCCCAGATCTGTCTCGTTCTGCTTTCTGATCCTGTGGGACTGGTTTACAGCCAGATCAGAGAGCACGAATTTCCTCAGTTTAATGACAGAGCACAGATAAAGCCGAACTTTCCCTGGATTGTTCTAAACACAGTGGGGACATTATTCCTGCTTTTCATTACCGCAATGAAACCAGGTCACAGATAGGATAAGGAAGGCCTTGAGCTCAAACACCATTTGGAGCCAACCCCCACCCCCCCATTCAGTATCTCCAGGGCTTCCGCTGCTGCCTGTTTGTTCCAAGTGATTTTGCTGTAGCTTCCTGACACCAATCCTTCGCACAGTTTCTGACCAGGGTCTGAGCTGCTGAATGTGTGGAAAATCCGATCAATTTTTCCTTAGGCTGCGTGTTAAAGAATAAAATAAACAAGACTGTTGATTTCAAAATGACACAACTCCATCCTGGGCATGGAGGTTTCATCAGGAAGAGAGGCCTTCCCCTTTCAGATTTGCTGCACTTTATTCAAGTTGGCTTTTTCCGTCTATTATTTAGATTGGCAAATCTCCAAATCAATAACTGTCCAATGCAGCCACAGTGCAGTTATAATCTAACCCCGCCACAGTGCACTAAATGTCCCATACACCCTCGGTGTAGTTACCAAAGGGGGGAGGGTGGACAACACTGACAAAATGGTTAGCACAACTGCTTTACAACACCAGCAATCACCGATCAGAACACCTGTCTTCCCGTCCGCCCAACCCCACACTCCTGTCCCCCCATCTCTCTGAGCCCAGAAACTCATCTCCCCGTCTTCCTGTCTCCCTGAATCCACACAGTGTCCGTGTCTCCTTGACCCTGCACACCTTTCTCCCCACCTCTCCACCCCCATACACCCATCTCCCCTTCTCCCCAACCCTACACAACCATCTCCCCAAACTCACATGCCAGTCTCTCTGTCTTCACACACCCGTCTCCGTCTCCCCAACCTCACACACCCACATCTCCAAACCCTCCTCCGCTTTCCACAGGGATCGCTCCCTCTGCGATTCTCTTGTCTGTTCGTACCTCCCCACTAATCTCCCTCCCAACACTTATCCCTGCAGTGGCCAAAGTGCTACACCTGCCCATTCACCTCCTCCCTCACATCATTCAAGGTCCCTGACAGTCCTTCCAGGTGAGGCAACACTTCACCTGTGAATCTGCTAGGGTTTGTTTCCACTGCTGTCTGTAAGGAGTTTGTAGGTTCTCCCCATGACCACATGGGTTTCCTCCAAGTGCTCCAGATTCCTCGCACATTCCAAAGACGTATGGGTTAGGGTTAATAAGTTACGGGTGTGTTACATTGGCCCTGGATCCGTGGTGACACTTGCAGGCTGCTCGCCGCACAATCCTTGCTATTTGATTTGATGCAAAAATGACACATTTTGGCTGTAGGGTTTTGATATTTCAATGTACATGTGGCAAATTAAGTCTAAGTCTCAGTCTCTCTCTCTCTCTCTCATCCATCCCAACCACAGGGCAGTAATTGACCACTGCAGCCCCGATCCCACATTCATTCTGAACCAATCTCAAGCAACAAACAAGATGCAAGAGAAACTCAATGGATCGTGAAGCATCTGTGGAGTGAGATGGACAGTTGATGGTATGGTTGAGACTCTTCATCTCTCAGTACAATCTTCTGGTCGAGAATCTTCCCCTCCCCCCACCACCTTTTTATTCTGTCATCTTCCCCCTTCCTTTGCAGTCCTGAAGCAGGGTCTTGGCATGAAACATCAATTGCTTATTCATTTCCATAGTTGCTGCCTGACCTGCTGAGTCCCTCCAGTATTTTGTGTGATTTCCAGCATCTGTAGAATTTCTCACGTTTATGATTCAAGACTCTTCATCAGTCCAGATTTTGGATCTCAGCCTGAAACAATTGACTTCCCACTTCCCTCCCTTTATTCCAGGCTCCTATCAGCTTCCATCTTCCTCAACCCTTTGTCACCTCCACCAATCATCTGCCAGCTTCTGACATCATTGCCACTCCCCCACCTGCCTAGCAAGCCCCACCTCACTAGCTCTTGCTCCACCCCTTCCCTCCACCTGAAATGTAGACTGCCAAACATCATCTATAAATTCACCGATGACACAACTGTTGTTGACAGAATCTCTTTCGGTGACGGGGAGACGTATGGGGATGAGATAGATCAACTGGTTGCGTGGTGTTGCAACAGCAAACTTGCACTCATCGGGAGGGGAGGAGAAGATGGCGGCGCGACACAGCGTGCGCGGCCGCTCCGAAATGGTATCGTATTTGTTAAATAGGGGCCGTGCACAATCCTGATTTGATGGAGACAGCTGTGAGAAGCATAGAGGAACATCTGGAGAAACTTCTAAAATGCCTGCTTCACTGTCGCTGCTACTGTGTGATCGAGAATCTCCAGAGGGGAAAGCCCCAAATCCTTGGCTTTGCCTATTGCCAGGGCTGGGGTCGAAGCACTCAGCAGGGATGGTGCTCAGTGTCAGAGGGCTGGTCAGAGGCTCGGAGTTTTCAGACGGACTCAAGAGTCGGCTGTGGTCGGGGTGCTGCATCGGCAAGTTTGTGGCGCTGGAAGCTCATGGCAGGGAGAATTTCTCTTCCTTTTACCATCTGCAAGAGATGATGGGACTTTCGAGAGACTTTGGGACTTTTTTTACTGTGCCCATGGTCTGTTCTTTATCAAATTATGGTATTGCTTTGCACTGTTGTAACTATATGTTATAATTATGTGGTTTTTGTCAGTTTTTTTTAGTCTTGGTTTGTCTTGTGTTTCTGTGATATCATATCAGAGAAATATTGTATCATTTCTTAATGCATGCATTACTCAATGACAATAAAAGAGGACTGTGTGTCCTCATAATCTAATCTAAATCTAAGACCAAGGAATTGATTGTGGACTTCAGGAAGGGGAAGTCAAGGGAACACACAGCAGTCCGCATCGAGGGGTCAGCAGTGGAAAGGGAGAGCAGTTTCAGATTCCTGGGTGTCAACATCCCTGAGGATCTCTCCTGGACCCAACATATTGATGCAATGATGAAGAAAGCAGGCCAGCAGCTTACGTAGTAAGGAGTTTGAGGAGATTGGGTATGTCACCAAAAACTCCAGCAAATTTCTACAGATGTTCCAATTGCCTGTATGGGGGTGGGGGGCTACTGCACAGGATTGAAATAAGCTGCAGAGAGTTGTAAGCTCACTCAGCTCCATCATGGCCACCAGCTCCATAGTATTCAGGACATCTTCAGGGAGCAGTGCCTCAAAAAGACAGCATCCATCATCAAAAGAACCCCATCACTCAGGTCATGCCTTGTTCTCATTGCTACCATCAGGAAGGAGGTACAGGAGCCTGAAGGCACACACTCAAATGATTCAAGAACAGCTTCCTCCCCTCTGCCATCAGATTTCTGAATGGACATTGAACCCATGAACTCTACCTCTCTACTTTTTAAAATTTCTATTCTTGCACTACTTATTTTAAAAAAATATATATATATACACAGTGTGGGCACGTGGTCAAGTGGTTAAGGCATTTGACTAGCGATCTGAAGGTCGTGAGTTCGAGCCCCAGCCGAGGCAGCATGTCGTGTCCTTGAGCAAGGCACTTAATCACACAGTGCTCTGCGACGACACTGGTGCCAAGCTGTATGGGTCCTAATGCCCTTCCCTTGGACAACATCGGTGTCGTGGAGAGGGGAGCCTTGCAGCATGGGCAGCTGCCGGTCTTCCATACAACCTTGCCCAGGCCTGCGCCCTGGAGAGTGAAGACTTTCCAGGCGCAGATCCATGGTCTTGCAAGACTAATGGATGCCTTTAATATATATACACACACACATACACACACACTTACTGTAGTTCGTATTTTTTCCTATTATTATTGCATTGTATGGCTGCCGCAAAGACAACAAATTTGAGCACGTACGCTGGTGACATTAAACCTGACTCTGATTCTCCACTAATTCATCTCACACTGGTCCCCCAACCCTCCCCACTGACAATTCCTTAATGTTACTGACTGTGCCATCTTTCCAGAACGTTTTCCCTGACCTCCCTTGCACTGTGACTGTTTTTCTGCAGGAATGTCCCCTCTTGGTTTTCTCAGAGGCCCATGAAGAGACACTGGGGGCTGCTGGCCACAAACACTCAGTGCCCACTTTATCAGGAACACCTCGTTAATGCAAATATCTAATCAGCCAATCATGTGGCAGCAAGTCAATGCATTAAAGCATGCGGACATGGTCACGAGGTTTAGTTGTTGTTCAGACCAACATCAGAAAGGGTAAGAAATGTGATTGAAATGACTTTGTTGGTGCCATATAGGGTGGTTTGAGTATCTCAGAAACTGCTGATCTTCTGGGATTTTCATGCACAACAGTCTCTAGAGTTTACAGAGTATGGGGCAAGAAACAATAAAAAACATCCAGTGAGTGGCAGTTATGTGGGCAAAAGTGTCTTGTTAATGAGAGAGGTCAGATGAGGATGTCCAGACTGGTTCAAGCTGAGAGGAAGGCGACAGTAACTTAAATAACCAGGGATTACAACTGTGGTGTGCAGAAGAGCATCTCTGAATGCACAACACATTGAACCTTGAAGTGGATGGCCTACAGCAGCAGAAGACCATGAACATACACTCAGAGGCTACTTTATTAGGTACAGGGGGTGGATAATAAGTGACTACTAAGAGCATAAGACAGACCTGGAGAGGACGACAGGATAAGAAGGTGGGAGGAGAGTTCCTCCAGCATTTTGTGTGTGTGCTGTTCAAGATTTCCAGCATCTGCAGAATCCCTGGTGTTGAGGAGGTCCATTGGAATGCAATGTCTGTGTGGAGTTTGCATCTTTTCCCGATGATTACTCAGCTCCTACCACAGCCCAAAGTCGCGTGGGTCGCCTGATTTACTGTCGACTGCAAATTAGCCCTAGGTTGAGGGGTATAACCTGGGAGGAGTTAATGGAGAAAGAGAAAATAGTGTTTGAATGAATTTGATCTGAGAGCTAGCATCAACTCGATGGGCCGAACACTGCATCATAAAGAATTATGAAGCTACATACAGTATCAGGGTTGTCAGGGCTTAGCGGGGCGGCCCGGCTTGAAGGACCTACCTAGAGAAACCGGGTATCTCAAAAGTAAAATTTAAAATAAAGAACTTGGAAAGAAAGGATCGGAAAAAGCTGCGGCGGGCTGTAAACTTAGCCAGCTCCATCGTGTACACTAGCCCGCCCAGCATCCAGGACACCTTCAAAAGGCGATGCCTCAAAAAGGCTGCCATCGATCATTAAGGACCCCCACCACCCAGGGCATGCCCTCGTCTCATTGCCACAGTCAGAGCGGGGTTCAAGAGCGTGAAGACGCACACTCAGCCTTTTCGAAGTACTAGAGCTTCTTCCCCTCTACCATCAGATTTCTGAACAGACACTACCTCACTATTTGTGCTTTACTTAGTTGATTTAATTTATTATATACAATATATATTTCTCATTCTATTTAGTATTGCACTGTACTGCTGCTGAAAAACAAACCTCACGACATATTAAACCGGAGTCTAATTCTGCGAGACTGCATAGATATTTCGTACAGTGAAATTTTCCAGCACTTAAAATCTCCACCCAGAAAACTGATCTATTTCATTTTTTTTTTAAAAACACGGGCGGGAAATGGAATTTCTGTTTTTGCCTCTTAGCTTCAACGCTCTAATCGTGCTCTCCAGCGAGAGGCAGCTCCACGCCAATGAAAACTTGCAGCACAGTCAGCTGTTTCTCTTTGAAGAACTTTCCCTCTTTTCAAAAAAAATCTTGCCAGAACTTTATGATCATTTCAGGGGGAAAGAGGTGAAATTAGAACCACGGGGAAAATACTGGGTTAATTTCTGACCCGTGCTCCAAAGTGCACTCCGCGGAGATAGTGATGAAACTTTATCCTTAATAACCGGTAGCCTCAAATAATAGCAGCCGCAGCCGCCTTTAATTTCACGTTGCCTCCCAGATTCCCCCCTCCCTTCTTCCCCGAGGTTTGATGTCACGTGGAAAGTTTTGGTCGGGTTCGGTCCAAGTCTGTCGCATCGCCCGGCTCAACCGCTAAGTGGAAAAGGGAGACAGTCTGTTTGGCATCAAAACTGACAACGTAGAACTGGGGCAGTGGGACGGTTTCTCTGACTAAACACTTCCCTCCCTTGCCAATGGAAAAGCATCGGATCTGTGCTGCCACACAACTCAAAGGATATCAGCTGACTCCTACATAAGCAGCACAGGGTGAGCTATTCGGCCCCTCTTATCTGCTGTTCAAAACCATCACTGTCTTCACCTCCACTTTCTCAACAATCCACAAATGTATCTATCTCCTTTTGATGACTCTGTCCACAGATCCAAGACATAAGAGCATAATTTGGCCATTCAGACCACCAAATCTGCTCTGTCATTCCATCATGGCTGATTTATTATTCCTCTCAACCCCATTCTCCTGCCTTCTCCCTGTAACCCGTGGCACCCTTGCTAATCAAGAACCTATCAACCTCTGCTTTAAATATACCCAATAACTTGACCTCCACAGCCGTCTGTGGCAATGAATTCCACAGATTCACCACCCTCTGGCTAAAGAAATTCCTCATCTCTGTTCTAAAGGGATGCCCTTTATGTCTCCGACAGAATGGCAGTCTGCTGGGGAGTCGCCATCACTGCTGCCCTAGAGTCATACGGCAGAGAAACAGGCCATTCGGCCCAATTGGGCTGTGCCAACCAAGATTCCCATCGAAGCTACTTCCATTGGCCTGCTTTTGGCCCATATCCCTCTAAACCTTTCCTGTCCACGTGCCTGTCCAAGTACCTTTTAAGTGTTGCTAACGTACCTGCCTCAACCACTTCCTCTGGCAGCACATTCCTCATATGAACCACCCTCTGGGAGAAAATATTTCCACAACCTACAGACTCACTTTCAAGGACTCTACAATGCATGTTATTTTTAAAATTTGTACAATTTGCCATCTTTTGCACATTAGTTATTTGTCAGTCTTTGTTTATACACAGTTTTTCACAAGTTCTATCGCGTTACTATATTTTTCCTGTAAATGCCTGCAAGAAAATGAATCTCAGGATTGTATATGGTGCGTACTTTGATAATGAATTTACTTTGACTTTAAAAACGTGGCCCCTCAGATCCCCATTAAATCTCTTCCCTCTCACCTTAATCGTCTGGCTTCTGGTTATTGATTCCCCAACCAAGAACCAGATGGGGCGGGGGGAAAGACTGTACATGTTCATTCTATCTGTGCCCTTCCTGGTTTTACACACCTCTATAATGTCAGCTCTCGTTCTCCCACACTTCAGTGAAAAGGTTCCCAACTTCTCTCCAGAAAACAGTCCCTTGAGTCCCGGCAACATCCTCGTACATCTCCTTGGCACTCTTTCAAGCATAATGACATCTTTCCTACTGCAAGACGACCAAAACTGAACCAATTGTAACCTCACCAACCTCAGTGCAACAAACAATATTGGTCCTTGCTCAACTGGTGGTGCTGTTCTTTCAGCAGAGGAGGGGGTTGGGGGCTTGATGTTGTTGTCGCTGCTGCTGTTTTCTGTGTGGGGAATCTGTTAGGGTTTTTTGTTCCGGAGGTGGGGTTTGGATTTGCAAGTTTTGTTTCTTTTTTCCTTTTTGTGCAGGGAGGGGGGGGTTTGATGTTTTTCTTTCAACAACTGCCATGGTGTTTCTGTATTCCATGGCTATCTGGAGAAGGCAAATATCAGAGTTGTGTTGTACATGCATACTTTGACAATAAAATGAATCCTTGAAGATTCAGATCGCATTGAAATGTACAGTGCAGTGTATTATTTCCATAATAACCAGCATAGCCTAAGGATGCGCTGGGAACAGCCTGCAACTGTCACCACACATTCCAGTGCCAACATAGCATGCCCACAATGTGAACTACTAATCAACGACAAAATAAGCCCCTCCCTTCCATTCACATCCCCACCCACCCAAACACACACACTGTCCTCTAACCCAGGAAAGGCCATCGCAGGGCTTCCAGCACACCCTCTACCCTCTAAGGCTGGACCAAGAGAGATTCAAGAAAGGGAAGACCATAGAGTGTGCCTAGTGGGTGACTCTGTAGCACAGCAGGCAGAGTCACTGCCTCAAAGCGCCAGCGACCCGGATTCGATCCTGACCTCCGGCATTGCTTGTGCATGGAGTTTGCACATTCTCCCTGTGACCGTGCGGTTTTCCCCGAGTGCTCCAGTTTCCTCCCACATCCCAATGACACACGGTTAATTGCTCCTGTATTCCACTAGTGTGTGGAGGGACAGGATTTTATCCCAATGACACACGGGTCAGTAAATTAATTGCTCCTGTATTCCACTAATATGTGGAGGGACAGGATTTTATTGGGGGGTAGTTTTTGGGAACGTGCAAAAAATAAAATGGGATTGGTGTAAATGAGTGGTTGATGGTCAGCACAGACTTGATGGGCTGAAAGGCCTGTTTCTGTGCTGTCTCTCTCTATGAGACTCTATCACCTTCTGCTCCCATTCCCCTGTGTTTCTCTGTAGGATTTCCCTCTCCACCACTACTAAAACTAAGGTTAGCTGGCTTGGCTGCCTCTACACAGAATATATGAGAGTCACTGGGGAAATCTGTGCCATTACAACTTACTGTGCTGCATCAATGCATGAAACATCAGTGATGAGGAAAAGACATTTGGCCATAGAGCAACGTACAAATTAATGGAGAATCTCAGCAGGTCAGGCAGCATCTGTGGAGGGAGTTGCACAGACGACGTTTCAGGCAGAGATCCACCTGGAATGGCGACTGTTCATTACCCTCCATAAACGTTCTCTGACCTGCGGAGTTCTTCCAGCATTTTATGTGTGTGTTGCACAGGGCTGGTAAGAGCTGAAGAAAATTGCAAACTCAGCCAGCTTCATGATGGGCACTGGCCTCTCCAGCATCGAGGAAATCTCCAAAGAGTGGTGCTTCAAAAAGGTGGCATCCATCATCGGAGAGAAGATGAGGCAACCGTGGCTGACAAGGAAAGTTAAAGACAGCATAAAAGCAAAAGAGAGGGCATATAATAGAGCAAAAATTAATGTGAAGTTAGACAATTGGGAAGCCTTTAAAAACCAACAGAAGGCAATTAAAAGAGCCATAAAAAGAGAAAAGATGAAATATGAAGGTAAGCTAGCCAATAATACCAAAGGGGATACCAACAGTTTTTTCAGCTATGAAAAGTAAAAATAGGCAAAGAGGCCATCAAACCACTGGAAAATGACACTGGAGAAGTAGTAATAGGGGACAAAGAAATGGCTGACAAACTAAGTATGTATTTTACATCAGTCTTCACTGTGGAAGACTCTAGCAGTATGCCAGAAATTTTTAAGGGTCAGGAGGCAGATATGAGTGTAGCTGCTGTTATTGAGAAGGTGCTTGGGAAAGCTGAAAAGTCTGAAGGTAGATAGGTCACCTGGACAACATGGACTACACCCCAGTGTTCTGAAAGAGGTGGCTGAAGAGATTGTGGAAGCATTCCGAGATGCTCTTCCAAGAAGCACTGGATCCTGGAAAGGTTCCAGAGGACTGGAAAAGTGCAAATGTCACTCTACTCTTCAAGAAAGAGGGGGGAGAGGGAGAAGAAAATAAATTATAGGCCAGTTAGACTGACTTCAGTATTAGGAAGATGTTGGAGTCCATTATTAAGGATGAAGTTTCAGGATACTTGGAAGCACATGATAAAATAGGCCAAAGTCAGGCTGGTTTACTTAAGGGAAATCTTGCCTGACAAATCTGTTGGAATCCTTTCAGGAAATAACAGGCAGTTGTTTGCTTGGATTTTCAGAAGACCTTTATCAAGGCACTGCACATGATGCTGCTTAACAAGACAAGAGCCCTTGGTATTGCAGGAAGGACACTAGCATGGATTGAGGATTGGCTGTCTGGCAGGAGGCAAAGAGTGAGAATTCTTGTTGAGACCACTTCTTTGCACATATGTCAACAATTTGGATGTCAGAATTGATGGCTTTGTGTCCAAGTCTACAGACAATACAAAGATAAGTGAAGGGGGCCAGGTAGTGTTGAGGAAACACGGAGTCTGCAGAAGGACTTAGATTGGGAGAATGGGCAAGGAAGTGGCAGATGGAATACAGTGTCAGGAAGTGTATAGTCATACAATTTGGTACAAGGAATAAAAGCACAAACAATTTTCTAAATGGGGAAAAAATTCAAAAATCAGGAGGTGCAAATGGACTTTGGAGTCATTGTGCAGGATTCCCAAAAGGTTAACTTGCAGGTTGAGTCAGTGGCAAGGAAGGCAAATGCAGTGTTAGCACTCATTTTGATAGGACTGAAATATAAAAACAAGGATGTGATGCTGAGGCCTTAAGGCACAGGTCAAATGGCACGTGGAATATTGTGAGCAGTTTTAGGCTCCTTATCTAAGAAAAAATGTGTTGGCATTGGAGAAGGTCCAAAGGATGATAATTATAATGACTCTGGGAATTAAAGCATCGATGTATGAGAAGTGTTAGATGGTTCTGGACCTGTACTCACTTAGGTTTAGAAGAATGAGGTGGGTGCCATTAAAAGCTATGGAACATTGTAAGGCCCAGCTAAAGCAGATGTGATTATTGATATTCCTGTCAAGATGGCGCCTGCGTACAACACTCCCATGGTCAATATCTTCTGGATAAAACATGAAACCATATAATTCACTTCTTTTATGTCTTTTACATTTGTTTTTCATCTTGAGTGTGATTCTGGAACTGTTGGAGCCTGTGATTTGCAGTTTAGATATCGTTTGGGTATTTCAACGCTCTGCAGTCTCCAAGAGGAATCTGGGAGACAGAGGCAGTGCGCGCGAACCTTGTGGTGAGAAGACTGCAGGACGGGGCACAAGTCGCTGTTCAACTCCATTTCACTGATTAAAGCTTCCATTGTCCGCCAATTTAAGTGACGAGGGAGACTCAAACATTGTGGCAAATGCGGAGGGTGAGCACTGGGTGCTTGTATTTTGATTGCTGGAGGGATCACTCTGCTACTGGAGATGGGAAACTGTCTTTTTGATCACTCTGCTGCTGGACAGGGGAGACTGCCTTTTGATCACTGGTGGGATCACTCTGATACCAGAGAGAGGAGACTGCCTTTTGATCGCTCTGCTGTCGGACAGGGGAGACTGGCTTTTGATCACTCTGCTTTCGGACAGGGGAGACTGGCTTTTGATCACTCTGCTTTCGGACAGGGGAGACTGGCTTTTGATCACTCTGCTTTCGGACAGGGGAGACTGCCTTTTGATCACTCTGCTGTCGGACAGGGGAGACTGCCTTTTGATCGCTCTGCTGTCGGACAGGGGAGACTGGCTTTTGATCACTCTGCTTTCGGACAGGGGAGACTGGCTTTTGATCACTCTGCTTTCGGACAGGGGAGACTGCCTTTTGATCACTGGTGGGATCACTCTGATACCAGAGAGAGGAGACTGCCTTTTGATCGCTCTGCTGTCGGACAGGGGAGACTGGCTTTTGATCACTCTGCTTTCGGACAGGGGAGACTGCCTTTTGATCACTCTGCTGTCGGACAGGGGAGACTGGCTTTTGATCACTCTGCTTTCGGACAGGGGAGACTGGCTTTTGATCACTCTGCTGCTGGACAGGGGAGACTGGCTTTTGATCACTCTGCTGTCGGACAGGGGAGACTGGCTTTTGATCACTCTGCTGTCGGACAGGGGAGACTGGCTTTTGATCACTCTGCTGTCGGACGGGGGAGACTGGCTTTTGATCACTCTGCTGTCGGACAGGGGAGACTGGCTTTTGATCACTGGTCAGATCACTCTACTGCTGGAGAGGGGAGAGGCTGCCGCTGTGTCCGGAGAGTATTACCCAGGTTTATGTGTTTTGGATATACATTTGGTCTATGGACTTTATTTTTTAAGTCTTATAGTTTTTTTATGTTCTGTGTTTTTCACTCAATCATTCTCGATTTTTTTGTGTGTGGGGGGGGAGTCGATGTGCCTGTTCCATTTTTGTTAGTTTTTTTGTGTGAGGAGGGAAAATTTGTGCGTTGATGATCGTGCTGCTGTTCTTTTCTATCTTGATTTTGTGGCTATCTGGAGAAGAATTTCAGAGTTGTATACATTGATAATAAATGAACCTTTAAAGATGTTTCCTATAATGGGGGAGTCTAGGACCAGAAGGCACTATCTCATGATAGAGGGACATGGATTTAGAACAGACATAAGGATGAATTTCTCTAGCCAGGGGGTGTGGTAAATCTGTGGAATGCATTGCCACAGATGGTTGTCATTGACTATATTTAAAGCGGAAGTAGATAAGTTCTTGATCAGTCAGAGGTCAAAGATTATGGGGTCATAAACACAAAATAATCTGCAGATGCTGGGGGTCAAAGCAACACTCACAACACGCTGGAGGAACTCAGCAGGTCGGGCAGCATCCGTGGAAAAGATTGGTCGACGTTTCGGGCCAGAACGTCAACCGATCTTTTCCACGGATGCTGCCCGACCTGCTGAGTTCCTCCAGCATGAAAGATTATGGGGTGAAGGCAGGAGAATGTATATCCTCAGCTATAATGGAATAGTGGACTAGACACAATGGGCTGAATAGCCTAATTCTGCTCCTATGTCTTATGATCTTATTAAGGACTCCCATTACCCAGAACTTGCCCTCTTCTCATTGCTACCATTAAGGAGGAGATGCAGGAGCCTGAAGGCACACACTCAACACTTTAGGAACAGCTTCTTCCCCTCTGCCATCAAATTTCTGAATGGACAATAAACCCGTGTGCTTTTTTCCTTTTTTCACACTACTTATTTAACTTACTATATTTCTTACTGTAATTTATAGTTTTTTATGTATTGCAATGTACTGCTGCAAAACAAATTTCATGACATGTGCCAGTGATATTAAACGTGATTCTGATTCATTTACAGAATCTCTTGTATTCATGATTTGCATTTAAATGGACTGTCCTTTTCATTATTGTACACTTTCTTGTAAAATTTGTGTACAATTGATGTTTTTGGTTTTCCTGCGAGTGCTGTCTATCTGACACTCTGTGCCTGTGATGCTGCCGTGAGGAGGACTTTCATTGCACCATAATGGCATGGTAGACTAGACACGATGGGCTGAATGGCCTAATTCTGCTCCTATGCACGCACTTAATTGTGCAGATGATAATAAACTCCACTTTGACTTGGATCATTGGCATTGCTACAGCAATGTTAACATTGTACAGAAAGTCAGTGACAAGAAGTTTATAGAAACACACGTAAAATGCTGGAGGAACTCAGTGGGTCAGCCAGCATCTATGGAGAGGAATTGAACAGAAGGGTCTCAGCCCAAAATGTCGACTGTTCATTTCCCTCCACAGATGCAGGCTGACCTGCTGAGTTCCTCCAACATTTTGTGTGTATTACTCAAGATTTTCCAGCACCTGCAGAATCTGTGCCTCTGATTAGCTGTGTAAACCTTCCCACGACAGGCCCAGAGCTGTCCACATTACAGAACTAATTGGGAGTGGTTCACACAGCTCCTCGGGGCTTTTCTGTTCTGCCTTGCGGTAAGATAATTCCTGATACTTTGTCCACATTCCTGCCCCATCCTTATACAACAATGTCTGAACATCTGTAAGAATTCACCTTGAATATACACAGTCTAATTGTGGCCTCATGCCTTGCTGATATTTGTAACTACAACACTATGTTACAGGATGTGTGTGTGTGTGTGTGTGCGCGCGCACGCGCGTGCACACACATTAAAGTGCAGTATTTGGGGGAAATGCTCGAAGAAAGAGTGCACTTTCAAAGATGCCCAGGCCATACTCTCTTCTCACTGCTGGCATTAGGAAGAAGCTGCAGGAGCCTCAAGTCCCTCACCACCAGGTTCTGGAACAGTTAATACCCCTCAACCACAGGCTCTTTAAACAGAGGGTATAACTTCTCTCACCGCAACACTGAACTGATTCCACAATCTATGGACTCACTTTTAAGGACTCTTAAAACTCGTGTTCTCAATATTTATTACTTACTTTTTAAAATTTTCCTTTTGTATTTCCAGTTGTCTTTTGCACGTCAATCACTGTTCTGTGCGTTTTGTAACTGATTCTATTGTCTTCCTTTCTATTCACCGTGAATGCCCATAGGGCAATTAATCTCAGGGTGATATATGGTGACATATGTGTAGTCAGATAATAAATTTACTTTGAACTAAACTGATGCTATTAATGTAGTGATAGTGTAGCAAAGAGAAAAGGGTAAACTTTGAGCACATCTACAAAGAGTGCTGCTGCAAAGTTCAAAGTAAATTTATTATCAAAGTACATATATGTCATCATATACAACCCTGTGATTTCGGTCACAAGAACACGGCGTCCATCATCAAGGGCCCCCATCACTCAGGCCATGAGGGCGAGCTCTCTTCTCGCTCCTGCCGTCAGGAAGGAGTTTTAGGAGCCTCATGACATCAGACTCTTGAACCAAAAATGATAACTTCACTCACCCCAACACTGAACCGATCTGTGGCACAGGCACAGAGCTTCAGATAGACAGCATTCACAGGAAAACCAAAAACATCAATTATACACAAATTTCACAAGGAAGTAAAGAATAATGAAAAGGACAATCCATTTAAATCCATTAGGTGAAATCTCAGAATTTCAGAATCTATCTATTCATTCATTTATTTAGCGCAACTTGTCTTTTTTATGCACATTGGTTATTTGTCAGTCTTTGTGTATTGTTTTCGTTGATCTGTTGTATTTCTTTGTTCTACTGTGAATGCCTGCAAGAAAACAAATCTCAGGGTTGCATATGTTCTTTGATAATAAATTTACTCTGATTTTGGTGCCTTCATTGTGATGGAAATTCTGAATTTGTTTTATATACAGGAATACTCCAATAATCTGCTGTCCAATTTTTTCCAAAAACACGATGATTCAGCATTTGATTCACCAAGCTGTGATTCCCACAGAAGAGTCACTGGGGGCCCTGAGTCCCCAGGGAGCCCTTTAAACATTAGGCTCATATCGTGGGAAACAGGCCCTTCAGCCCACTGAGCCTGTGCTGACCATCAAGCACTAATCCTGCATAAATCTCAAATTTTATATTTTCTATTGCCACCTCTCTCTATGATTCTACCCCTCACGCACACAATTTAGAGCAACCAATTAACCCTCTGACTCACAGGCCTTTGGAATGTGAAAGGAAGCAGGAGGAACACACGCATCGGGAGGACGTGCAAACTCCACACAGACAGCACTGGATGTGGGGATTGAACCCGGGTCCCTGGCACTGTGAGGCATCAGCTCTGCCCACTGCACCCCTAAGCTGCCCTAAAGTTTATTAGGGACGTGCAGCATCTAAATTAAGTTTATTTTCACGTGTTCCTCAAAACATACAGTGAAATGTTATTTACTTATTGAAATACAGTGCAGAATAGGCTCTTCTAGCCCTTCAAATCGCACCGCCCAGCAACCCCCGATTTAATCCTAGCCTAATCACAAAATTAATCTCCTTATCAGTCTTTGGACTGTGGGAGGAAACTGGAGCGCCCAGAGGAAACCCATGCGGTCACGGGGAGAACGTACAAACTCCTTACAGACAGCAGCGGGATTACGGAATGCGTCGTTTGGCTTGCTCTGTTCCTCCCTCCCACCCACAAATTAGGCCGTCTTCCTTGCCCACAATCTTTCGACAATTCTAACTCCTTGCACAACTCAGGTTCTCTTCTACTCTGGTATTGGCTGGCTTTGCCTTTCATTGTGAGCTCAGCTTGTACACAGCAAGATTCCAACAGCCAACATTATCAGGTCACATACCACCAGGCTCAAGGATAGCTTCTACCCTGCTGCTATCAGACTTTTAAACAGATTTCTCACATGCTAAAAGATTATTATGTCATAATATCAACACTATCGCATCACATTGATTAGATTAGATACTTTACTGATCCCAAAGAAAATGACAGTGTCACAGTAGCATTACAAGTGCACAGATATACAATATTAGAGTAGAAGTAAGAAAGGATTTTTAAAAAGTTATCTCAACCAGTCTAACGGGGGAGGCGGGGTGGGGGTCATCACTTCCCCGGCTATAGGTTGATTCATTATAGAGTCTAATGGCCGAGGGTAAGAATGACCTCATATAGCGCTCTTTGGAGCAGCACAGATGTCATAGCTTATTACTAAAAGTGCTCCTATGTTCAGCCAAGGTGGCATGCAGAGGGTGAGAAACATTGTCCAGAATTGCCAGGATTTTCTGTAGGGTTGTTTGTTCTACCACAGCCTCCAGTGTGTCCAGTTTGACTCCTATAACAGAGCCAGCCTTTCTAATCAGTTTATTGAGCCTGTTGGCATCACCCATGTTGATGCCATTGCCCCAGCACACCACCGCATAGAAGATTGTACTGGCGACAACAGACTAGTAGAATATTTGAAGGAGAGGCCTGTATACTCCAAAGGACCTCAGTCTTCTCAGGAAGTAGAGGTGACTCTGGCCCTTCTTGTACATAGCCTCTATGTTGGTGCGCCACTCAAGTCTGTCATCCAGTCTTGTAGGTCTTCAGCATCAGTAGTAACAGGGAGCAATGCAAGCTTAGTCTTCCTAAAGTCCATCACCATCTCCTTTGTCTTAGTGATGTTGAGCTGCAGATGATTCATCTTGCACCATTTGACAAAGTCCCCCACCATGGCCCAGGGTTTATCCTCCAGTCCTCCCCTTGTACACCCAATTATTGCCAATTCATCAGAGAATCTCTGCATGATTCATCAGAGAATCATGACTCAGTGTTGTATCTGAAGTCTGAGGTATACAGGGTAAACAGGAAGGGAACCAGTACAGCACTCTGTGGTGCCCCATTGCTGCTTATAGCCAGGTCTGACACACAGCTCTGAAGCAGCACAAAGTGTGGTCTGTCAGTCAGGTAGTCCATTATCCAGGATACAATGGAAGTGCCAACCTGCACTGAATGAAAATTTCCCCCAGCAAAGAGGGCTGTATGGTACTGAAGTACCTCGGGGCTCAAGAATAGTTTCTATCCTGCTGCTCTCAGACTCGTGAACTCATACACTCAAAGATGAAATCTGGGTCTCCCAGACTACCCCCGTCATGGTCTGTGCAATTTATTTCTCTACCCACACTGTTCTTTCCCTGTAACACTCTATTCTGCATTCTGTTTCCCTTTTATTCCCTCGATGTACCTACATATGGAGTGATCTGTCTGGATGGCACACGAAACAAAAGCTTTTCACTGATTCCCGGCACGTGTGACAACAACGAGGGGGGGCAAGGTAGCGTAGAGGTCAGTGAAATGCCTTACAGTGCCAGTAACCCGGGTTCATTTCCAGCCTCTGCCTGCATGGATTTTGCACGTTCCCCAAATCACCGTGTCGGTTTCCTCCAGGTACCCCGGTTTCCCTCACGCTCCAAAGACCAGAAGACCATAAGATATAGGAACAGAATTAGACCATTTGGCCCATCGAGTCTGCTCCACCATTTCTTCCTCCCGCCTCCCCCCCCCACAACCAATCCAGCTGTACGTCAGCTGGACAGTTTTACCCAGAGTGAATGTCCCTTTAAGGAACAACTCAGTCCTTCCATACAGGAAAAGGAACAGTTCCCTTTCCAACACAGCAACACTGCTCACTGCCAAAATTGTTCCAGGATTTATAAAATGCCGGGGAGAGGGGGGATTACTCCCTCCAGACCTGGCCAGTGTCCAGTGCGCGAACTCTTGACAAAAGGTTGTAAAGTGATAGCTGGTATAAAATAGTCAAAAGCAGCTGAGTAGATATTGCCAGTTCCCTCCTGCCCAACACAGCCACAGAGAAAATGGATTTTATTTTTAACTGTGCGGCGAGCGAACCAGATATGTACATCCACGCTCAAGCATACAGACACACACACTGCTCAGACCCTCACACAGACACACACCAACACACTCCCCTCACACAGACACTGGGGCACACACCAACACACTCCCCTCACACAGACACTGGGGCACACACCAACACACTCCCCTCACACAGACACTGAGACACACACCAACACCCCCCCCTCACACAGACACACACCAACACACTCCCCTCACACAGACACTGAGACACACACCAACACACTCCCCCTCACACAGACACTGAGACACACACCAACACCCCCCCCTCACACAGACACACACCAACACACTCCCCTCACACAGACACTGAGACACACACCAACACACTCCCCCTCACACAGACACTGAGACACACACCAACACCCCCCCCTCACACAGACACACACCAACACACTCCCCTCACACAGACACTGAGACACACACCAACACACTCCCCCTCACACAGACACTGAGACACACACCAACACCCCCCCCTCACACAGACACACACCAACACACTCCCCTCACACAGACACTGGGGCACACACCAACACACTCCCCCTCACACAGACACTGAGACACACACCAACACCCCACCCTCACACAGACACTGAGACACACACCAACACCCCCCCCTCACACAGACACACACCAACACACTCCCCTCACACAGACACTGAGACACACACCAACACCCCCCCCTCACACAGACACACACCAACACACTCCCCTCACACAGACACTGAGACACACACCAACACACTCCCCCTCACACAGACACACACCAACACACTCCCCCTCACACAGACACTGAGACACACACCAACACACTCCCCTCACACAGACACTGAGACACACACCAACACACTCCCCTCACACAGACACTGAGACACACACCAACACCCCACCCTCACACAGACACTGAGACACACACCAACACCCCCCCCTCACACAGACACACACCAACACACTCCCCTCACACAGACACTGAGACACACACCAACACACTCCCCCTCACACAGACACACACCAACACACTCCCCTCACACAGACACTGAGACACACACCAACACCCCCCCTCACACAGACACACACCAACACCCCCCCCACACAGACACTGAGACACACACCAACACACTCCCCCTCACACAGACACACACCAACACACTCCCCTCACACAGACACTGAGACACACACCAACACACTCCCCCTCACACAGACACTGAGACACACACCAACACCCCCCCCCCTCACACAGACACACACCAACACACTCCCCTCACACAGACACACACCAACACACTCCCCTCACACAGACACTGAGACACACACCAACACACTCCCCTCACACAGACACTGAGACACACACCAACACACTCCCCTCACACAGACACTGAGACACACACCAACACACTCCCCCTCACACAGACACTGAGACACACACCAACACCCCACCCTCACACAGACACTGAGACACACACCAACACCCCCCCCCCCTCACACGCGTGGATATATATATATACACAGACACTGTGGCACAACCAAACATACCCCTGCACACTCGCACACGGTCATTCACACGCATATTGCACAAACTTCCTCACAGACACAGAAATATTACCTCACCCAAACCAACATTCTCCCTCACAGACACTCACACACACTAAGACATACTTCTTCACGCGCACACACCGACATAATTCCCTCACACGCAGGAGACCCGCGCAAACCAATTTTTCGCCACGAACATTTCTCAAAAGTTCCAGCCAGGTCGTCAGAATGCCAGCAGATAGGCGTAAATCTTTAACAAGGCTCACCTCAGGCTTTTGCCAGCTCCCCCACCCCCCCAGACGGTGGGTGGCACTCAGGTGGCAGCGGGACCAGCTCTGGGGGTGAGCTGGTGACAGACTGGCTCCAGAAAAACGCCCGTGAAATCTCCCAGCGCAGAACCAGCCCACCGTTGGCTTGTGCCTGTCCTGTGGCTCCCGTCCCTTCTCTCTCCCTCTCTGATTCCTCACAGAGAATGCCGAGGAATGCCTCCCTCCCGCAACGAGCATGTGCAACCCATGGACAGAAAACGTCACGGGTGTGTGAAAGATTCTGGATGCAGGGCTGAGTTTCAGTAGTTTATCTTAAAGGAGGCACGGTTCAGAGACCTTCTTCGTATCCTCTCTGGAAGCCACTAGGATAATATTAACTTGGCAGTGTTTCAAAACCTCGCTGGAAACACCAGCTATCACGTACTAAAGTCTCTCCTGAACTCTCTATCTTCTCTTTTTCTCTTTCTCTTTCTCTCTCTCCCCCACACCCTCCTTCTCCTCTTTCCTCTCCATCTCTGTTCTTTCTCTCTTTCTGTATCTCTGTGATTCTCTCTATCTCTATCTATCTAACTGTTTCTCCCTAACACCAACCCCTTTCCACTTTTCACAGAGGAAGGCCATCAGCATTGACAAGGATGCCTGCCACCCACCCTGCAAAACCTGATGACGGGTCTCTGCCCAAATCCTTTCCATAGATGCTGCCTGACCTGCAGAGTTCCCCCAGCATTTTGTGTAGGACCAGTGATGCAGAGCTGGGCAGAAAAGTGGCAGATGGAGTTCAATCTGGATAAGTGTGAGGTGATGCATTTTGGAAGGACAAACCAGAAGGCTGAGTACAGGGTTAATGGTCAGTTACTTCAGAGTGTGGGTGAACAGAAGGACCTTGGGGTTCAAATCCATACATCCCTCAAGGTCGCTGCACTGGTTGATAGGATAGTTAAGAAGGCCTATGGGATGCTAGGCTTCATTAATAGGGGGATTGAGTTCAAGAGTAGAGAGGTCATGTTGCAACTCTAGAAATCTCAGGTGAGACCACACTTAGAGTATTGTGTTCAGTTCTGGTCACCTCATTATAGAAAGGATGTGGAAGCTATGGAGAGGGTGCAGAGGAGATTTACCAGGATGTTGCCTGGATTGGAAAACAAGTCTGATGAGGCTAGGTTAGCAGAGCTGGGACTTTTCTCTTTGGAGCGTAGAAGGATGAGAGGGCACTTGATAGAGGTCTACAAGATTATGAGAGGCATAGATAGGGTGGATAGCCAGTACCTGTTTCCCAGGGCACAAATAGCAAATACCAGAGGGCATATGTACAAAGTTAAGGGAGGGAAGTTTAGAGGAGACATCAAGGGTAAGTTTTTTTACACAGAGGGTTGTGGGTGCTTGGAATGACTTGCCAGGGGTGGTGGTGGAGGCTAAAACATTTGGAATATTTAAGAGCCTCTTGGATAGACACATGGATGAAAGAAAAATAGAGGGTTACGGGGTAGTGTGGGTTTAGTTTTTTTTAAAGGAATATATGGGTCGGCACAACATCGAGGGCCAAAGGGCTTGTACTGTGCTGTAGTATTCTAGTGTCTAGTGATAACCTGGAGCATGTCAACATCATGAAGGAGGAAATGTTGGAGGTACTGAAACTCAAGAAGGAGGGTGAATCTCCTAGGCCTGACCAGGCGTTTCCAATTGGAGGGGATCGGAGAGATAGGATCTACCATCATTTGGAAAGGCAAGGACTGATTATGGATTGTCAGCATGGCTTTGTGCATGTCTCATAAATCTGAAGAGGTGGCCAAGAGGATTAGTGGAGGGCTGGAGGATAGAAGTAGTCTGAATGGACTTTAGAAAGATTTTTGATGAGGTCCCACATGGGAGACTGGTCTGGAAGTTCAGATCACATGGTGAGCTGGCCAATTGGATAAAAATTGGTTGGATGGAAGGAGTTGGAGGGTGGAGGAGGATTGATTTTCAGAATGGACACTTGTGACCAGTCATGTGCAGTGGAGATCAGTGCTGGATCTTCTGATGTTTGTCATATATATGAGTAATTCAGATGAGAATTGAGGTGGAATAATAAGTGACCCAGTGACCATGGAGGAGGAACACTTCCTGGTCAGGTTGCAGGAATCAGAACCAGGAAGGATCAAGTTTATTCACTGGCTTAGATGACGTTAATTTATTGTTTTGCGGCAGCAGTACAGTGCAAAGACATGGAAGTTACTATAAATTACAAAAATGCATAAATAGAACATTGAACAAAGAGCCTTATAGCACAATCCTTTGCTCATGGACATTGAGCTGACCTTTTAACCTTCTCCAAGATCTATCTAACCCTCCTACATAGCCTTCACTTTCGCTTTGATCCACGTGTCTATCGAGAAGTCTCTTAAATGATCCTAATGTATCTGCCTCCGCCACTACACCTGCAAGGTGTTCCATGCACCCACCACTCTCTCCGTAAAAAAACCTACCTCTGACGTCCGCCCTACGCTTTCCTCCAATCACCTTAGAATTACATCCTCTCACGTTCGGTATTGCTGCCCTGGGATAAAAGGTGCTGGCTGTCCACTCTATCTATGCCTATGATCATCTTACGCACCTCTGTCAAATGAGAGGAATAACGAGGTATCTGGTCATGGGTTCATGGACCATTCACGGTGACCAGGAATAAGCTGTTGATCAATTGTTGGATGTGGGTCTTCATGCTCCTGCGCCCCAATGATTGTAATGAGAAAAGGCTTGTCTCAGATGGTGAGGGTCTTTAGTTATGGGTGCTGCCTTCCTGAGGTACTGCCTCTTGGAGATGTCCTCCAGTGTTGCGCTGGCTGAGCATTACAACTCTCTGGTTTCCCCTATGCACGCTGCCCTTGACCATGGTGGTTAAGTTCGTGGGTTTGGGAGGCCGCCTTGCAGTAACCTCAGGCTATAACACAGCGTGCTTTGTGGCTGGCACAGAGGGCAGGAAGGAAACGTTTAGGGTGATGGATGGACTGCCTGTCAGGACTCATTACACAGCTATTGTCCTCTCCCAGAGTGGGTGTGTGTGTGTGTGTGTGTATGGCTGGGCGCTTGCCAATGGCTGTAAATCACCTTGAAACTCACAGGCCAGGAAACTCAAACTCAAGTCTTTCTCTTTCTGGTGAAGTCATCAGGAGTAGAACGAGGGCTGATCCTATAGAGGAGTATAAACCATGAGGGACACAAGATACATTCAGTGACCACTTAATCAGATACACCCGTGTACCTGCTCATTAACGCAAATATTTAATCAGCCAATCACATGGCGGCAACTCAATGCATAAAAGCATGCAGACATTGTCAAGAGGTTCAGTTGTTGTTCAGACCAAACATCAGAATGGGGAAGAAATGTGATCTAAGTGACTTTGACAGTGGAATGATTGTTGGTGCCAGATGGGGTGGTTTGAGTATCTCAGAAACAGCTGATCTCCTAGGATTTTCACACACAACAGAGTTTACAGAGAATGGTGTGAAACAAAAGAAAAACATCCATCGAGTCGCAGTTCTGTGGGTGAAAATGTCTTGTGAATGAGAAAGGTCAGAGGAGAATGGCCAGATTGGTTCAAGTTGACAGAAAGGTGACAGTAACTCAAATAAACATGTGTTACAACAATGGTGTGCAGAAGGGTATCTCTAAATGTACAACAGGTCGAAGCTTGAAGTGGACGGGCTACAACAGCAGAAGGCCAAGAGCATAGACACAGAGGCCAGTTTATTAGGCACCTCCTGTACCTAATAACGTGGTTACTGAGAGCACGGTGAAGGCACAGTCTTTTTCCCCAGAGCTGAGAAATCGAGGGCACTGGTTTAGGGTGAGAGGGGAAACATTTAATATGTACCTGCCAAGCAAATGTTTTCACCTAGTGGGTCTGTGGAATGGGCTGCTAGAGGAAGTGTACATTGATGACATTTAAAAGGTGTTGGTGTCTGCTGTTCCTGATGAGGCCGTAACCTGTTTGATAATGAAAAATCCCTTGCACCAGGGTGGTTCCACTCTCTCGGCCTGAAAAACTTTGGTGCAATGGTACGAGGAGTCGTCATGACTGGAGACTTCCTGGGCTGCAGTAGATAGCCATGACGCCTTCTGTCCTTGTCGTGCCCCTTGCTCTCCACAAGGCGATACAACACCACCTTCCTGGTCATTAGATCTTGTAGATGGTCTCCTCTGCCCAGTCAGCCAGAACTGGCTTCACATGCTGGGGTAGGCATGTCCCTATCTCACTGGGGTTGGAGGTACCCAGTTACCCTCATTTCAAAGGTACTTAAACAGGTGCAAGGATGGGAAAGGTTCAGACTGCAGCAGTTCAATGGACTCGATTAATGGTATTGGTGCCTGGCATAAAAAAAAGGTTGAGAACCCCTGGTTTAGAGGGTTATGGGCCAAATGCAAGCACGTGGGACTGCTGTAGATTGGTTACATGGATCAGTTGGGCTGAAGGACCTGTTTTTGTGCTGTGGGACTCTCTTTCTCTGTGATTTAAGATTCAAGTTTATTTGTCATGTGTACATTGAACCTTGGGGTATATGGAGTGTCCAGGGAGGGCGGGGTAGCACCTCTGGTGAGGGGGTTTGTTGTGTCCATTCCGGGGCACCTAACTCACCTTTGGTCCCCCAACCGGACACTCAGCTCTCACCTCTGGCTCCAAGTAGCTGTTTGCACGTGACAGCGGCCACATCCTGGTACACCGCCTCGACAAGCGGGCTAAACCAGGTGAGGGTAGCTGGAGGCCTCGTACCCCAGTGAGATAGGGACATGCCTGTCCCAGCGTACGAAGATAGCTCTCGTAGACTCGGCGGATGAGATCTACAGTGAGGTCCAATGGCCAGGAAGGCGTACTACAACGCTCCGCAGAGAGCCGGACAAGGCACAGAAGATGTCATGGTCATCCACTGCAACCAAGAAAGACCCCAGTTTGTGACGCTTGTTCATACCACTGGACTTGGGCTTCTGAGGTCGGGAGAGTGGGATTGCCCCACAGTGCAATGGCTTTTCCACTGGAAAAACTCGCCCGGATGGGTTTCCCCGTTGTCATCGGACACGACGGACAACCAGCACGTGACAGTGGAATGCGCTGTTTGCGCCATTGAGCATCCCGCAAGAGCCGCCTCACGTTCCGGCGCCCACATAGTGTGCCCACCACGTTCAGCAAAACAGCACAGAGCACAAGCCAGCAACAAAGCAACAGCAACAACAAGCCCCCTTTCCTCCCGCCCACCCACACACGTACACAGTCCTTTAACCCCAGATCGGGCCTCCACCGGACACGGACTTGGGGCTTTGACCTCCCCGGAGGACTTTATTATATAAATAACAGTCAATCAGAGACCGTGGACCGCTCGTGATAGCCAGGAGCCTTTGAGTGTGCGCCTTCAGGCTCTTGTACCTCCTCCCCAATGGTAGTAGGGCATTTCCTGGAGAGTGAGGGTCCCAATGGTTCACTATTTCCCTGCTCACCCTTCAACACAATGTAGTGTGTTTTCCGCATTCCCTCCCACACACCAGGGTCCCCGATTCCTCCCCCCCCAACACCTTCCCTTAAATTCTGTCTGACCTGCTGATCTGCAATCTGTTCCATAAATCAGAAAAAAAAAACTGTCAAAAAAACAGGTCAAATTTGAGTTTATCGTTATATGCGCAGGCACTAGTCCTTAATTAGTCAGGACGTCAAAGGTGACGGGGAGAATGCAGGAGGATGGGGTTGAGAGAGAAAATAAATCAGCCATAATTAAATAAATGGTCTAATTCTGGTCACAATCAAGAGAAAATCTGCAGGTGCTGGAAAGCCGAGCAGCACACACACAAAATGCTGGAGGAACTCTTCAGGCCAGGCTGCATCTATGGAAAAAAAAGTTCACTCTTTTCCGTAGATGCTGCCTGGCCTGCTGAGTTCCTCCAGTATTTTGTGTGTGTTGGTCTAATTCTGCTCATATGTCTTAAGGTCTTGGGTCTGCATAGGTACAACGAAAAATTTACTTGCAGCAGCATCACGGGCCACAGAGCATCAGATAGGGGAGAAAAAACACAAATTAAACACGAATTGAACAAAATTATATAAAAAAGAACAAGATGGAAACAAAAGAATGTCTATGTAGGGCAAAGTGGTTGTAATGTTGCCATACCGAGGACACTTAGTTCTAGTCCCCTTGAAACTCACCGTGTGAACTGGAAAATTGATTACATTGTTGTATATCAGCAGTGGGGGTACTAATATTAATAACTGTTGGATGTTATTCCGCACTGATGTCCCAAATCTATTGGTTTGGCACCACGAGCCCCCAGCATGTTGATGGACAGAGTTTTTTTCCCTGATTTATGGAACGGTCTGCAGATGCTGGAATCTGGAGCAACACACAGGAAGCTGGAAAAACTCAGGAGGTCAGGCAGCATCTGGAGGGAAAAATGTAAAGATATTTTTCCCATTCTTGTTCCTCTCTCACACCTTCTCACCTTGCTTGCTCATCACCTCCCTCTGGTGCTCCTCCCCTTCCCTCTGTTCCTTGGTCTTCTGTCCTCTCCTATCAGATACCCACCTTCTCCAGCCATTTATCTCTTTCACCAGTGGACTTCCCAGCTCTTTACTTCATTTGTCCCCCTCTCCTGGTTTCACCTATCACCTGCCATCTTGTACTTCTTCCTCCCCTCCCCCCACTTTCTTATTCTGACTTCTCCCTCCCTCCTTTCCAGCCCTGATGGAGGGTCTTGGCCCGAAACATCAATTGTTTATTCCCAACCACGGTTGCTACCTGACCCGCTGAGGTCCTCCAGCACATTGTATGTATTGCTCTAGATTTCCAGGATCTGCAGTACCTCCTGTGTCTATATTTTTTCCCTCTGTAGACACCGCCTGACCCACTGAGTTGGAACACAGGACAGAAAAATGGGCTAAAAATGGTAGATGGAATTTAATGCAGACAAGTGTGGGGTGCTGCACTTTGGCAGGACAAACCAGGATAGAACTTACATAGTGAACGATAGGGCACTCAGGAGTATGGTAGAACAGAGGGACCTGGGAATACAAATCCATAATTCCTTGAAAGTAGAGTCATGAGTAGATAGGGTCGTAAAGAGAACTTTTGGTACATTGGCCTTCCTAGATTAGGGCATTGAATCCAGGAGTTAAAATGTTATGTTGAAGTTGTATAATATGTTGGTGAGACCTATTTTGGAGTATTGTGTGCAGTCTTGGTCACCTACCGACAGGAAGGATGTCAATGATCTTGAAAGAGTGCAGGGAAAATTTACAAGAATGTTGCTGGGGCTTGAGGACCTGAGTTATAAGGAAAGACTGAATAGCTTAGAACTTTATTCCCTGGAGCGTGGAAGAACGAGGGTATACAAAATTATGAGGGGTACGGATAGGGTAAATACAAGCAGGCTTTTTCCACAGAGGTTGGGTGGGACAACAACTAGAGGTCATAGGTTTAGGGTAGGGTTGCCAACTGTCCTGTATTAGCCGGGACATCCCATATATTAGGCTAAATTGGTTTGTCCCATATGGGACCGCACTTGACCCGTATTCCCCCCGCTAAGGTAGAGCGTTCCTATGAAACTGTTCGTAAGCCAAAATGGCGTAAAGCGAAGAAGCAATTACCATTAATTTATATGGGAAAAATTTTTGAGCATTCCCAGACCCAAAAAATAACCTACCAAATCATACCAAATAACACATAAAACCTAAAATAACACTAACATATAGTAAAAGCAGGAATGATATGATAAATACACAGCCTATATAAGGTAGAAATAATGTATGTACAGTGTAGTTTCACTTAACAGAATCGGGAAGATTAAGCCAAAACCGATTTATAGAAAAAAAATAGGCATGTTCACGCATGTGCACACAGGTTCTGCACAAGGCTTCATGGTCATGGTAGTCTTTCTCGGGGTAAGTACAAGTGTCCTGTATTTGACTACTACTTTTGTCCCTTACTTGGGAGTGAGAAAGTTGGCAATCCTAGTTTAGGGTGAAAGGTGAAATGTTTAAGGGAAACCTGAGGTGGAGCTTCTTCACTCAGAGACTGGAGCTAGCTGCCAGTGGAAGTGATCAACACGAGTACAAGTACATTTAGACCATAAGACAAAGGAGCAGAAGTCGGCCATTTGGCCCATCCAGTCTGCTCCGCCATTTTATCATGAGCTGATCCATTCTCCCATTTAGTCCCACTCCCCCGCCTTCTCACTATAACCTTTGATGCCCTGGCTACTCAGATACCTATCAATCTCTGCCTTAAATACACCCAATGACTTGGCCTCCACTGCCGCCCGTGGCAACAAATTCCATAGATTCACCACCCCCTGGCTAAAAAACTTTCTTCGCATCTCTGTTCTGAATGGGCGCCCTTCAATCCTTAAATCATGCCCTCTCGTACTAAACTCCCCCACCATGGGAAACAATTTTGCCACACCCACTCTGTCCATGCCTTTCAACATTCGAAATGTTTCTACGAGGTCCCCCCTCATTCTCCTAAACTCCAAGGAATACAGTCCAAGAGCGGACAAACGTTTCTCATAGGTTAACCCTCTCATTCCCGGAATCATTCTAGTGAACCTTCTCTGAACCCTCTCCAACGTCAGCATATCCTTTCTTAAATAAGGAGCCTAAAACTGCCCATAGTACTACAGAGAAGTCTTAAGAGAAGTTTGCAAAGGGAACGCGGATGGGAGAGATTATGGGGGGATATATTCCAGGCACAGGTAGATGGGACTAGTCAAAAAATAGGTCAGCATGGACTAGATGGGCCGAAATCCATTCAGTGATGCTCTGTGACAGCACAGCACAGGCGCAGGCCCTTTAGCTCATGATGTTGAGCCAAATGGTAACTAAATGTCTAAGGAAACAAACCCCTTCTGCCTGCACAATGTAAACATCCCTCCGATCTTTGCATATCACGTGTCTATCCAAGAACCCCTTAAATACCTCTGTTGCATCTGCCTCCACTACCAACCCTGGCAGTGCATTCCAGGCACCTACCCCTCGTTGTGTAAAACATGTGCCCCTCACATCTCCCTTGACCTTTCCCCCTTTCACCTTAAATGTATGCCCTCTGGTATTAGAGACTTGGACCTTGAGAAGAAGGTTCCGGCTGATTATTCCGTTCTAGAGATTACATTCTAGAGAAAACAACCCAAGTTTTGTCCAACCTCTCTTACAGCTCATGCCCTCTAAGCCCGACACTATCTTCCAGTCTCGGTGTCTTGTTGTGGACTACTGATGGTTGATGCCTGGCCTGAATTCTCCCTCCCCTTTACTTTCTACCTTTCCCTATCATAGTCTCACCATTTTGATGCACCTGTCAATGTTAGTAGAAGCTGGTTCCATTGGCAAGAGAGTTGACAGGAAACATTGATAACCAGCTGATTTTGCACGGCAGCATAGCTATTAGCGTAACACTTCACAGTACCAAAGCTCAAGGTTCAAAGTTCAAAATAAATTTATTGTCAAAGTACATATACGTCACCATATACAACCCTGATTCATTGTCTTGTGGGCATACTCAATAAATCTATAGAATAATAACCATAACAGAATCAATGAAAGACCGTCCAACTTGGGCTTTCAACCAGTGTGCAAAAGACAACAAAGTGTGCAAATACAAAAATAAATATATAAATAAACAATAAATAGAGAACATGAGATGAAGAGTCCTTGAAAGTGAGACCATAAGTTGTGGGAACAGTTCAGTGACGGTGCAAGTGAAGTTGAATGAAGTTATCCTCTCTGGTTCAAGAGTCTGATGATTGAGGGGTAATTCCGGAGTCTGATGGTGTGGGACCTAAGACTCCTCTGTCTTCTTCCTGATAGCAGCAGCGAAAAGAGAGCATGACTGACCTGGACGGGGGGCCCTGACGATAGATGCTGTTTTCCTGTGACAGTGCTTCGTGTAGATGTGCTCAATGGAGGGGAGGACTCTGCCCGTGATGGACTGGGCTGTATACCAGTACTTCTTGTAGGATTTTCCGTTCAAGGGCACCCTTGTTCAATTCCTGCCGCTGTCTTTAAGGTTCTCCCTGTAGCCACGTTTTTCCTCGGGGTGCACGGGATTCCTCCCACATTCCAAAGATGTACGGGTTAGGATTAGTAAGCTATGGGCACGCTACGTTGGAGCTGGAAGCGTGGTGACACTTGTGGGCTGCCCCCAGCACATCCTTGGATTGTATTGGTTGTTGATGCAAACGACACATTTCACTCTATGTTTCAGTGTACATGTGACAAATAAAGCTAATCTGTAATTTTGCTTTTTACTTTTCCTTATCACATTTTTGCCGTTTTGATGCATTGGTCAGTGTCACAACAAGCTGATTTCATTAGCAAGTGAATGGACAAGGAACATTGGCAACACACGCAAGATGCTCAGCATATCAGGCAGCATCTTTAGAGAGGAATAAACAGTCGATGTTTTGGGCCAGGATCCTTCACAACTGGTTGACAGGTCCTGATGAAAGATTTCAATCCGAAATGTCGACACTTTACTCCTCTCTATGGATGTTGCTGTCCTGCTGAATTCCTCCATCATTATGTGCGTTACTCTGGATTTCCAGTATCTGCAGAATCTCTTGTTTAAGAAACTTTGGTTAACCGGGTGACTTTATACCTAGTTTGGTGCTTTAACAAGCACCTCGGTCCCCCTGCTGGCCAGCTCAGTAATGAAATAAAGGACCTGACAGGAATGCAGTTAGTATGGAAAAGCCGTGAGAGGCTTTGTCATTTTTTTGAACCCTCTGTTAAGCAGAAATGTCTGTGTCCTTCCAGTGGATCACTCAATGCAACTGAACCTGTTCCATCAGCACCTCCCTCCACAGCTCCACAGGCTATCGTCTTCCACAGAAAAAAATACCTTTGTTCAGATACAGTTTGAAACCAAACAAGTCATCTATCAATGCAAACACGAAGAAATCTGCAGATGCTGGAAATTCAAGCAACACACACAAAATGCTGGTGGAACGCAGCAGGTCAGGCAGCACCTGTGGGAAGAGGTACAGTCGAAGATTCAGGCCGAGTCCTGACGAAGGGTCTCGGCCTGAAACATCAACTGAACCTCTTCCCAGAGATGCTGCCTGGCCTGCTGCGTTCCACCAGCACCTTGTGTGTGTTGCTAGTCATCTATCGATTGTTTCAGGTCAAACAGGTTTAGAATTCCTAGAAGGTGGTGTAACAGGCAAATGGAATTTAATGCAGATAAGTGTGAGGTGTTGCACTTTGAGGGGTCAAACCAGGATAGAACTTAATAATGAACATTAATGCACTGAGGAGATCAGCAGAACAGAGGGATCTGGGAATACAGACCCATAATTCCTTGAAAGTTGCGTCACAGGTAGCTAGGATCATAAGGAAAGCTTCTGGAACATTGTCCTTCATAAATTAGGGCACTGAATACAGGAGTTGGGATGTTTTATTGAGGTTATATGAGGTGTTGATGAGACTTAATTTGAAGTATTGTGTGTAGATCTAGTCACCTACCTACTGGAAATATAACAATAAGCTTGAAAGAGTGCAGAGATGTTACCAGGAATTGAGTTATAGGGAAAGTTAGTACTTTAATCCCTAGAGTGTAGAATGAGGGAAGATTTGATAGAGGTACACACAATCATGAGGGGTATAGATAGGGTTAATGCAAGCAGAGTTTTTTCATTGAGGTGGTTGAGACTAGAACCAGACATTGTAAGTTAAGGGTGAAAGGTGAAATGTTTAAGGAGGAACTGAGGATGTGGAATGAACTACCAGCAGAAGTGGTTGATGTGGGTTCAACTTCAACACTTAAGAGAAGTTTGCTTACCAGTTTGCCTAAGGAGACAACAGGTCCACAGCAGATGCCATCTCACTGGCTCTTCACTCAACTCGGGAACATCTGGTCAGCAAGGATGCATACATCAGGATGCTCTTTATCGACTACAACTCAGCATTCAATACTATCACCCCCCTCAAAACTAATCAATAAGCTCCAAGACCTTGGCCTCAATACCTCCTTGTGCAATTGGATCCTGGATTTCCTCACTTGCAGACCCCAGCGAGTTTGGTTTGACAGCAACATCTCCTCCACAATCTCCATCAGCGCAGGTGAACCACAAGGCTGTGTGCTTAGCCCCCTGCTCTACTCACTTTACACTTATGACTGTGAGGCAAAGCACAGCTCCAATGACATATTTAAGTTTGCTGACGACACCACTGTCGTAGGCCAAATGAAAGTTGGTGGCAAATCAGCATGTAGGAGGGAGATTGAAAATCTGGTTGAATGGTGCCACAACAACAGGAAAACAGCATCCATCATCAGGGACCCCTACCATCCAGGACGTGCTCTCTTCTTGCTGCTGCCATCAGGAGCGTCAGGACTCACACCACCAGGTTCAGGAACAGTTTTTACCCTCAACCATCGGGCTCTTAAACCAAAGGGAATACCTTCACTCAACTTCCCTTGCCCCATCATTGAAATGTTCCCACAACCTATGGATTCACTTCCAAGGACTCTTCATCTCATGTTCTGGATATTTATTGATTATTTATTTATATGTTATTATTTCTTTCTTTTTTCTATTTGCATGGTTTATTGTGTTTCACACACTGGTTGAACACCCAAGTTGGTGCTTCTTTCATTGATTCTATTATGGTTATTATTATATCATGGATTTATTCAGTATGCCCACAAGAAAATGAATCTCGGGGTTGCATATGGTGACATATATGTACGGATAATAAATTTACTTTGAACTTTGAAGTTTGGATAAGCACATGGATGGGGGGGTTATGTAGGGCAAATTGATGGAACTAGGCAGAACAGCAGTTTGGCACAGACTAGATGGGCTGAAGGGCCAGCTTAGTGCTGTAGTGCTCCATGACTGTCCACGACTGCATGCATTACTGCATGCATTTCTGCATGGCAAGATCCCATCAGAAACGATTTAAATGGTGACCAGGAGTCAGCCTTTGTGTAACTAGTTGTGGATGTCGGGGAAAGGATCACGAGGGCTAATATCTTGCGGGGATGTGGATTGTGCTAACAACTTGTAAGCAGGGCATCCCTCTTTTCATTGCTAGCACTAAGGAGGATGGACAGGAGCCCGAAGACTCACACTCAACATCTTAGGAACAGCTACGTCCCCTCCTCCATCAGATTTCTGAACGGTCCATGAGCCCATGAACACTACCTCACTATTCTACTCTCTTCCTGCACCACTTGTTTATTTTATATATTTTCTTATTGTAACTTTTTATGGTAATTTCTACCTCGCTATCTTGTTCTCTTTTTGCACTACCTTACTATTTTTAATTTCTTACTATAATGTACTGTATAGTAATTTTTGTGTATTGCACTGTACTAGTGCTCAAAAACAAGTTTCACTTTTGTCAGTGACGATAAACCTGACTCTGATTCTGAAGTAGACACATGGAATGCAGAGCGACGGCACCCGAATTGATTATATTATTGTGTACGAGCATTATTATAATACTGTTAACTAAGTTAGACTTGTGGACAATCATTTTATTCCGTAATTGAGTCCTACTCACTCTAGGCCTGTTACACCGCTGGCGTTTAGGGCAGCAATGAAGGTCCTCCGTCTCTGGTGGTGTTCAGGGCTTCCTTCATCGTGTCAGTAGCTTCCTCTCAGTTTTCACTACTGTCAGTCATGCAGGTCCTGGAAACTCGGGAACACTATCGCACTCAGATTCTTCATCACTGTTTCCGTTACCAGTCAGGGCTGTTAGCCCTGAGCTGAACCCCCGAACCTGGAGGACCGGTGGACCACTCTTAGTCTGGCCTCTACCCTTTGACCTGTTTGGCATGGGTGACCCTACCAAGAGCCAAAGCAATAAAGTCCTGACTCCAGCCAACATAGCTCTCGGAGTCATTGAGGCACGCAAGCCTCCAAACCCTACAACAAGATTGTGGTCCCCTAGGAGGAATCAAGGCCTAGCTTCTTATTTAATTTAACGAGCATTTTTCGATCAAAACCTAGTTTTACTGTCATCAAGTTTCTCGCTAACATACATGTCTTATGGGGAAAGGTTGGGCAAACTGAGTTTTTTCTCTTTGGAGTGAAGGAGGATGAGAGGTGACTTGATACCGATGATAAGAGACATTGATAGAGTGGACAGCCAGAGCCTTTTTCCCAGGGTGGCAATGGCTAAAAACCAGCGGATATCTTTCTAAGGCGAGTGGAGGAACGTTTTGGGGAAATGTCAGAGATAGGTTTTTTACACAAAGTGGTTGGTGCCTGGCAGACCTTAGTGGTAGAGTCTGAAACAACAGAGACATTTAAGACGCTCTTACACAGGCAAATGGATGTAAGAAAAAATGGAGGGTTTTGGGCTGTGTAGGAGGGAAGGGTTTGATTGATCTTGGTGTAGGTCAAAAGGGCAGCACAACATTGGAGGCCAAAGGGCTCATACAATGCTGTACTGTTCTGTGCTCTACGTTCAAACAGAAATGCTATGCAGATTTGGAGCTTGAAGTAACAGGCAATTTATTAAAATTGTCACACTCCGGGCGAATGGTCAAAGCTCATCTCCCTGTCCGTGAATTTGGTATAGCTTTTGTGTACTCAGTTGACGAGATTACATAGAAATGTGATCAGCAGTAAAATCACATCCCTATTTTCTAATTATTGGCCATCACTATCCCTTCAGTAGGTGAGGTGAAGTTAAAGATCCCTGTTTCTCTGGTTGCCCATAGCGACGCGACAATTGTCTGGGCATTACTGCAGAGAGGAAGGGCACCATCCAGACTATGTTGCAGAGGCTGCCCTCCACTGCCTCCTGCTGGGGAATGTACAGAGGTGCATGTCAGGTGGAGTTGGGAGGTGATTTGACCTCACAGTCTAACCTCTGTGACAAAGTGACTGTCCAATCTACAGCGTGCAAGACAAGCTTTTCACTGTATCTCGGTACGTGTGACAATACTGATTTCAATTCAAATTCCAGTCTGTGAACGTGTGTTTGTCCAGGTAACCCGTTAGGTTCATATACAAGCTACAGGGTGAGATTCAAAAGATCATTTTAATCAACCAAATCATTTGAAAACACCAGTCTATAAACAAAGTCAGTGGCCACATTATTAGATACACCTATGCACCTGCTCATTAATACAAATGTCTAATTAGCCAATCATGTGGCAGAAACTCAATGCATAAGAGCATGCAGACAAGGTCAAGAGGTTCAGTTGTTGTTCAGACTATACATCAGAATGGGGAAGAAATGTGATCTAAGTGACTGTCACTTAGTGGCTTGTTGGTGCCAGACAGGGTGGTTTGAGTATCTCAGGAACTGCTGATCTCCTGGGATTTTCACGCACAACAGTGTCTAGAGTTTACAGAGAGTGGTGCAAAAAACAGGAAAAAAAATCCAGTGAGTGGCATTTCTGTGGGTGAAAATGACTTGTTAATAAGCAAGTTCAGAGGAGAATTGCCAGACTGGTTCAAGTGACAGGAAGGGAACAGTAACTCAGATAACCATGCATTACAACAGTGGTGTGCAGAAGAGCATCTCTGAACGCACAACATGTCGAACCTCGAAGTGGACAGGATACAACAGCAGAAGGCCACGAGCATAGACACAGAGGCCAGTTTATTAGGCACCTCCTGTACCTAATAACGTGGTTACTGAGTGCATGGTGAAGGCACAGTCTTTTTCCCCAGAGCTGAGAAATCGAGGGCACCGGTTTGGGGTGAGAGGGGAGAGATTTAATATGTACCACAGCCAGGCAAATTTGGTCTGCCTATGGAATGAGCTGCCAGAGCAAGTGAGGCAGGTACATTAATGACATTTAAAAGGTACTAAAACAGGTACAAGGATAGGAGACGTTCAGGCTGCAGGGGTTCCCAACCTGCAGTCCATGGACCCCTCGGTTAATGGTAGGAGTCCATGGATTAAAAAAAATGGTTGGGAACACTTTCTCTGAAACTGCAACACTTTATTCTATGTTCTGTTATTGCTTTACCTTGTTCTACCTCAATGTACCATTGTTATGATTTGATCTGTATGAACAATACACAAGAGAGGTCTTTCACTGTATCTCAGTGCAGGTGAGAACTTTAAACCAATTTACCAATGAGAGTAAATGTGGCTTGCAGGCCATCATCTTCGGAATGATGGACTGAAGGGCCTGATTCTGTGCTGCCCGTCTCTATGATCGAGACACCATGGGTACAGACGCTGGACAAAATGAGACTGGGTTTGGCTCGGACAGTCCCAGGGACCTGCCAACACTCAGTAGCACAGCCCACAAATAGCTAATGCTTATTAAACACTTCCCCTTTAATTAGGCTGATTGAAATCTGTCTGCAGGAACAGATGGAGAAAATGATCAAAGATATCTGCCCTTAAAGGGGAGGGTCATACTACCATCAATAAGGAATAATTTAACCACAGAGCATTGTAGAAGCTTGAGTTTGTTTTCCAGCTGATTATTCAGTACAAAGTTTCGCAAGTCTTGTTTTATCTACCCCACCCAGCCCTTTCAAGATTGTGAACAAAGACTTGGAATGTGATTCCCTGTCTTTCCCAGGCAACAAGTGAGATCGATTGTTTGGCTGAGTGGTGTTGCAACAACAGCCTCGTGCTCAGCACCAGTAAGACCAAGACCAAGGAACTGATTGTGGACTTCGGGAGGGGGAAGTTGGGAGAAGGCATACCGGTTCCTCACTGATGGGTCAGTGCTGGAAAGGGTGAGCAGCTTCAAGTTCCTGGTTTAGCATCTCAGAGCATTTTTCCCAGGTTTACTCACAGAAAAGGCAGGTCAGCGGCTCTACGCCGTTGGGAATTGTCACAAATGACTGAGCATTCTGAATGGTGGCAATGACAGCCTTCTACAAAGGCTCCAACACACAGGATCGCAGAGTGTTGTAGACTTGCGCATAACCCTCCCTACCTTTCAGGACATCTTCAAGAGCAGATGTCTCAAGAAGGTGGCAATCTGCCTTTAACAACCCTTACCATCATGGTAACACACCCTCTTCTCGTTACTTCCCTCGGGGAGGAGACACAGGAGTCTGAAGACCCACCCTCAATTATTCAGGAACATCTCATTCCCCGCCGCCGTCAGATTTCTGAACGGTCCATGAACACATCTTCCTGTGAGTCTGTCAGGATCATACACTGAGTCCAGTACTCCCGGTGTGGCCTGCTGTATATGGGTGAGAGCTAACGTGGATTGGGAGACCATCTCACCAAGCATCTATGCTCCGTCCGCCAGAAAAAGTGGAATCTCCCAGTGGCCACCCGTTTTAATTCCACCTCCCATTCCTATTCTGATATGTCAATCCATGGCCTCCTCTACTGTTGTGATGAGGCCACACTCTTGCTGAAGGAACAACACCTTATGTTCCGTTTGGGTAGCCTCCAAACTGATGGCATGAACATCAATTTCTCAAGCTTCCGGTAATGCCCACACTTCATAATTCCTCATCCCTTTTTTCCTCTCTCACCTTATCTCCTTGCCCACCCATCACCTCCCTCTAGTGCTCCTCCCCTCCCTTTTCCTTCTTCCATGGCCTTCTATCCCCACCTATCAGATTCCCCCTTCTCCAGCCTTGTATCTCTTTCACCAATCAACTTCCCAGCTATTTACTTCATCCCTCCCCCTCCCGGTTTCACCCATTATCTTGTGTTTCTTTTTCCCCTACCCCCCAACTTTTAACTCTACTCCTCATCATTTTTTCTCCTGTCCTGCCAAATGGTCCAAATGGTCTCATCCCAAAATGTCAACTGCACTTATTTCCATAGATGCTGCCTGGTCTACTCAGTTCCTCCAGCGTTTTGTGTGTGTGTGTGTGTGTGTGTGTGTGTGTGTGTGTGTGTGTGTGTGTGTGTGTGTGTGTGTGTGTGTGTGTGTGTGTGTTGCTTAAATTTCCAGCATCTGCAGATCCTCTCTTGTTTGTGAACACATCTTCCCACTTCTTTTCCAGTCCGGATGAAGGGTCTCGGCCCGAAACGTCAACTGTTTATTTCTCTCCAAAGACATGTTGAGTGTTCTCCAGCATTTTGTATGTGTGTGTTGCTCTGGATCTCCAACATCTGCAGAATCTCATGTTTAAGACCTCATTATTCCTTTCATTGTGCAACTTAATTTAATAATTAATAGCAACTTTTGTCTTGGCACTCTACTGCTGCTGCAAAACAACAAGTTTCATGTAAATTAAGTCAGTGATAATAAAGTTGATTCTGGTTCACACTTTTCCTCGTCTTCTCCTCCTTCCGAGTTTCACACTGGTTTTACCGCACTACCTTGTTGCCCTGAAGTTAATCTCACTCAGGAGTGCAGCCCCAGCAACACGATTTTGTACTTTCACCGCTTTTATAATGCCAAAGAGTCCTCACAAAACGTTGCCACACAACACCTGACGTCGAGCCACACAAAGAGATCTCAGGGCAAGCAGCCAAAAGCTTGATCAAAGAAGCTGTGGAGAATGGTGGACTCAGCCCAAAACATCACCGGCTCGCCCCCTCCCCACCAACGGTAGGCACTGCCTCAAGAGCTGAGCAGGTGAGAAGACAGCTGAAGCGTCTCAGCCCAAGCAAGGCTGCAGGACCGGATGGTGTCAGTACCAGGGTGCTCAAAGCCTGTGCCCCTCAGCTATGTGGAGTACTTCGCCATGTATTCAATCTGAGCCTGAGGCTCCGGAGGGTTCCTGTGCTGTGGAAGACATCCTGCCTCGTCCCTCTGCCGAAGACGCCGTGTCCCAGCGGCCTCAATGGCTACAGACTGGTGGCATTGACCTCCCACATCATGAAGACCCTGGAGAGACTTGTTCTGGAGCTGCTCCGGCCTATGGTCAGGCCACACTTAGATCCCCTCCAGTTTGCCTACCAGCCCCGACTAGGAGTTGAAGATGCCATCGTCTACCTGCTGAACAGTGTCTACGCCCACCTGGACAAGCCAGCGAGCACTGTGAGGGTCATGGTTTTTGACTTCTCCAGTGCGTTCAACACCATCCACCCTACTCTGCTGGGGGAGAAGCTGACAGCGATGCAGGTGGATGCTTTCCTGGTGTCATGGATTCTTGATTACAGTACGTGTGCTTGCAACACTGTGTGTCCGACAGAGTGATCAGCAGCACTGAGGCTCCACAGGGGACTGTCTTGTCTCCCTTTCTCTTCACCATTTACACCTCGGACTTCAACTACTGCACAGAGTCTTGTCATCTTCAGAAGTTCTCTAATGACTCTGCCATAGTTGGATGCATCAGCAAGGGAGATGAGGCTGAGTACAGGGCTACGGTAGGAAACTTTGGCACATGGTGTGAGCAGAATTACCTACAGCTTAATGTGAAAAAGACTAAGGAGCTGGTGGTAGACCTGAGGAGAGCTAACGTACTGGTGACCCCGGTTTCCATCCAGGGGGTCAGTGTGGACATGGTGGAGGATTGCAAATACCTGGGGATACGAATTGACAATAAACTGGACTGGTCAAAGAACACTGAGGCTGTCTACAAGAAGGGTCAGAACTGTCTCTATTTCCTGAGGAGACTGAGGTCCTTTAACATCTGCCGGACGATGCTGAGGATGTTCTACGAGTCTGTGGTGGCCAGTGCGATCATATTTGCTGTTGTGTGCTGGGGCAGCAGGCTGAGGGTAGCAGACACCAACAGAATCAACAAACTCATTCATAAGGCCAGTGAAGTTGTGGGGATGGAACTGGACTCTCTGACGGTGGTGTCTGAAAAGAGGATGCTGTCCAAGTTGCATGCCATCTTGGACAATGTCTCCCATCCACTACATAATGTACTGGTTGGGCACAGGAGTACATTCAGCCAGAGACTCATTCCACCGAGATGCAACACAGAGCGTCATAGGAAGTCATTCCTGCCTGTGGCCATCAAACTTTACAACTCCTCCCTTGGAGGGTCAAACACCCTGAGCCGATAGGCTGGTCCTGGACTTATTTCCTGGCATAATTTACATATTACTATTTAATAATTTATGGTTTTATTACTATTTAATTATTTATGGTGCAACTGCAGCAAAAACCAATTTCCCCCGGGATCAATAAAGTATGACTATGACTATAAGAGGCAACGTCCATCAACAAAGATTCCCCACTGTCTGGGGCAAAGATTCAAAGTACATTTGTTCTTTCTTTTCAAATCTTTTTATTATTATTATCCAAAATTAACATGAGTACATCGAAGTAAGTACATTTATTATCAAAGTATGCAACCTTGAGATTTGTCTGCTTACAGGCAGCCTCAAATCAAGAAACCCGAAAGAATCAAATTTTGAAAAAAAAAGACCGACCCCCAATGCACAAAGGAAAAACGCACAAATGCAGATAATAGAAATAAGCAATAGCATTCCAAATCATACTGAGTCCTTGGATCCAAATTCCCGGAGCAGCCCAGAGTAAGCTCAAAGTCTCGATGTTCAGTTCACAATATTGGTGGGGAAGGTTGCCGCGAAGCTCAAGGGATAGCAGCCAAGGCAGTCTCACAACCTCAGCGCAAAATCGGCCCGACCCTCTCCTCTGGTTGTGCCATCTTCTCATAGTTACCACTGGGCAGGAGGTATAAAAGTCAAGTCCCACACCACCAGTTTCAAGAACAGATGAAGAGCTATTTCCCTTAAGCAGAGAACGTACAAACTCTTTACAGACAGAAATCAAACCCCAGTCGGAGATCGCTAGCACTGTAAAGCTTTACGATAACTGCTACATTACCATGCTGCCAAAATCAACTTTGGCTTGAGGGTCGAAGGAGCACTTTAAAGAGAGAGAGAGAGAAAGATAGAGAGAGGTGAAGAAGTTCAAGGGCATTCCATGTCAGTCTGTTTTGGCAGGTTGAAGCCAAGGCCATGAGTGATGAATTAACTGAGTCTGGGGTCAGGGCTGTGGAACCAGCTGGGGGCAGACTCCCCTGGTTAATACTGAACAGTCTCCAGGTATAACATTATAAAACACAGTCGCCATTCTTCTGGCGCCAACATAGCACGCTCATAAATTACTGACTTGCATGTCTTTGGGTGGCACATTGATGCAATTTCAAAATTCGAAGTAAATTTATTACCAAACTACATCTATGTCACCGTGTATAACTCTGAGATTCATTTTGCCAGCATACCCAATAAATCCAGAGTAGAATCAATGAAAGTCTGCACCAACATGGGCGTTCAACCGGTGTGCAAATACAAAAAGAAAGAACTAGTAATAATAATAAATAAATAAGCAATAAATATCGAGAATATGAGATGCCGAGATAATTCCATTTTGCATCTGTTCACTAGCTTTTCTAAACTGTATACTTGGTCCATAGCATTGAAGAAATATTACAACTTGTTTCTTACAGACCCAAACTATATGACGTCAAACTTTCCACAACAAAATCTTTTCTGTCAAGCTTTTGTCCAATCACTCTGTAGGACTGACTGGTGCTAACAGGATTGGACAAGCTTTTGTCCAATCACTATAAGACAGACTGACACTTAACAGGATTGGACAAGCTCAATCACTCTATAGGACTGACTGGTGCTAACAGGATTGGACAAGCTTTTGTCCAATCACTCTATAGGACAGAGCGATGGTCAACAGGATTGGACAAGTTATATTGATCTTAGAGTAGCTTGACATTTTGGCATATTATGGGTTGACAGGCCTATAATATGCTGGAATGTTCTATTTTCTATGTTCCATGACAAGTTATCTGACATGTTAACACCCAGGAATTTAAAGCTGCTGACTCTCTCCACTGATGCGAGAACCTACACACTGGATAGAAGCTTCCTTCACTGTGCTATCAGAATTTGAAACAGCCTTCCAGATGCTGTAGTTGGAAACATCTGCGACGATGGGGTCCAAGCCTTCAAGAGTCAAGTGCATAAACACCTACCATCTCTGGGAGGGAAGTCACAGGCTTCTTCATAAGCTATCATGAAGGGGACCAGGATGGCAATGCTTGGCTGTTGGTAGGTAGGGTTAATACCTGACTTTCAAGAGCACCTGTGAGTTATGTTCCAGCTGGACTTAGTCGTTAAACTGCTGGAGAACAGCGCGGAAAGAACAGGAGCTGTTTTCTCCCGGTTGGGATTAGTTTTTAGTTCCAAGTGCTCCTGCCACGTTTTGTCACCCTGCAACCTTATCCTTCAATCTCTTTGAATTATGGAGGACAGCATGTGTATAACTGTCTCTCTCCAGCAGATTTCATCATGATCACCATGACTCCAGTATTTCTACTATTTTTTAATGTTTCTTAATTGTACATACGATTTTTTTTGTGTTCTATCGCTGAGCAGTAGTGAACCATCTGACTAGCCTATCAGAGTTCTCTTTGGGATCTTGTTGACTTGATCAGCATTTCTGATCTGGCTATTGTTCACGATTGCACTTAATAAAAAAAACACACACCCAATGTACTCTGGCACATGTAGCTTGGTGCTGCCTCTGTGGAGTTTGCACGTTCTCCTGGTTTCCTTCAGGTGTTCCGGTTCCCTCCCACATCCTAACGACATGGGGGTTGGTGGGATTATTGGTAGGGTAGATGTGTGGTTGAATCTGGAAGACGTCGATGGGAAAGTGGTTGGGATCAAATGGGATCAGTGAGAGATGAGTGCAAACGGTTTCAGACAGTTAATACAGATGGTGGATCAAAGGAGTGTTTGATACTGTGTCTAAGTGGAGGAGAATAGATACATAAATAGAATATGAGGCAATGGAGGGATCCAAAAATGAGGACATTTTCAAAACAGAACCTTTGCTTAACAATCGGTGAAGGCAATACTGAGATCTCCTAACTTGTTAGAGGCATTACAACCTGAAACTCAAAAACGTCCTGCTTCTGCTGGAAACAAAAAGAGAATACTGATGAAGATGATGAACATACAGCTCCTGATGAGGGGTCTCGGCCCGTACTCTTTTCCACAGATGCTGCCTGGCCTGCTGAGTTCCTCCAGCATTTTGCTTGTGTTTCTCGGATTTCCAGTGTCTCCAGATTTTCTCTTGTTTGTGTTTACAGCTCCTGATGAATGGTCTCTGCCTGAAACGTCGACTGTTGATGCTGCCTGATCTGCTGAGTTCCTCCAGTATTTTATGTGTGTTGCTCTCAATTCCCAGCATCTGCAGAATCTCTTGTGTACACAACTGAGGAACAATCTTCCTATGAACGGCCATCCAATTAACGGCTTGTTAATGGCAGAAAGTGAAGTCAAATTTGTTCTCAGACCTAATTTCCATGTGATTAATTAGTTGAGCACTCAACATAATCTGCTGCTGGTGAGGAGGTGAGAGGATGAGTATGAAGGAGTGAGTCATTAAATCCCAATCACTACTCGTTTAAATTGCCTGAGGATATTCAGAGTACAATGACTCTGATGCCTCAAGCATTTTATGCCAAGTTTAAGCACACAGGATATTTTCCTTTGCCTTTGTCATTGGAGAAGAATATAATATCCAAGTCACATATAACATGATCTGCAGAGAATAATTGCTCCTTTAACGCTCTTATCTCTTTAAGAATTGATCCATCTGCCTCCCTGCAGGTGGGTGTTGTGATAATATTTGAATAGGGAGGTTGCAGAGAGAAAAATTGATGAGAGGAATTATCGGCTCACCCGCTGGCTCCGTAAATGGTTTCGTGCAAAAGTTCCCTCTGGTAATTACTTAATTTGCCAATTATTTCCAGAATGTTAGAAGGTTAATAAAGGGAGATGAAAAGATAATTCCTATACTACAACTCTGTATGAACATAAACACAAGAGATTCTGCAGATGCTGGAAATCCAGAGCAATACAAACAGAAAATGCTGGAGGAACCTGACGGCAGCATCTATGGAGAGGAATAAACAGTCGACGTTTCAAGTCAAAGCCTTCATCAGGACTCACTGGAGAGTCTGAAGCTGGCTCATCTTAGTCAAAGTCAAGTTAATTTGGCATCTGCACAAGTCCACGTGCACACAGGTGCAATGAAAATCTTCCTTGCAGCCGCATCACAGGCACAGAGTTCACAAGGAAAATGTAAATTAAACATAAATTATGCACAATTAGAGCAAAGGCAGTGGCAAACCCATGTAGAGGAGGGAGACTGAAAACCTGCCTGTGTGTTGTTACAACAACAGCCTTTCACAACATCAGCAAAAACAAAATAAAACTTTATTGACAGTGCAGGAGGATGAAGCTGGAGATCCATCAGCCAGTCCTCATCAGGGAAATGGAGGCGGAGAGGGTCAGTGACTTTAAATTCCTTGGTGTTAACAAATCAGAGCATCTGTCCTGGGACCAGCTCATAGTCAGCAAAAAGAAGGCACAACTGTGTCTCTACTTTCTTAGAAGTTTGTGTAGCTTTGTATGTCACCAGAAACATCGATAAACTTCTAAAGAGGCACAGTGGAGAGTATCTTGACTGGTTGCATTGCGTCTGGTTTGGAAACACCAATGCCCTGGAATGTAAAAGGCTATAGAAAGTGATGGATACAGCCCAGTCCATCACAGGCAAAGCTCCTCACCCCCTACCACCACCACCATTGAACACATCTGAATGGAGCACCTCCACAAGAAAGCAGCATCCATCATTAAAGACCTCTACGATCCAGGCCATGTTCTCTTCTCACTACTACCATCCAGCAGGAGATTCAGAAGCCTTAAATCCCACACCACCAGGTTCAAAAATCACCCTACAACTATCAGGCTCCTGAACCAGCATGGATCACTTCACTCACTATGACTGCGAACTGACTCTGTGACCTATAGATTCATTTTCAAAGACTCTTTACAAGTCATGTTATCAGCCTTAAGCTTGCAACTTGAGTCTCAACACGGACAGAACCAAAGAGATGATTGTGGACTTGAAGAAGGTGCGGGCTGACGCTCCTCACTGCACGTAAATGGTTCCTCTGTGGAGAGAGTCAGGAGCTAGGAGCACCAGGTTTGTGGGAGTGCACATCACATGTAATCTCAGCCGGTCCTCTTTACTAAAATTTCAGGGTTATGATTGGTGACATATACAGTATGTAGCGTATTTTGTTAATAAATTTACTTTGAACATTTCAGTCAAGAAAGCACAGCAGTGTGTCCACTTCCCAAGGAGGCTGGGGTGAGTGAGGCTCCCCGACCCTTCATTCTAACCAATTTTTACAGGACTACCATTGAGAGTGTCCTGGCCAGTGGCACCACTGTCTGGTATGGCAATAGCAAGGCATCTGACCACAAGGCCCTACAAAGGATTGCTGAGGGGATCATCAGAGTCTCTCTTCCACCAATCTGAGATATTTATCAGGAGTGCTGCATACGCAGGGCCCTGAGCGTGATCAGTGATTCCTCCCATCCACCCCACAATCTCTTAGACCCCCTTCCATCAGGCAGGAGGCATCACACTATTAGGACAAGGACTGTCAAGGTAGGAAACAGCTTCTTTTCCCAGTCTTTAAGACTACTAAACTCCCTGCCCCCACCCAGGTCTCACGTAGCACTATACTGTTTACTTTTTAACTTGTGTCATAAGTGCACCTTAGGCTAAACGTCAGTCTTCTGGAATATATTTTATTTATCTGTGGTAATATTACTTTATGTGTTGTGTGTGAGTACTGTGTTGAGCACCTTGGTCCAGCAGAACTTTGTTTAATTTGGTGGCATAAATATACAAAGTTGAATAACAATAAACTTGAACTTGTATTTTTTTACATGCCCAGTTTGTCTAGTTTTGCTCATTGGTTGTTTGTCTGTCGTTATATATAACCATATAACCACATAACAATTACAGCATGGAAACAGGCCATCTCGGCCCTTCTAGTCCGTGCCGAAATCTTACTCTCACCTAGTCCCACCGACCCGCACTTAGCCCATAACCCTCCATTCCTTTCCTGTCCATATAGCTGTCCAATTTAACTTTAAACGACAACATCGAACCTGCCTCAACTACTTCTGCTGGAAGCTTGTTCCACACAGCTACCACTCTCTGAGTAAAGAAGCTCCCCCTCATGTTGCCCCTAAACTTTTGCCCTTTAACTTTCAACTCATGTCCTCTTGTTTGAATCTTCCCCACTCTCAATGGAAAAAGCCTATCCACGTCAACTCTATCTATCCCCCTCATAGTTTTAAATACCTCTATCACGTCCCCCCTCAACCTTCTACGTTCCAAAGGATAAAGACCCAACTTGTTCAACTTTTCTCTGTAACTTAGGAGATGAAACCCAGGCAACATTCTAGTAAATCTTCTCTGTACTCTCTCTATTTTGTTGACATCTTTCCTATAATTTGGTGACCAAAACTGTACACAATACTCCAAATTTGGCCTCACCAATGCCTTGTACAATTTCAACATTACACCCCAACTCCTATACTCAATGCTCTGATTTATAAAGGCCAGCATACCAAAAGCTTTCTTCACCAGCCTATCCACATGAGATTCCACCTTCAGGGAACTATGCACCATTATTCCCAGATCCCTCTGTTCTACTGCATTCTTCAATGCCCCACCATTTACCATGTATGTCCTATTTTGATTAGTCCTACCAAAATGAAGCACCACACATAAAAGTTGCTGGTGAACGCAGCAGGCCAGGCAGCATCTCTAGGAAGAGGTTTCAGGCCGAGACCCTTCGTCAGGACTAACTGAAGGAAGAGTGAGTAAGGGATTTGAAAGTTGGAGGGTGAGGGGGAGATCCAAAATGATAGGAGAAGACAGGAGGGGGAGGGATGGAGCCAAGAGCTGGACAGGTGATAGGCAAAAGGGATACGAGAGGAGAGAGAAACGTCAACTGCACCTCTTCCTAGAGATGCTGCCTGGCCTGCTGCGCTCACCAGCAACTTTTATGTGTGTTGCTTGAATTTCCAGCATCTGCAGAATTCCTGTTGTTTGCAGTTTTAAAATGTAGCACCTATCTTTCAGCCCACTCTTCTAACTGGTCTAAATCTCTCTGCAAGCTTTAAAAACCTACTTCATTATCCACAATTCCACCTATCTTACTATCATCTGCATACTTACTCATCCAATTTACCACCCCATCATCCAGATCATTAATGTATATGACAAACAACATTGGACCCAGTACAGATCCCTGAGGCACACCACTAGTCACCAGCCTCCAATCTGACAAACAGTTATCCACCACTACTCTCTGGCATCTCCCATCCAAAGTTCATTCCAAAGAGGAAGAAAGATCCTAAGGGGAGTAAGGGGAGGCCGTGGCTGACAAGGGAAGTAAAGGACAGTACAAAGATAAAAGAGAAGAAGTATAACATAGCAAAGATGAGTGGGAAGCTGGAGGACTGGAAAACTTTTGAAGAGCAACAGAAGATAACTAAAAAGGTAATAAGTGGAGAAAAAATGAGGTACGAAGGTAAACTAGACAAGAATATAAAGAAGGATAGTAAAAGCTTCTTTAGATATGTGAAAAGGAAAAAAATAGTTAAGACCAAAATTGGGCCCTTGAAGACAGAAAAGGGTGAACTTATTATGGGGAACAAGGAAATGGCAGACGAGTTGAACAGGTACTTTGGATCTGTCTTCACTAGGGAAGACACAACAATCTCCCAGATATAATAGTGGCCAAAGGACCTAGGGTAATGGATGAATTGAAGGAAATTTATATTAGGCAGGAAATGGTGTTGGATAGACTGTTGGGTCTGAAGGCTGATAAGTCCCCAGGACCTGATGGTCTGCACGCCAGGGCACTTACGGAGGTGGCTTTAGAAATCGTGGATGCATTGGTAATCATTTTCCAATGTTCTATAGATTCAGGATCACTTCCTATGGATTGGAGGGTGGCTAATGTTGTCCCACTTTTCACGAAAGGAGAGAGAGAGAAAACAGAGAATTATAGACCGGTTAGCCTGACATCAGTGGTGGGAAAGATGTTGAAGTCAATTATAAAAGATGAAATTACGACACGTTTGGATGGCAGGAACAGGATAGGTCCGAGTCAGCATGGATTTATGAAGGGGAAATCATGCTTGACTAATCTTTTTGAATTTTTTGAGGTTGTAACTATGAAAATGGACAAGGGAGAGCCAGTGGATGTAGTGTACCTGGACTTTCAGAAAGCCTTTGATAAAGTCCCACATAGGAGATTAGTGGGCAAAATTAGGGCATGTGGTACTCGGGGCAGAGTACTGACATGGATTGAAAATTGGCTGGCTGACAGGAAACGAAGAGTAGCGATTAACGGGTCCCTTTTGGAATGGCAGGCGGTGACCAGTGGGGTACCGCAGGGTTCAGTGCTGGGACCGCAGCTGTTCACAATATACATTAATGATTTAGATGAGGGAATTAAAAGTAACATTAGCGAATTTGCAGATGACACAAAGCTAGGTGGCAGTGTGAAATGTGAGGAGGATGTTATGAGAATGCAGGGTGACTTGAACAGGCTGGGTGAGTGGGCGGATGCATGGCAGATGCAGCTGAATGTGGATAAATGTGAAGTTATCCACTTTGGTGGTAAGAACGGGAAGGCAGATTATTATCTAAATGGAGTCAAGTTAGGAAAAGGGGAAGTACAACATAATCTGGGTGTTCTCGTACATCAGTCACTGAAAGTAAGCATGCAGGTACAGCAGCAGTGAAGAAAGCTAATGGCATGCTGGCCTTCATAACAAGGGAAATTGAGTATAGGAGCAAAGAGGTCCTTCTGCAGCTGTAGAGGGACCTGGTGAGACCTCACCTGGAGGTGTGCAGTTTTGGTCTCCAAATTTGAAGAACGACATTCTTGCTATTGAGGGAGTGCAGCGTAGGTTCACAAGGTTAATTCCCGGGATGGGGGGACTGTCATATGTTGAAAGATTGGAGCGACTGGGCTTGTATACACTGGAATTTAGAAGGTTGAGAGGGGATCTTATTGAAACATATAAGATTATGAAGGGATTGGACACGCTGGAGCCAGGAAGCATGTTCCAGCTGATGGGTGAGTCCAGAACCAGAGGCCACAGTTTAAGAATAAGGGGTAGGCCATTTAGAATGAAGTTGAGGGAAAACTTTTTCACCCAGAGAGTGGTGGATATATGGAATGCTCTGCCCCAGAAGGCTGTGGAGGCCAAGTCTCTGGATGTTTTCAAGAAAGAGATGGATAGAGCTCTTAAAGATAGTGGAATCAAAGGTTATGGGGATAAGGCAGGAACTGGATACTGATTGTGGATGATCAGCCATGATCACAGTGAATGGCGGTGCTAACTCGAAAGGCCGAATGGCCTACTCCTGCACCTATTGTCTATTGTCTATTGTCAGCCACTGCTGAATCCATTTTACTACTTCAATATTAATACCTAATGATTGAACCTTCCTAACTAACCTTCCGTGTGGAACCTTGTCAAAGGCCTTACTGAAGTCCATATAGACAATATCCACCGCTTTACCCTCGTCAACTTTCCTAGTAACCTCTTCAAAAAATTCAATCAGATTTGTCAAACGTGACCTTCCACACACAAATCCATGTTGACTGTTCCTAATCAGACCCTGTCTATCCAGATAATTATATATACCATTTCTAAGAATACTTTCCATCAACTTACCCACCACTGACATCAAACTCACAGGCCGATAATTGCTAGGTTTACTCTTAGAACCCTTTTTAAACAATGGAACAACATGAGCAATACGCCAATCCTCCGGCACCATCCCCGTTTCTAATGACATTTGAAATATTTCTGTCAGAGTCCCTGCTATTTCTACACTAACTTCCCTCGAGGTCCTAGGGAATATCCTGTCGGGACCCGGAGACTTATCCACTTTTATATTCCTTAAAAGTGCCAGTACTTCATCTACTTTAATCATCATAGTTTCCATAACTTCCCTACTTGTTTCCCTTACCTTACACAATTCAATATCCTTCTCCTTCGTGAATACCAAAGAAAACAAATTGTTCAGAATCTCCCCCATCTCTTTTGGCTCCACACATAGCTGTCCACTCTGATTCTCTGAAGGACCAATCTTATCCCGCACTATCTTTTTGCTATTTATATAACTGTAGAAACCCTTGGGATTTATTTTCAACTTACTTGCCAAAGTAACCTCATATCTTCTTCTAGCTTTTCTAATTTCTTTATTAAGATTCTTTTTACATTCTTTATATTCCTCGAGCACCTCATTTACTCCATGCTGCCTATATTTATTGTAGATATCTCTCTTTTTTCCAACCAAGTTTCAAATATCCCTTGAAAACCATGGCTCTCTCAAACTTTTAACCTTTCCTTTCAACCTAACAGGAACATAAAGATTCTGTACCCTCAAAATTTTACCTTTAAATGACCTCCATTTCTCTATTACATTCCTCTCATAAAACAAATTGTTCCTATCCACTCCTTCTAAATCCTTTTGCATCTCCTTAAAGTTAGCCTTTCTCCAATCAAAAATCTCAACCTGGGTCCAGATCTATCCTTCTCCATATTTATATTGAAACTAATAGCATTGTGATCACTGGACCCGAAGTGCTCCCCAACACAAACCTCCGTCACCTGACCTATCTCATTCCCGAACAGGAGATCCAACACTGCCTCTTCTCTAGTTGGTACCTCTATATATTGCTGCAAAAAACTATCCTGCACATATTTTACAAACTCCAAACCATCCAGCCCTTTTACAGTATGGGCTTCCCAGTCTATGTGTGGAAAATTAAAATCTCCCACAATCACAACCTTGTGCTTACTACAAATATCTGCTATCTCCTTACAAATTTGCTCCTCCAATTCTCGCTCTCCATTTGGTGGTCTATAATACACCCCTATAAGTGTTACTGCACCTTTCCCATTCCTCAGTTCCATCCAAATAGCCTCCCTAGACGAGCCCTCTAATCTATCCTGCCAGAGCACCGCTGTAATATTTTCTCTGACAAGCAATGCAACACCTCCCCGTCTTGTCCCTCCGATTCTATCAAACCTGAAGCAATTAAATCCAGGAATATTTAGTTGCCAATCATATCCCTCCTGTAACCATGTTTCACTAATAGCTACCACATCATACTTCCAGGTATCAATCCATGCTTTAAGCTCATCCAGCTTTCTTATAATGCTCCTAGCATTAAAATAAATGCATTTAAGAAATTTTCCAGCTCTTACTCTCTATTTATCACTAACGGCGCAAACAATTTTACTATTTTATTTTTCTTCCTTCTCCCCTACATCTGTTCCTACACTCTGGTTCCCCACCCCCTCGTATCTAGTTTAAATCCACTAGAGCCTCTCTAGCAAACCTACCTGCAAGAATATTTATCCCCCTCCAGTTCAGATGTAAACCGTCCTGCTGGAACAGGTCCCACCTTCCCTGGAAAACCGCCCAATTATCTATAAATCTGAAGCCCTCCCTTCTGCACCATGTCTTCAGCCACGTGTTGATCTGCGCTATCTTACTATTTCTAAACCCGCCTGCACGTGGTACTGGTAGCAATCCTGAGATTGCTATCCTGGAGGTCTTGTCCTTTAATTTGGCACCTAACTCCCTAAACTCACCTTCAGGACCTCCTCACTCTTCCTACCCACATCATTGGTGCCTACATGGACCACGACACCCGGCTCTCACCCTCCCTCTTGAGAATACTGAGAACTCGATCTGAGATATCGCGGACCTTGGCACCAGGGAGGCAACAGACCATCCGGGATTTTAGACCTCTTCCACAGAACCTCTTATCTGTCCCCCTAACTACCTGTTTATGTATAGTTTTTCGTAAATTCTATTGTATTTCTGTTTTTCTGTAAATGCCTGTGATTACATGAATTATAATATGTTAGTATATACATTGTTCAATCATTATGTGCTGTGTTGCAAATATTGATCTTTCCATGACCATGATTGTTCTTGGCAAAATTTTCTACAGAAGTGATTTGCCATTGCCTTCTTCTGACAGTGCCTTTACAAGGCAGGTTACCTAGTCATTATCAATACTCTTCAGAGATTGTCTATCTGGTGTCAGTGGTTGCATAACCAGGATTTCTGATATGCCGCAGCTGCTCATACGACCATCCACCACTGCTCCCATGGCTTCATCTGACCTTGATCCAGAGGTGGGGGGGAAGGAGCAAAGCAGGTGCTACACCTTGCCTAAGGGTGACTTGCAGACTTGCAGGATAACGGAGGGAAGGAGTGTCTTACACTTCCTTTGGTAGAGACATGTCTCCATCCTGTCACCAATAACATTTACATACTTTGATAATAAATTTACTTTTAACATTGAAGGTTGAAGAAATTGAAGTCCATTTGAGTGCAAGGTGGTCATAGTGTTGCTAAGCTGTAGTGGTCAGGGTTGTCACTGTTGGTTCAATACCAAATGGTTGACGGGAAGTAACTGTTCCTGAACCTGGTGGTGTGCGACATCTGTAGCTCTTGCCCGATGGTAACATGGCCCAGAAGGCGAGACATGCTGTGTGCATAGTGGGTTTGCTATTTGGTGCCAGATTGTGTGGCGACACTTGCCGGCTGCCCCCATCACACCGTTTGGTGTGTTGGTTGTTAATGCAATCTATGCATGTTTCATTGTACACATGATGAACTTGAATTTTGAATCTTGAATTTTGGTGGGGATCTTTGATTATGGATGTTGCCTTCTTGAGGCCCCACATCCTCTAGATCAGGGGTTCCCAATCTTTTTTATGCCATGGACCCCTACCATTAACCAATGGGTGCCTGGACCCTCATCCAGATATTACCAATGGTAGGGAGATGATGTTCCTGTGATATATTGAGCACAGTCCACTACTCTGCCGCTTCTTACATTCCTGCGCATTCAAATTACTCTACCAGGCCATGATACAACCAGTCAGGATACTTTCAACAGTACATTTGTAGAAACTTGTTAGAGTAGTCAGTGACAAGCCAAACCCCGTCAACCATCTAAGAGAAGAGGGGTTTAGAGGGCCACACCCTTGGCGGTCACCATGAATGAATTGGGCTGAAGGGCTTTGTTTCCCTACTGTTTTACTCTCTAACTCTGTCAGCTTCCCAAGGGTAAATTTCAAATGGGCAACAAAGAAAAACAGAAATGCTTCATCTGAAGGTCAGTAGGGGTCAATACGCTATCACCGAGTGCACTGCCATGGCTGGAGTCCATCTTGACCTCTCTTAGGACCAGCTGAGCCAACATGTCAAACATAATCTATATTCTTAAGATGGATATCTGTTTGAACTTCCTGGCTTGTAACCTCAAATTGCTAGGTCTGTGCACTGAAGCTATAATAACCTGGGGTTTTACTTTCTCTTTTGCTTTATGGTAAGCTCTCTTCCAGGATAGGGGGTACAAATTAGTTACTGGGTGTTTTGCATTGGTTAAGTAAATGTAACGTTTTCCATCTTTCATAGCTTAATGATATGTTATTTACAATACCATCACCAAGTTCATTCAAACCACATTCTCAACAACAAAATAACTTCTGAAAGAGCTGAAACATTAATCCTCTTTCTGCCTTTAACCAAGAACCAACACTGCTACTTCGTCAGGAGGTTAAGGAAATTCAGCATGTTCGCATCATCATCATCTTCATAATATGCCATGCCGTATTGATGCCATGCCAAGATTGTTCCTGGCAAATTTTTCTACAGAAGTGGTTCGCCATTGCCTTCTTCTGGGCAGTGTCTTTTCAAGACGGATGACACCAGCCATTATCAATTCTTTTCAGAGATTGTCTGCCTGGTATCAGTGGTTACATAACCAGGAGTTGTGATATGCACCAGTTGCTCAGACAACCATCCACCACCTGCTCCCATGGCTTCATATAACCCTGATCAGGGGGCTAAGCAAGTACCACACCTTGCCCAAGGGTGACCTGCAGGCTAGCAGAGGGAAGCAGCGCCTTACACCGCCTTTGATAGACGTACCTTCACCCTGCCACCCATTAGAGGTCATTCTGTCTGGATCCATAACGGCTTGCTGACATTGGAGTCAGTTCAGAGGAGGTTCACGAGAATGATTCTGGGAATGAAAGGCTTATTGTATGAGGAGCGATTGATGGCTCTGGGCCTTCACCCTCTGGAATTTAGAAGAATGAAGGAAGATCTCATTGAAACCCATCAAATGTTGAAAGACCAAGATTGAGTGGATGTCTCCTGCAGTGGGGGAGTCTACAGCCAGAGGACACAGCCTCAGAATAGAGGGCCATCCATTTAGAATGGAGATGAGGAGAAATTTCTTCAGCCAGAGGGTGGTGAATCAGTGGAATTCATTGCCGCAGCCGGCTGTGGAGGCCAAGTCATTGGTTGTATTTAAGAATAAGATTGAAAGGTTCTTGATTAGTCAGGGAAATGCAGGAAAATGGATAATAAGTCAGCCATAATGGAATGACAGAGCAGACTCAGTGGGCCAAGTGTCTTAATTCTGGTCCTACCATACTGTGCAAAAGTCTTAGACACCCTACCTAAGACTTTGGTACAGTACTGTATGTGATGATAGTTCAGCATGTGACTCTTCCAAGTATGTGTTCTTATTACATTGGAACAAGAAAACAGAGGTATGAGATGACCACTCGGCCCCTCAAACCTATCCCTTTGTTCAATATGATCATGGCTGACCTGATCCATGCCTCATCACAGAAACAGAATCAGAATCAGGTTTACTATCACTCATATGTGCCATGAGATTTGTTGTTTTGTGGCAGCAGAACAGTGCAGTGAAAAAAAAACCTGTAAGTTACAACAAGAACTATAAAAATAAGTCAGACAAAAAGAGAGAAAATAATGAGGTAGTGTTCATGGGTTCATGGACTTTTCAGAAATCTGATGGCAGAGAGTGAGAAGCTGTTCCTGAAGCATTGAGTGTGTGTCTTCCAGCTCCTCCCTGACGTAGGAATGAGAAGAGGGCATGTTCTGAATGGTGAGGTTTCTTAATAGTCTTTCTTAGAAAAGTTTAAAAGTAAATTTAATATCAGAGTATATATATCAAGTCAAGTCAAGTCATTTTTTATTGTCATTTCGACCATAAACTGCTGGTACAGTACACAGTAAAAACGAAACAACGTTCCTCCAGGACCATGGTGTATATGTCATCATATACAACCCAGAGATTCATTTTCTTGTGGGCATACTCAATAAATCCATAGAATAATAACCATAACAGAATCAATGAAAGATTGCTCATCTAGAGTCTTCAACCTGAGAGGGCAGAAGACAACAAGCTGTGCAGAAACAAAAAGAAGCAATAATAATAATTAATAAATAAGCGATAAATATCAAGAACATGAGATGAAGAATCCTTGAAAGTGAGAACATAGGTTGTGGGAACGTTTCAATGATGGGGCAAGTGAAGTTATCCACACTGGTTCAAGAGCCTGATGATTGAGGGGTATTAACGGTTCCTGCACCACTGGTGTGAGTCCTGAGGCTCCTGTACCTTCTTCCTGATGGCAGCAGAGAGAAGAGAGCATGGCCTGGGTGGTGGGGGTTCCTGTTGATGGATGCTGCTTTCCTGCAACAGTGTTTCATATAAATGAGCTCAATGGTTGGGATGGCTTTAAACACGACCCACTGCTTTTTGTAGGATTTTCCGTTCAAGGGCATTGGTGTTTCCATAGCAGGCGGTGATGCAGCCAGTCAATATACTCTCCACAACACATCCATACAAGTTTTAATTATCACGCCGAATCTCTGTAAATGCCTAACGAAGTAGAAGCACTGCTGTGCTTTCTTCATAATTGCCCTTAAATGCTGGGCCCAGGAAAGGCTCTCCAAATTGATAAGATGGAGGACTTTAAAGTTGCTGACCCTCTCCACCTGTGATCCTCTGGTGAAGACTGGCTCATGGACCTCTAGTTTCCTTTTCCTGAAGTTATAATCATCTCCTTGGTCTTGCTGACACTGAGTGAGAGGTTGCTGTTGTGGCACCACTCAACCAGATTTTCAGTCCCACTCCTAAATGCTGATTGATCACCACCTTTGATTCAGCCTATGGCAGTGGTGCCCATCAGCAAACTTGAATATGTCAATGGAGCTGTGCTTAGCCACTCAGTCATAAGTGTAAAGTGAGTAGAGCAGGGGACGAAGCACACAGCCTTGTGGTTCACCTGCGCTGATGGAGATTGTGGAGGAGATGTTGCTGTCAATCCAAACTCACTGGGGTCTGCAAGTGAGGAAATCCAGGATCCAATTGCACAAGGAGGTATTGAGGCCAAGGCCTTGTAGCTTATTGGTTAGCTTTGAGGGGGTGATGGTATGGAATGCTGAGCTGTAGTCGATAAAGAGCATCCTGATGTATACATCTTTTGCTGTCCAGATGTTCCAGGGTTGAGTGAAGAGCCAATGAGATAGCATTTGCTGTGGACCTTTTGCTTCGGTAAGCAAATTGGAGCTGATCCAAGTCACTCTCAGGCAGAAGTTGATGTGTTTCATCATTGACCTCTGAAAACACTTCACCACTGTAGATCTAAGTGTTACTGGGCCATAGTCATCGAGGCAGGTCACCATGCTGTTCTTGGGCACCGGTATAATTGAAATCTGTTTGAAGCAGTTGGGTACCACGCACTGCTGAAGCGAGAGGTTAAATATCTCAGTGAAGAAACCAGCCAGTTGATCAGCACAGGTCTTTAGTATCTGGCCAGGTACCCCACCTGGGCAGGATGCTTCTCGTGGGTTCACCCTCTTGAAGGTGGCTCACACATCGGCTTCAGAGACTGAAGTCACAGAATCATGCGGGGTGGGGGGATGTTGGAGCCTGTGATGGTTCCTCCATGTTTTGATGTTCAAAGTGAGTGTAGAAGGCATTGAGCTCATCTGGGAGTGAAGCCTTGTTGTCACCTATGCCGCAGACTTAACTTTATAAGAGCTGACATTATTCAAGCCCTGTCACAACTGTCGAGACTCCTTGGTTGATTAAAGTTTGGTCCAGAATTGTGACTTTGCCTGTGAGATGGCTTTCTGGAGATCGTACCTGGACCTCTTGTGATTTTCTTGGTCACCAGACTTGGGTGCTGCTGATCGGACTCTCAGCAGTTTTCAGACCTCATGAAAAAGGATCTAGTGCTTTCCCACTGTGTATGATGAATAAACTCTTCTCGGGCTTCCAGCCGGGTACAGGTATCGATTTTAACCGATGTTTTGATGAAGATGGCAGAGTCTGTCATCAAAACATCGGTAAAAAATGATACCTGTACCCGAGAAGAGTTTATTCATTCAGATCTCATGGTTCTTCTAGGCTTCTGATTGGGGAAGACTGATGCTTTAATAAAGTGTGTTACAACCTTCTTGAGACATCATCGTTTGAAAAAGTGCTTGACAGTGAGGAAGCTAGAGCCCTTGATGGAGTTTGCTGAGCTTACTACCTTCTGCTGATAGTTCTGATCCTGTGCAGTGGCCCCTCCATACCAGACGGTATTGTAATCAGTCAGAATGCTCTCCACTGTACATCCGTGGAAATTTGCCCAGGTTTTTGGGGACATACCAAAACTCAAACTCCTCATGAAGTACAGCTGCTCCCATCCCTTCTTCACAATAGCATCAACAGCTTGGGCCTAGGAATTGAATCTCCTCTCCTCCTCTGAGTCACTTCCCTATCACCCTCAGTTCTCTGAACTTTCCAAAACAGATCTATTTCCTATTTATTATCCCCAGTGAAGCAGCTTCCACAACTCTCTGGGGCAGTGAAGACCAGCCACTGGGACTGTTTACAAGAATGAGGGAATATCTAATTGAAGCCTACCAAATATTGAAAGGCCTAGACAGAGTGGACATGGAGAGGATGTTTCCAATAGTGGGAGAGTCTAGGACCCAAGGGCACAGCCTCAGAATAGAAAGATGTCTCTTTAGACCAGAGGTGAGGATGAATTTATTTAACCAGAGAGTGGTGAATCTGTGGAATTAGTTGCCACAGATTAGATTAGATTATGAGGACACACAGTCCTCTTTTATTGTCATTTAGGAATGCATCCATTAAGAAACGATACAATATTCCTCCGGTGTGATCTCACAGAAACACAGGACAGACCAAGACTGAAAAACTAACAAAAACCACATAATTATAACATATGCAACACACATCAAAGTTGCTGGTGAACGCAGCAGGCCAGGCAGCATCTCTAGGAAGAGGTGCAGTCGACGTTTCAGGCCGAGACCCTTCGTCAGGACTAACTGAAGAAAGAGTGAGTAAGGGATTTGAAAGTTGGAGGGGGAGGGGGAGATCCAAATTGATAGGAGAAGACAAGAGGGGGAGGGATAGAGCCAAGAGCTGGACAGGTGATAGGCAAAAGGGATACGAGAGGATCATGGGACAGGAGGTCCGGGAAGAAAGACAAGGGGGGGGGACCCAGAGGATGGGCAAGGGGTATATTCAGAAGGACAGAGGGAGAAAAAGGAGAGTGAGTGAAAGAATGTGTGTATAAAAATAAGTAACAGATGGGGTACGAGGGGGAGGTGGGGCCTTAGCGGAAGTTAGAGAAGTCGATGTTCATACCATCAGGTTGGAGGCTACCCAGACAGAATATAAGGTGTTGTTCCTCCAACCTGAGTGTGGCTTCATCTTTACAGTAGAGGAGGCTGTGGATAGACATGTCAGAATGGGAATGGGATGTGGAATTAAAATGTGTGGCCACTGGGAGATCCTGCTTTCTCTGGCGGACAGAGCGTAGATGTTCAGCAAAGCGGTCTCCCAATCTGCGTTGGGTCTCGCCAATGTATAAAAGGCCACATCGGGAGCACCGGACGCAGTATATCACCCCAGTCGACTCACAGGTGAAGGGTTGCCTCACCTGGAAGGACTGTTTGGGGCCCTGAATGGTGGTAAGGGAGGAAGTGTAAGGGCATGTGTAGCACTTGTTCCGCTTACATGGATAAGTGCCAGGAGGGAGATCAGTGGGGAGGGATGGGGGGGACGAATGGACAAGGGAGTTGCGTAGGGAGCGATCCCTGTGGAACGCAGAGGGGGGGGGGAGGGAAAGATGTGCTTAGTGGTGGAATCCCGCTGGAGGTGGCGGAAGTTACGGAGAATAATATGTTGGACCCGGAGGCTGGTGGTGTGGTAGGTGAGGACCAGGGGAACCCTATTCCTAGTGAGGTGGCGGGAGGATGGAGTGAGAGCAGATGTACGTGAAATGGGGGAGATGCGTTTAAGAGCAGAGTTGATAGTGGAGGAAGGGAAGCCCCTTTCTTTAAAAAAGGAAGACATCTCCCTCGTCCTAGAATGAAAAGCCTCATCCTGAGAGCAGATGTAGCGGAGATGGAGGAATTGTGAGAAGAGGATGGCGTTTTTGCAAGAGACATATAGTTACAACAGTGCAACAATACCATAACTTGATGAAGAACAGGCCATGGGCACAGTAAAAAAGTTCAAAGTCTCCCGAAAGTCCCACATCTCACGCAGACGGGAGAAGGAAGAAAACTCTCCGTCATGCCCGACCACAGTCCGACTCTGAGTCATCCGAAAGCTTCAAGCTCCGATCAGTCCTCCGACGCCGAGTTCCGAGCACCATCTCTATCCAAACGCTTCGACCTCAGCCTCGGTCGCCAGCAGCAGGCAAAGCCGGGGATTTTGGGACCTTTCCTCCGGAGATTCTCGATCACACAGTAGCAGCAGCAGCGAACCAGGCATTTCAGAAATTTCTCCAGATGTTCCTCTGTGCCGTCTCACGTCTGTCTCCATCAAATCAGAATTGTGCACAGCATCCTACTTACAAATACGATTTCATTTCACCGGAGAGCTGCGCGCACTGCATCACGTTGTCATCTTCTCCTCCCTCCAAGGAGGGAGGTCAAGTCATTCTATATTTAAAGCAGAGTTTGATAGGTTCTTGATTAGTAAGGGGAGAAGGCAGGAGAATGGGGTTGAGAGGAATAATGAATCAGTAATGATGGAATGGCAGAGCAAATTTGATGGGCCAAATTCTGCTCCTATCTCTTATGGAATTATGTTCATCGCATGTTTTACCAGTCTGTTGTCGCCAGTACAATCTTCTATGCAGTGGTGCGCTGGGGCAATGGCATCGACACAGGTGATGCCAACAGGCTCAATAAACTGATTAGAAAGGCTGGCTCTGTTATAGGAGTCAAACTGGACACACTGGAGGCTGTGGTAGAATAAAGGACCCTACGGAAAATCCTGGCAATTCTGGACAACGTTTCTCACCTTCTGCATGCCACCTTGGCTGAAAAGAGGAGCATTTTAGTAATAGACTAAGACATCCAAGGAGTGTTATATGATGTCATTCTTACCCTCGGCCATTGGACTCTGTAATGAGTCAACCTATAGCCGGAGAAGTGATGACTCCTTCCTGTTAGACTGTTTGAGGTAACATTTTTAATTCTTTCTTACTTCTCTTCTAATATTTATGTACCTGTGCACTTGGAATGCTACTGTGACACTGTAATTTCCTTTGGGATCAAAAAAGTATCTATCTTATATGTTCGAAAGGATAACAGCACTTACAGAGAAAGTGCAGTGCAGAAACACAGGAAGAGTGCAAGGACCACAATGAGGTAGATTGGGAGATGAAGAGTTCATCTATAGCAATATGAGATGTCCGTTCTGGAGTCTGAGAGCAGTGGGATAGGAGCTGTCCTTGAGCCTGGTGGTACTCAATCTAAGGTTTTTTTATCTTCTGCCCGACGAGAGGGGGAGGAAAGAGAATGGTTAGCTGCCTTCTGTAAATTAAAGATTAGCTTTATTTATCATATGGACACAGTGAAATGCGTCATTTGCGTCAATGACCTACACGGTCCGAGGATGTCCTGGGGGAAGCCCGCAGGTGTCACCACACTTCTGGTGTCAATGTCGCATGCCCACAACTTACTGAACTGTGTGCCTTTGGAGAGTAGGAGGAAGTTGGAGCACCCAGAGGAATGTCGCGTGGTCATGAGGAGAACGTACAAACTCCTTACAGAGAGCGGTGGGGATTGAGCCTGAGCTGACACTGCTGTGATAGCATTATGCCACCCCGAAGGTGTCTGAAAGGTAGAAAGTAAGTGGGGGGGGGGGCTTGACAGCATGTGGGAGAGAATAGGCTGCATAGATGGGCCAAACGGCCTACTTCTGTACCAGGAGAAAATATGAAAACACAGACCTTGCTTTTTCTCTCTCTCGTGACCTCATGTGCGAAGGAGGATTTATTTTGGGTGACTGTCCTGTGAAAGAAGTTTAGGACAAGGACAGGCACAGGGCGGCTGGGGAGACTGTCACTTTAAGACCGGCGTTGATTGACATCTTCATGAATGACGTGTCTGACCAACAACCTGCCTTAAAATCTTAGCAATGCCGGTTATTTTTTTTTAAATCTATTTCTAATAAATTGGCTGAATAAATCACACTTAGCGGTACAAGGTTTTTAAAATATGAAAGTGCGGCGATGATAAACGCAGGCGGGATTCCTTGTGCCTGGATGGGGGCCTGGGGAACCGGTCTATAAAAGCGTGCGCGGTGAGCGGCGCCGGCCTCATTGTCTGGCGCGCTGGAGCTGGGAGGTGCTGGGGAGGGGGAGCAGGAGCAGGGCGGAGGGAGTGGGAAACCAGGAGAATGGGGCGATATGGTAGAAAGTAAAGGGTTGGGGCGTTGAAGGAGGAGGCAGGGAAGAGGGAGTCCATAACTGGGGGTAGGGGGAGCGAAGGTAGGATTCAGAGCTTAGGGGCGATCTGCAGGTCCGGAGAATAGGATGGGACAGGTTGAACTGGGGGGGAAGGCTACATTCTCGGGCGGAGAGGGGTGTGAAGGAGAGCCAGGGGGGGCGGGGGAGAATGCTGAGCTATAGTCCAGGCCTGAGGAGGTGAATGGAGGCTGCCCGTGAGTCCCTGGGTGTATGGAGTGGTGGGTGTAGGGTGGTCGTTGTAAGCTCCTCTTACTCCTGCCCCAGTATGTGTGTGAGCGAGGGGGTAGGTCGGCCGAGTTATTTTGCTGGGGGATGCGTTAGCTGCGTGAGCTGGGCGCGGACAGGATGGGCCGAAATGGCTACAGACACGACGTTGCGGGACCGGCGGATTCCTGACCCCGCGGCGGGCTGGAGACGCCGCTCGGCCTGCGGGCCGGACCACGTGTGGGAACCGTGGTAAGAGCGGCCTGTATTCCCGGTAAGTGCGGACATGGGGATCGGTACAGTGACCGGGGTGGGGGGGGGGGGGGGATGTCTCGGCTCCAAGGCCGGTCTTCACCGTGATGCTAGCACTGGGCTCCGAGTATATATGAGCGACACACGTGCCACTCAGTGACTTTGACATGCTGGGTGCCTGAGTGAGGACTGGCAGGAGCTCTGCTTTCTTCTTGCTTTCTAACGTTGATTGGTGCACTCTGCACCCGATAAAGTTCAAAGTAAGTTTTATTAAGTACATATGGAACCCTGAGATCACTTGTAGACGATTATTTGTGTATAAATGTGTCTGCACAACTGTCTAATAATTGTTTAATATATATGATTGCCTAATTAGGGTGATAAACCAGAGTGCAGAGATAACAAACAGCAAATACAATTAATTAAATGCACGTTTAATTTGTTTTTACTCACTTTTACTTCGGTTGTGGTTTAAGCATGAACTAAAGGGTGAAGTGGAAGTGTGGTTGCACAGTGCACTGGTTAGGGTAACGTTGTTTACAGCTCCAGTTTCCTCCCATGTACCAGTCACCCTATGGGTTAGGTTAAGTGTTGGGCATTCTATGTTGGCCTCAGACTTGTGAGGGCTGACCCCAACATAGTCCAAGCCATCCCAATAATTCATTATGAAATGAGGAAGCACACACAGACTAAGGAGATCATGAGCAAAGTGCTGGAGGAATTTGGATCAGGCAGCCTGTATGGATTTGGGGGGGGGGGGTGGGTTTGGGAATAAACAGGACCTGAAAGGGTTGTGCCCAAAGTATTGACTGTTTATTCTCCATGGAGGCTGTCTGACCAGGGTTCCTCCAGCACTTCGCTCTTGTTCTCCATTGGTTTTTTCCATTTCATAATGCATTGTTGGGGTGGCTTGGAATAAGCTGCACAGTATTTGGTCTGTTAACTGGGAGGTTAACGTAGTTAAGAGATTACTGCACAATAACTAACCTGATTTATTTTTCATTTCTTGTAGATTGAAAGGAGGAAATCCTGAATTGGGAACTGGGTGGCTGTGATCTGGCTGTAAGTTCACTTGCTACCGATTTCACCACTACACTCCCTCTCTTCCCACCCCCCACCACCACTACTACTCTTGGGAAAAGTTCTCAGCTGGACCTGAGATGACACAATCAAATGGCTACCATCCTGCAGAGTGGTCTAGAAGATGATTTGCTCTTTTGTCTCTGCTCTGCCATGTCACAGCGGCTGGGGCTGCATCAATCTGAGTTTTAGTTGCATTGGGTACTGGAGCTAATGAGTGAGAAGTTGTGCTTAATACTGACAGCAGTGAAGACAGGACAGGTTCTAGGCCGCAATTGGCAGTGGTGTTAGCAATTTGTGCAATGGCTTTACAGCACCAGCAATCACTGGACTTTGATTCCTGCCACTATCTGCAAAGAGTGTGTTTTCTGTGGCTGCACAGGCTTCCTTTGGGTTCTCCAGTTCTTCTCTCTCCCCCCCCCCACCATTCCAAAAGGCCCACAAGGTAGGATTAGTGAGTTAATGAGCATGTACTGCCCCCCAGCACATCTTCAGATTATTGGTTATTGACAACAAGTCTCATTTTTATTATTACTGATGACCATTTGAATGTGTGGCTTTTAATGTTGCACATTTATCTGGCGAGCAGATTATAAACTGTAATTTTGCAAGTTGTAGGTAGATAGATCCCAAAGGAAATTGCAGTGTCACAGTTACTATTAGAGAAGTAAGAAAAGAATAAAAATACGTTGCCTCAGTCTATCGGGGGTGTTTGTCCAGTATTGGAGATTCAGCATGGTTGTAAGCTCTTGTGACCCAAAGAGCCATGCTACCCATGTGGCCTATGAGCCTGTAGCCTTTGGAATTGGAATGCAGGAGCAAATGTACAGTCATGGGTAGAATGTACAAACTCCTTACACTGGCAACAGTTGAATTGAACCCAGGTGTCTGGAGCTGTAATATTAACGTTAACTGCTACACTATTTTGCCGGGAAATTGATGGCTGACCTGACATTGAGCTTTTTACACCAATCTTCCAAACTGTGATTGGTAACGGGGGTGGGGGGGGTGATCTGGATGATAGCTTAGAATCGAGGGGATTGGTGTAGGTGATCTGTCCCTGAGAGTGACCCTGCCCCTTCCCCTGCTGTCCAGCAAGGGAAGCAGTCAGTCATTGACTGCTGACCTGGAATCTCGGGCTAGAGTTTGGATTGCGATGTGCTGGTTCTGGGTCAGAATGTGTAGCAGTACAGATCTCTACTGGGGTTACTTTTCCTCCAAGTGGAGGGTCCTTGCTGCTGTGCAATGGGCTGTTACAGGATTTTATGCATGGAATTGCCTCTGGCAGTTTCCTCTTGAGTGACCCTAAAGGATGGTTTTGCATTGAAGAGCTATTCTCAGATCAAGTGCCTTTTGAGTATCTTACTGTATTTCAATAAACTATTTAAAAATATATTTGGTCTTTGTTTTTCTTGCGCTGTAACCATCAGTGAACTGGGTCTATCAGAAGGTGTAGTGGTAGGTTTGGCAGTGCACTAATGGGTTGGAAACACAACTGGGCTGTTACAAACCCCTTATTTCATGCTGACTGATCCAATTATCCATGTTCAGCTCAGATCCTTCACTTCCTATCCAAGTTCCTGTCCAATTGTTACTTAGTGTTGTAATAGTTTACCACCTCTGGCAGCTAATTCACCCTTTGTGTGGGGGAGAATTAAAATTGTCCCCTGTGCTCTCAGGGGTCCCCCAAGATCATTCTAACTTTTCTCCTAAGTCAGTTAAAATCGACACCTGTACATTTCCATGCACTTAACACTGGGGGGGGGGGGGGGTCACTGCTACCTCTGACCTCTGCTTTCCTCCAGACACCTTTAAAAGTATCCCTTGGTGTTGGTCATTCCTGCTCTGGGGGTAAATACAGTCCACTATCTGCTTGTATGCCTTTGATTTTGTGCAACACTCCATGTTGCAGAGATCAATATGGTAAACTGGTGCCATGTTGGAAGGCATCCTCAAGTGCTCCAACTGGATGGAAGATTCCAGGACTAGACATCCATCTTGGTTACTTCTACCTCATACTGACTTCTATAGGAATCTGCTGTTTGTACAGGATTGTGGTAAATAGTGTCTTGGAGGAATACACTGAACCTTGAATCTGGATGACTCATGAGGTGCAGTCACCCTCTTAAATCACAGCTCAGTTTGGGTTAACACATGCAATCTCATACAGTGGGTGTACCTTGTGAACATAGAAATGGGAGCAGTAGAAGGCCATTTGGCTATGTACCCGTCTCTGCCTACCTGCCTTTTCCCCATAACCATTAATTCCCCCTACTATGCAAAAATCTATCCAACCTTGTCCTAGAAATATTTACTGAGGTAGCCTCCACTGCTTCATTGGGCAGGATTCCACAGTTTCACCACTTGGGGAAAAGTAGTTCCTCCTCATCTCCATACTAAATCTCCCCCAAATTTTGAGGCCACGTTCTAGTCTCACCTACCAGTGGAAACAACTTTGCTGCCTCTATCTTACCTATCCATTTATAATTTTATAAGATGTCATTTTTATGAATTCCAGTGAGTACAGTCCCTGGTGACTTGATCTCTCCTCAGTCTAATCCCCTCATCTCCAGAATCAACTAGTGAACATGTTTAATCAGTCCTGATGAAGGATCCCTGCCTGAAACATCGACTGCTCTTTCATTGCTGTTACCTGACCTCCTTTAGCATCTTGTGTTACTTGGATTTCCAGCATTTGCAGATTTTTCTCTTGTTTGTGAGTTTACTCAGTCCCTCCCTGTCAGAGTGCACTGGGGAGCACTTTGAGTGACCTCCCCCCACAAAAAAATTGCAACTTCCAGTCATGTACTTCAATAATATACTTAGAACATGTCACCATATATTCATTTTTCTAGTTACATGCAGATTTCACAATTTCTTCAAATTTCGAAGTTAACTTACTGTGTATGTCACCACATCGTACCTGGAGATTCATCTTGTAGGTATCTACGAGAAATAAAAAATACAGAATTTGTGGGAGGGGGTGGAATACACACATAAACCAAGACTGACAACCAATATTCAGATTGTACAAACATTAATACCAAAAAACTGAGTGCATAGGTTGTGGAGTCACATCAGCATTAAGGTGAGTGAAGTTACCTATGTTGCTTTAGGAACACTTGTGGAATTTCAGTAACTCTGGAGAGTGATTATTTCTGCAGGAGTGGTCTAGTTTCCTCATAAATGGGAATTGAATTTCCCATTCTCCTTGCAAGTGGGTGCTCTCTGGTGACTGCGCTGTTCATCTCCCCTGCAGTTGAAGCAAATTTAATTTTATATTTATTACGGTTACAGGTCCTTCCAGCCAACAAGCCTAAATGCAAGTTGAAAAGTAGCCGCCTACTTTTCCTACAAAAGGAGGCCTCTAAATGGATAAAACTGCTAATCTTGATCCTGAATGCTCTTGGCCTTTTCAATGACCAAGTTCCTTAGTCCTCAGTTGTCTCATTTTCACTATGGATATTCAATCGCTGTACACCTCCATCCCCCATCAGGAGGGCCTTAAAGCTCTCCGCTTCTTTCTGGACAACAGACCTAACCAGTTGCCCTCCACCACTTTCCTTTGTCTAGTGGAATTGGCCCTCACCCTCAACAATTTCTCCTTTGGCTCATCCCACTTCCTTCAAACCCAAGGTGTCATGGGCACTTGCATTGGTGCCATCTATGCTTGCCTTTTTGTCGGCTATGTGGAATAGCTGATGTTCCAAGCCTAAACTGCCATCACTCCCCAACTCTTCTGACTCTACACCAACAACTGCATCGGTGCTGCTTTCTGCACCCACTGAGCTTTTGACTTGACTTTACCTCCAACTTCCACGCTGCCCTCAAATTTACCTGGTCCATTTCTGACACCCCCTCCCCTTTCTCAATCTAGCCATTTCTGGAGTCAGTCTCCTGATATCTTTTATAAAAACACTGATTCTCACAGCTATTTGGACTATATTTCTTTCCACCTTGTCTCTTGTAAAAATACAGCCCCCCCCTCTCAGTTTCTCTACCTATGCTGCATCTGCTCTCAGGAATGAGGCTTTTAATTCCAGAACAACTGAGATGTCCTTCAAAGAAAGGGTCCTCCCTTCCTCCACCATAACACTGTCCTTACCCACCTCTTCCATCTTGCACATGTCTGCATCACCCCATCCTCCCTCCACCACCACACCAGGGATAGTGTTCCTCTTGTCCTCATCTACCATCCCACCAGTCTTTATGCCCAGTACATAATTCTCTGTAACTTCTGCCAACAATGGGTTCCCACCACCAAACACATCTTTCCCTCCTTTCTCTCCTCCTCCTCTTCCCCCCCCCCCGCCAACCAGACAGATCCATCCCCACTGACCTACCCAGCCCTTTATTCTTGCAAGTGGAACAAGTGCCACACCTGCCCCAACATCCCCCTTGCTACCATTCAGGGCCCCAAACCATCCTTCCTGGTGAGGTGACGCTTCATCTATGAGTCTGTTGGGGTCATCTACTGTATCCGGTGTGGCTTGTATATCAGTGAGGCCCTATGTAGACTGGGAGACCCCTTCACTCTGCAACAAAAAGTGGGATCTCCTGTGGCTACCCATTCTGACATGTTAGTCCATATCCTTCTCTACCACCATCATGAGGCCACAGGTTGGAGGAGCAACACTATTATTATTCCATCTGGGTATCCTCCGACCTGAAGGCATAAACATCAATTTCTTAAACTTGCGGTAACACATCTCCTCCCCCACCTTCACCATTCCCATTCCTCCCTTCTCTCCCTATCTGCTCACCTGCTCATCACCTCCCTCTTGTTCTCCTCCACTTCCCTTTCTTACATGGTTTTCTGTCCTCTCCCATCAGATTCTCCTCCTCCCCCCCCCCCTTCAGCCCTTTATCTCTCTCACCAATCAACTTCTCAGGTCTTCACCCCCTTCCTGTCTCCCAGTTTCACCTACCACCTCGTACTACTTCCTTCCCTCCCCCTACCTTCTTACTCAGACTTCTCTTTCTTACCAGTCCTGATGAAGGGCCTTGACCTGAAATGTGGACTGTACTTTTTTCCATAGATTGCCTGGCCTGCTGAGTTCTCCCAGCATTGTGTGTGTGTGTTCCTTTGGATTTCCAGTATCTGCAGATTTTCTCATATGTCTGAGGGAATTAAAATTGCCCAATGCCTCACTGACCCCAGCCAACCTGCCATCAAGGACATATACAGAAAGGCGCTGGAAAAAAAGGCCTGCAATATCATGAAGGATCTCACCCACCCTGCTCATGGACTGTTGGTCTCACTCCCAGCAGCATCCATGCCAAGATGACTAGACTCAAAAGCCAATTGCTTTCCTCAAGCCATCATGGTGATCAACACCTCCACCCATCAATCCAACCCACTCCAGTACCACTGCAAACATATCACCCAGCTTCACTTCATGTACATACACTCCATGTATATAGGTTACTTGTACATTGTTTTATAGGATTGCTTTTATATTGTGTATTCTTTATGCTTGTATTTTTTTCTGCTCCAAATCTAGAGTAACAATCATTTTGTTCTTTATGCTCCCGTACTCAGGAATGACAAATGAGCAATTTTGAATCTCATCTCCGTTCCAGCAAGCTAGGCCTTGCAATTTTAACTACTTTCCTGATCTAATGACTGCCCTATTTCTTGAGAAGGCTCTAAGCCACCTCCATTTCTCCATTGGTTCATTTCCCCCATTGGCCTTTGCAGTTTGTATGACGCTGTGTTTGACCGCTTTATGAACGTAACCCAATTTTCTTATGATTCCTGGAGTTTCCTCTGATGCACATTGGCCAGCAGAGAGGGGAAAACAGAGCCAACATCACATGAGTGAGAGGCAGAAGTAGCCAGTTTCAAATCACAGTGAGTGGTCCTTCAATGTGTTTGTCTCTTAACCGGCTATTAGGAACTCACAATAAACTGGCATCTTGCCAGTGACCTTTACATCTGGTGAATTACTGCACAGAAAACAAACTGCTGACCTTGCTATAAGAGCACACGTCATGTGAATAAGATGTTTATGAGTCACTTCCGTATCTAAAATATCTCCATCCTCTTTGAGGCCCAACAGACATTCTTGACAATTGTTACAGCAGCTCTATCCACCCATCATCCACACAGTCTTCATGGTGCACTGGGTCTCATCTGCCCACAGCTCCAACTTCCTGTCCATTCAACACCATTTGTCAGCCCACCTATTGCAAATCCCACTCTCCCCTTCTATCTGCCTATCATCCCTCCCCACCTGGATCTACCCATCACCTGCCAGCTCCTTTCCTCCCAAACACACAAAATGCTGGAGGAACTCAGCAGGCCAGGCAACGTCTATGGAAAAAAAATAGTCAATGTTTCAGGCCGAAACCCTTCAGCTGGAGAAAAAGAGCTGAGGAGTAGATTTACTCCTGTTGCGATGAGGCCACACTCAGGTTGGAGGAACATCACCTTATATTCCGTCTGGGTTGCCTCCAACCTGATGGCATGAATACTGATTACTTAAATTTCTGGTAATGCCCCCCTCCCCCTCACCATTCTCCATCCCCTTTTCCCTCTCTCACTTTATCTCCTTTCCCACCCATTGCCTCCCTCTGGTGCTCCTCCCCCGCCCTTTCTTCCATGGCCTTCTGTCCTCTTCTATCAGACTCCCCCTTCTCCAGCCCTGTATCTCTTTCACCAATCACCCTCCCAGCTCTTCATCTTCCCTCCCTTCCAAGCTTCACCTATCACCTTGTGTTTCTCTCTCCCCTCCCCCTACCTTTTAAGTCTACTGCTTAGCGATTTTTCTCCAGTCCTGCCGAAGGGTTTCAGCCCGAAACATCGATTATACTTCTTTTCCATAGATGCTGCCTGGCCTGTTGTGTTCCTCCAGCATTTTGTGTGTGTTGCTCAGATTTCCAGCATCTGCAGATTTTCCCTTGTTTGTAATTCCTTTCCTCCACCTCTTTATACTCCTTATCCCCCCTCTATCTTGGAATCTGGATGAAAGGTCTCGACCTGAAACATTGACTGTCCATTTCCTTCTACAGATGCTGCCTGACCTGCCTGGCCTGCTGAGTTGCTCCAGCATTGTGTGTGTTGGTCGGATTTCAGCACCTGCAGCCTCTCATGTCTCTAGTACGATGTGTTATTTGACGAGATGGACAGAAAACTGCAAAGTGTTCAAAATTAGGGCTTGTATGTTTGCAGCTGATACAAAAGTTGCTTCTGTTGATTGTGTAGAAGGTTGTTGTAGGTTAATATGGGGCATTGACAGCATGCAGAGCTGGGCCAAGAAGTGGCAGACGGAGTACAGTTTATAAAAATGAAGTGATTCCCTTGGAAGGTCAAATTTGAAGGTAGAGTACAGGGTTGATGGATTCGGCAGGGGGCGGGTGCCCGGTGCTCGGCTGAGAGCCATGGTCGAGTGGTCGGCGACTTGGGCCGGCTCCCCCACTGGACTTAGTCTGTTGAGGAGGGTGTGAGGACACCCAGCAGGACTGAAATAAAAAGCAAGACCTGACAAAGGGCGGATGAGCTTCTTGTGAGCCAACGGCCGTCTTCCGTGGAAGAGATTAAAGCCTCACCAAGTATCTACGAATCGTATGCTATGCCCCTAGTTAGAAGAGACATGATGAACTCGGGTGCTGCACCGTGTGCCTGGACCTGCCCAAGGCCTCTGCCTAAGGAAGGGCCGAGCTCGAAGAAGTGGCCGCGGCTGGAGGCCGACACGGCCTCGGGCTCGAGTTCGGTGGGGGCGGCGGTGGGCGGTGCCAAGGCGGCCAGCGAGAACAAACTGGAGGAGAGGCTGTACTCGGTGCTGTCGCAAGATCGAAGAAGATGGAGGTGCATAGCCACCAACCCCGGATTTGGGACGGCACCCTCTGAACTGACTGACAGGGTTGATGGCAGGATTCTTAGCAGTGTGGAGGGAAACAGGGTTTTTGGGATCCACAGCCATAAATCCCTCAAAGTTGCAACACAAGTTGATAGCGTGGTTAAGAATATAGTGTGTTGGCCTTCATTAGTTGGGGGATTGAGTTCCAGTGCCTCAAGATAATGTTGCCACTCTATAAAACACTGATTAGACCACACTTGGAGTTCGGTTCTGGTCACCTCATTATAGGAAAACATGGAAACTTTAGAGAGGGTGCAGAGGAGATTTATCAGGATGCTGCCTGGATTAGAGAGCATGTCTTATGAGGAAAGGTTGAGTGAACTAGGGCTTTTCTTTGGAGCGAAGGAGGATGAGAGGTGACTTGATAGAGGTGTACAAGATGTTAAGAGATGTAGATAGAATGGACAGCCACCGTCTTTCTCCCAGGGTTGAAATGGCTAATCTTAAGGTGATTGGAGGACAGTAGGGGGTGGGTGAGTTGTAAGAGGGTTTTTAAAGGCCAAGTGTAGAACACGCTGACAGGAGTGGTGGTAGATGTGGATACAAGATGAACATTTTAAGAGACTCTTAGATCAGCGTATGGCTGAAGGAAAAATGGAGGGCTAGGTGGAAGGGAAGGGTTAGGTAGATCTTAAAGTAGGTTAAAAGGTCCTTTGCTGTGGTGTTCTGTGTCAAGCAATCTGTGGAAAGAGATTAAGAGTTCATGTTTTAGGTCAACGATCTGTCATGGAACCAGAAGGTGCCACCCATATAACAGGTTTGAAATACGTTCTGAAGTGAGACGAACAGGGAAACTTTGTAGAAGGGAATATGTATGAAAAGAATTGGGAATGGTTATGGGGAAACAACAGTCATTAGTGAGATAAGACAACAGGAAAGATCACGTAATTTTAAAAGGAATCCTAATACAAAGTGCTCGGTGGACAAAATCCTTGAATGTGGTAGATTAACAAAACTATCAGCATAGCCACGGTAGTGCAGCAGTTAGCACGATGCTGTTTTGGGATGTGTGACCCTTCATGGAGGACTGAGAAGGAAGGAGAAAGAAGCTCGAATAAGAAGGTGAAGGAGGTGAGAGGTGGGACCAGGTGAGGGGAGGGGGAGGTGAAGATGGAAAGAGCTGAAGAAGGCAGTGAACCATGGAAGAAAGGGAGGGAGGGAGGAGGGGGAACCACAGGTGAGGAGAAGAGAAGGAATGAGAGGGTAACCAGAATGAGGAATAGAAAACGAGAGGAGGAGGGAGAGTGAGGAATTAGTAGAAGTTGGAGAAAGCTGCACAGATGCTTCCCAATGTTGAATTCCTCCAGCATTTTGTGTGTGTGTGTGTGTAGCTCAAGATCTCCAGCTTCTGCATAATCTTTTGCGCTTATAATTTTCTACTTTCTCAATGGTTTAAGGAGATTCAGCATGTGAGTGAAGAGCATTTCCCTCCACAGATGCTGCCTGACTCACTGAGTCCTTCAGCCCTTTGTATGTTGTTCCAGTATCTGCAATCTCCTCTGTCATAACAATTCCTCCTTATTATCTTCACTATTTTATATATTGTTGTAATTTATTCTTACTTGATGTCTTTGGTCTGTACCGCCACTGCAAAATGACAAACTTCAGTTCATCCAAGTCAAGGTAATAAATCTCTGAAGTGGTTTAGTATCACCGGCATATGTTGTGAAATTTGTTAACTTAGTGGCATCAGTACAATGCAATATGTGATAACTATAAAAAAAAATAAATCAATTATAGTCAGTGTATATTAAATAGTTACATTAAAAACAATGCAAAAACAGAAATAATTTTAAAAAAAAGAGGTAGTGTTTGTGGGTTCAATGTCCATTTAGGAATCGGATGGCAGAGGGGAAGAAACTGTTCCCGAATCGCTGAGTGTGTGCCTTCAGGCTTCTGTACCTCCTTCCTGACTGTAATAATGAGAAGAGGGCATGTCCTTAATGATGGACGCCGCCCTTCTGAAGCACTGCTCCTTGAAGATGTCTTGGGTGCTACAGAGGCTAGTACCCATGATGGATCTGACTAATTTTACAACTTTCTGTAGCTTTCAGTCCTGTGCAGTAGCCCCTCCCCCCCCCAAGTACCAGACAGTTATGCAGCCTGTCAGAATGCTCTCTATGATACACGTTTTCAAGTGTTTTAGGTGACAAACCAAATCTCCTCAAACCCTTAATGAAATATAGCTGATGTCTTGCCTTCTTTATAACTGCATCGATATGTTGTGTCCAGGTTAGGTCCTCAGAGATCTTGACACCCAGGAACTTGAAATTGAATCAGGTTTATTATTACTGGCAGGTGTTGTGAAATTTATGATGGGAAAACACAAATTTGTGAAAACATAAAAGTTACTATAAAATACGATAAGAATATATGAAAGATAAATAGTGCAAAAAGAGATCCTTCTTCCACCATCAATGCTTCCCTCAATGTCATCTCTTCCATTTTGTGCATGTCTGCCCTCACCCCATCCTCCTGTCACCCTACCAGGGATAGGGTTCCTCTTGTCCTCACCTACCACCTCACCAGCCTCCACATCCAGCACGTAATTCTCTGCAACTTCCGTCACCTCCAACAGGATCCCACCACCAAGAACATCTTTCCCTCCCCACCCCCAAACTTTCTGCTTTCCGCAGGGATCGCTCCCTACATGGCTCCCTCGTCCATTCGTCCTTCCCCACTGATCTCCCTCCTGGCACTTATCCTTTCAAGTGCTACACCTGCCCCTACACCTCCTCCCTCACTACCATTCGGGGCCTCAAACAGTCCTTCCAGGTGAGATGACACTTCACCTGAGAGTCTGTTGGGGTCATATAATGTGTCCAGTGCTCCTGGTGTGGCCTCCTGTATATTGGTGAGACTCGATGAAGATTGGGAGACCGCTTCACAGAGCACCCACTAGAAAAAGCGGGATCGTCCAATGGCCACCCATTTTAATTCCACTTCCCATTCCCATTCCGATATGTCCATCCATGGCCTCCTCCACTGTCATGATGAGGCCACACTCAGGTTGGAGGACCAACACCATATATTCTGTCTGGGTAGCCTCCAACAGCTGAAATCTATAAACTTGCTGATGACACAACCGTTATTGGCAGAATTTCAGGTGGTGATGAGGAGGCGTACAGGAATGGGATAGGTCAGCTGGTTGAGTGGTAGAACAACCTTGCACTCAACGTTAGTACGACCAAGGAGTGTGATCGTAGAAGTCAGAAAGGGAAAGTCAAGAGAACACCTGGAAACAGTGAGCAGTTTCAAGTTCCTGGGTGTCAGCACCTCTGAAGATCTATCCTGGGCCCACCACATTGATGGAATCACGAAGAAACCATGCCAGTGGCTCTGTTTCTTTAGGACTCAGAGGAGTCACCAAAATCTCCACGGGTGTATTCTATCTTGCTGCATCACCATTTGGTATAGAGGAAAGGACAAAGCTGCAGAAAGTTGCAAACTCAAGCCAGTTCCATCACGGCCACTAGCCTCCCCAGCATCGAAGACATCTTGAAAAGAGGATACCTTCAAAATGGGGTATCTGTCATTAAGGACCTCCACCACCCAGGACATGCCAGGACTCAGGACTCTTCTCATTGCTACCAACAAGGAGGAGATACAGGAGCCTGAAGACACACTTTTTATTGTATTGCATTGCAATGTACTGCTGCTGCAAAATTTAATGACATATTTCACTTGATTCTGATGGTGAGGGAGTTTAGTGATATTTCTGGTTTTCAGCTATGTATAATCCGTGTTAAGTTTATACTAACTTATGTCTGTAATGTACTGTGCTGCTATAAAAATGATCTGATGGTATTTATAGCGAGCGCATGCATGTTTATGGCATTAAATTTAAACCATCTGAGCCCTTGATAGCTTGGATTATGCCCCTCACAAAGATGGCGCCAAATGCCGCAACCCACAGAGGGGCAAAGATCAGTCAACGCGTATTAATTGTCATAAAGTACTCATAAATATTGAATTCAATTTTTTCTTACCTCTTGTTCCGTAAATACACGTTAAATAAATACAACTGTTTGAAACAAATTACATAACACAGCCGCCTTCCGCCGGAAGTGGTTTCTGGCTGCCCTCAACCTAGCTTGCTGGCGCAGCGCTGATAGACGCGAGGATCAACCAGTAAAAGAAGAGATTTGGGGGAAACTAAGCCAATGGGAATCCGGAAGCATCTTGCGGAAAGGCGGGGCTCCGGCCAGCGCTGCGTTAGGTTGCGTGGGAGTGCCCCTGAAGTTGTCAAAGCTGCTGGAGAGGGGAAGAGAGAGAGAGGAGAAAAAAAAGTTATAAAGGGATGGAAATCCAACGAATAAACTTCACGTAATTCATACACAGGCTGGTAAGGACGCGTGGTTAGTGATTTAATGGGGTCTGAAGTTCAATGGCATTGAACATGGGCAGGGGGGTGCTGTGTGGGAGTGATCCTGTTTAGATGATGCATTGTAAATGTAGGTGAGTAAGGGGAGTGCTGTGTTTATTTCCTGTTTACATGAGGCCAGGAGTAGATCTTCTCTCCTCCCTCCCCTGCATCATCAGTAGCCTGCAGATTTTGTCAACCGTTGAATTAAAAAAAAACAGTGGACGCAACAAAAAGTGTTTTTAAAAAAATTCTCTTGCCCTGTGTATTTTGTTTGACCATTCAAGGGTAACTAGTCGTATGGTCTTATGTAATACTACGACTTTATAAGGCATTAGTTAGACTGCATTTGGAGTATTGTGAGACGTTTAGGACCGCATATTTTAGAAAGAATAAGTTGGCATTAGTGTCCAGGTGGAGGGTTTACAAGAATAATCCCAGGAACGAAAGGGTTAATGTATGAGTGTGTTTAATGACTCTGGGCCTGTACTCATTGGAGTTTAGAAGAATGAGAGAGGGAATCTTACTGAAATCTATCGCATATTGAAAGGCCTAGATAGAGTGGATGTTTCCTATGGTGGGAGAGTCTAGGATCAGAGTGCACTGCCTCAGAATAGAGGGACATTGACTTAGAATGGAGATGAAGGGGAATTTCCTTAGCCAGAAGGTGGTGAGTCTGTGGAATTCATTGCCACAGATGACTGTGGAGGCCAAGTCATTGGGTATTTAAAGTGGATGTTGACAGGTTCTTGAATAACAAGGGTGTCAAAGGTTGCGGGGGAGAAGGCAGGTGAATGGGGTTGAGAGGCACCATAAGTCAGCCATGATGGAATGATAGAGCAGACATGATGGGCTGAAAGGCCTAATTCAGCTCCTATGGCTTATGGATGTGGAGGGTTCTCTGTTCTGCAACTGGCTGCAGCAAAGTGAAATGTCACTTTGATCTTCATCAACTCAATCCTGTTGTTCTCATGTTGTCCCATGCTGTTTAACCAATATCAGTTGTTCTTTCATTTCAATTAATTTTACTTTCTGGTTAATGATGGGGTGATGGTTTACGCACAGGTTAAATGATGCTTAACTTGTGTCTATGCTTTCAATCAGTTTTCCCAGCTGTTTGCTGATGGGGCATTGTCCAGAGATGCATTGTGTATAATCAGGGTATGACTTGGGCACAAGAAGATCCATTCAAATAAAGCTTCAAATATGGAAGGCAAGCCGCCTACTGGGATGAAACTCACCTCCTTCTCTGAACTGGTTCTATGTGGTCTATGAGGTGAGAAGAAAAAAAAAATCCCCTGTTCTTGCGGGTCGTGAGAGTCCTGTGCACAAAGCGCCTGACAAACATTGTGAACAGAAACCATTCATTGTGTAATGCTTGTGAACTCTGCCTGACTTGACATCTCAGCACTGATTCTCAGCAGCTCCAAGTCAAGGAAGGCGAAGAATCGTCGTGCAACCCCCACAAGGTGCTGAAGGAACTCGGCAGGTCAGGCAGCATCTATGGAGGGGGAATGAACAGCTGAAGTTTCAGCCGAGACGCTTCATCAGGACTGGGAGAAGGAGCCAGAGTAAGTTGGTAGGAGGAGAGGAGGAGTACAAGGTGGCAGGTGAGGGGGGAGCTGGGTGGGTGGGGGGAGGAGGGGTGAAGTAAGAAGCTGGGAGGAGACAGGTGGAAGAGGTAAAGGGCAGAAGAAGAAGGAATCTGACAGGAGTGGATAGTGGAGCATAGAAAAGGAAGGGGCAGGGAAACCAGTGGGAGGCGATGGGCAGGTGCGGAGGAGAGAAGGACTGAGAGGGAAACCAGTCCTTTGACTGGAAAAAAGAGAGAAGTGGGAAAGAGAAGGAATAACCAGAAGTTCGAGAAATTTACCCTCATGTCATCAGGTTGGAGGAATATGAGGTGTTACTCTTCCAGCCTGAGGGTGGCCTCTTCATAGCAGTAAAGGAGGCCATGGACTGACAGGTGTTTCTTCTGATGGTCACAGGCAATTCTCTCCTCCAGTCATTATTTAGGTGGCTTGATTAAAGGTAGTTGAAGCCATGCAGGGACAGAGATGGAGCTGATAGAAGAAAGATGTTCCCATTGATGGATTTATCAAGAACCAGAGAGAATGAAGGCAATTGGCTTCTGTCCCCCTCCTTTCCAGTCCTGATGCAGGGTCTTGGCTCGAAACATCAAGTGTTTATTTCTCTCCATAGATGATGCTTGAGTTCTTACAGCATCTTCCGTGCACTGATAAGTCCCTAGCCAGATTTACCTCCACTAGTACGTCTTATAATGACATTTACCAAATGTAGAAGGGCCGGTGCCTCCCCGCCCATCATGTCAGCAAGTCCGGAGGTCAACGCACAAAGGTTGAAGTGGAGCTCAACAGGTCTGGGCCAGGGACTGGAAGCTGGAGGCCTAGAGGCACCCTGTACCAGGGTTAGAGGCCTGACTGTGAGTGGGGAGGGTGGGGAAGAAGCTTCTTTACCTGTTGTTGTTGTTGCTGTTTGTGTTGTTCTGCAGAACATGGTGGGCTTACTAAATTGATGCTGTTTGGTGACTCTATGGGTTACCCTCAGCACATCTTGAGGTACGTCCTTAGGACAGGGTGTCTCCAGGCCTCCCATCACCCAGTCCTTGGCCCAAGGCTCTCAGACATCAGGCCTCCAACCTCCAGCTTTGAGGTACGTGTGATAAATAAATGAATCTGAACCTGAGGTGATAGTTTGAAAAGAAAACTTCTTGACATGCCTGGTGGATAGAACCTGCAGTGGGGAATAGTGAAGGCAGGATCAATCAAAGTTCTCAGAGGGGAACTGCATAAATGGTGGATACAGCCCAGTCCATCACAGGCAAAGCCCTCCCCACCATTGAGCACTCCCACAAGGAGCACTGCCACAAGAGAGCAGCGTCCATCTTAAAGGACCCCCGCCATCTAAGCCATCTTCTCTCCTCGCTGTTGCCTTCAGAACGAAGGTGCAGGATCCCACACTACCAGGTTCAGGAGTAGTTATTGCCTTTTAACCGACAGGCTCCTGAACCAGTGTGGAGAACATCACTCACCTCAACACTGTACTGATTCCACAACCTGTAAACTCACTTCAAAGGACTCTGTGTTACTTATTTGTTACGGAGCGGAGGTCGAGCACCTGTGCTCCATCCGCCTAAAGCGGAACTTCCTAGTGGCCAAACATTTTAATTCCGATCCCATTCCGGCATGTCGGACCGTGACCTCCTTGTGCCATGATGAGGCCACCCTCAGGCTGGGGGAGCAACACTGTCTGGGTAGCCTTCAGCTTGATGGCATGAATATCGATTTCTTCTTCGGATTAAAAAAAGTTCTACCCCTTCCCCCTTCTTCCGATCCCCATTCTGGCCTCTTGCCTCTCCTCACCTACCTATCGTGTCCCCCGATGATCCTCCTTCTTCCCTTTCTCCTATGGTCCATTCTACTCTCCTACCAGATTCCTTCCTCTCCAGCTCTTTGCTTTTACCTCCCTCCCGGCTTCACCTATTACCTTCTAGCACCTTCCTGCCTCTCCTCCCACCCTTTCATTCTGGCATCTTCCCCCTTCCTTTCTAGTCCTGGAGAAGGATCTCGGCTCGAAACGTTGACTATGGATGCATTTCCATAGATGCTGCCTGAGGCTGCTGAGTTCCTCCAGCATTCTGTGTGTGCTACTCTGGATTTCCAGCACCTGCGGACTATTTTGCATTTGTTATTCATATACTTCTATTTGCATTTGCAAAGTTTGTCTTTTCCACATTGGTTGTTTGCCGGTCTTTGTTAGTGTGTGGTTTCTCATTGACTCTTTTGTTTCTCTGTGCGTGTCCTGTGAATGCCTGCAAGAAAATGAAGTATATGGTGACGAATAGGTACTTTGATAATAAATTTCCTTTGAGAGGAGAATGAATTTCAGGACTATGGGGAGAGGGGGCTTGCTGGATTGCTCTTGTATCAGTCAGTATGCTGACACTGATTCTGCAAACTAAATGACTGGCTTTGTACTGTCACCTTTCTGTGATTCTGTGAAGACCAGTACCTGCTTACCTAGTGGTGATACGGTACTGAGCTCACACTGCCCACAGAAGCTTGCCTTCTGGGGTGGGACGGAATGGCTGGAAGTGCACACGGGGACTTGCCGATTAGGGTTAGAGACCCTAATCGGGGCTGCTGACGTCACTAACTGGATGACCATTTTATTAATAGCGGACGATGGAATAAGCTCCACAGATTTGGGGAGATGGGTTAAAAATCTATTGGATGGAACTGGAATCACAAAGTGAATGGCTACCTCTGCCAGCATCACTTTGTCGGCTCAGGGGAGATCTTGGAAGCAGACATTGAAGACCAGCTTCCACCTCACTGTTGAACAGTACCCGAGCACAATAAGATGGACTCCTTACCTCACAATCTACATCGTTAGGACCTTGCACCTTATGCGTAGCAGTCAGTATAATCCCTTACAGTGCCGGCAAATGGGGGTTCAGTTCCCACCGCTGCCTTTAGGGAGTTTGCACGTTCTCCCTGTGACCGCTTGGGTGCTCGAGTTTCCTCCCATATTTCCAAAGATTTTAAAGAGCAAAGACGAGCTTTATTTGTTACGTGATATAGGCAGTGACGTTTGTCACTTGCATCAAGTCAAATCGGTGAGGGTTTTGCTGGGCGGCCCACAAACGTCGCCACACTTCTGGCGCCAGCAACTCGCTAACCCTACCCGTACATCTGTGGAACGTGGGAGGAGACCCACGCGCTCGCGGGGCGAGTGTGCAAACTCCTTACAGACAGTGGTGGGAATCGAACCCTGATCTTATAGCCGGTGCCGTCAAGCTTTGTGGTAAGCACTACGCCGTCATGCCACCCAATGACGTACGGGATGGTAAGTTGTTGGCGTGCTGTGGTTGGCACCGGAAGCATGGTGACACTTGCGGGCTGCCCCCAGGACATCCTCGGACTGTGTTGTGCGTTGGCCATTGATGCAAAACAATGCGTTTCACTTCAATGCACGCAAAATGCTGGAGGAACTCAGCAGCCCAGGCAGTATCTATGTAAAAAAAAGTACAGTCGACGTTTCAGGCTGAGACCCTGTACTCTTTTCCATAGATGCTGCCTGGCCTGCTGAGTTCCTCCAGCAGTTTGTGTGTGTTGCTCAGACTTCCAGCGTCTGAGGGTTTTCTCTTGTTAATGCATTTCACTTTGTGTTTCTATAAAGCAAATCTTTCTTTATTGTTGCCCTGCACTGCTGTTATACTTTATTCTGCATTCTGGTAATTGTTTTACCTTTCTCTAGCTCGGTGAAATGTGCAGTGATCTGATCTGTATGAACGGTATGCAAGAGAATCTTCTCACTGTATCGTGGTTCATGTGACAATGATGAACCAAAACTATTCCATTCCACCTATTCAAAAATCACTTTGAACCCACAGGAACATAGAAATCCTGCAGAAGTAGTTTCACTGAGGTTGCAAGTAAGAGTGATTTTCAGCACAAAAGCAGTATGGTGATTTTACAGGCCTAATTTAGCTTCTATGTCTTATGGTCTGGTTACAATTGTATATTCCTGAGCTGGCTTAGAGGTAAAGAGTTTCTTGCATTGGAAATGCGTTTTTAAAAAAATGTGTTGAAATACAGTGCAGAATAGGCCCTTCGAGCCATGCTGCCCGACAGCCCTCAATTTCACCCTGGCCTAATCACGGGACGATGTACAATTACCAATTAACTTACCAACCGGTACGTCTTTGGACTGTGGGAAACTGGAGCACCCGGAGGAAACGCACGCTATCACGGGGAGAATGTACTAACTTCCTACAGGCCGCGACAGAGAATGAACCCCGATTGCCTGTACCGTAAAGCGTTGTGCTAACCATTACGCTACCACACCGCCTCACGCCCCTAATTCTGAAATTAGGAACATACAGTACTGCTTTCTGTCAGAACAGAACTGGGAATTTGAAGTTTGAAATGACTGCTTGGGTGGGTATGAGCGACACTGAGTTCCTTGGCTGGACATAACTCTTGAGACTTGCTAGCCTTTTAAATTCCTCCTTTACAAATTTCTCTGCATACTCGCCCTCGTCCCTATCTCTGCATTCTCCTCACTCCTGAACCTGTATGAGTAACTGACCTATGGACTCCCTAACCACAAACTGTTCCAGCTGCTACCATCTGGGAAACAGTACCACAGCATAAAAGCCAGGATCAACAGGCTCCGGGTGCAGCTTTTTCCAGCAGGCCGTCAGACTGCTTAACTCACGCAGACACAACTGTGTTTCCATGTTATATTGACTGTCTTGTTGTACGTACTATTTATTATAAATTGCACATCTAGATGGAGATGTAAGGATTTTTACTCCTCATGAATATGAAGGATGTAAGCAATAAAGTCAATTCAATTCAATTCAATGCAACTCATATTCACAGTATATTATTATTTTTTTTGTATTTCCATGTTGGTTGTTTACCCTTCTTTGTTTGTGTATGGTTTTTCATTGATTCTATTGCATTTATTTGTTCTACTGCGAATGCCTGCAAAATGAATCTCAGGGAAGTATATGGTTACGGTCCTGATGAAGGGTCCTGGCTCAGAACATCGACTGTGTATTCACTTCCATGGGTGCTGCCTGACCTGCTGAGTTGCTCCAGCATTTTGCCGGTGTTGTACGGTGACATGTATGTACTTTGATAATAAAATCTGCAAGGGTACGGTAGCGTAGTGGTTAGCACGACGCTTTACAGTACAAGTGACCCAGGTTCAGTTCCCACTGCTGCCTGTAAGGAGTTTATACATTCTCCCCGTGACTGTGTGAGTTTCTTCCGGATGCCTCGGTTTCCTCCCACAGTCCAAAGACGTACCGGTTGGTAGGTTAATTGGTCATTGTAAACTGTCCTGTGATTAGGCTAGGGTTCTATCGGGGGTTGCTAGGCAGCGCAACTCGAAGGGCCGGAAGGACCTATTCCGCGCTGTATCTCAATAAATTTTTTTAAAAACTTTGAATTTTGAACTCTTAGACTTTCTACAATATCTGTGTTTCTCTAAGTCTGGCCTCTTCCTTGTCCCCAGATTTAAATGCCCCACTATTAGCTGTCAATAGCGGTGCTTCAGGCTCTGAAACTCTGTCCTGAAACATGAGAAAATCTGCAAATGCTGGAAATCCAAAACAACACACACAAAAAGCTGGAGGAACTCGGCAGGCGAGGCAACATCAATGGAGAAGAATAAACAGTCGTTGTTTCAGGCCGAGACCCTTCATTAGGACTTCTGTCCTGAAACAGTTCTATGCCTTTTCATTCCCCTACTTAAGGCGTTCCTTAAAACTGGTGTTGGCAATCTTCTTTGAGGATCATCACCATTTTGTGTTTGAGAGGCCTATGAGTTTTTGAGATCTTGAAAGTGATGCTGTCTGGTAGTTAGCTCTTGGTAGGGTCACCCATGGTGGTAAGGTCAAGGGGATGTCCGGAAAAAGAGTGCTCCAACCGAGACCTCAACAATGGAGCTGGCGAAAGCTGATGATGCATCACAGTGAAGACAGAGGAAGGGCCCCTCCAGTCATCTCGCACTCCATGCCACTGCTCCCTGACCCCAATTTATTATGGACTGTGTGGAGGCTGCCTGTGCGTCAGCTTCCTCACGTTAAACAGGCATTCTCCATTAAGCAAATGTCAATATTAACAGCTTATTTTACTTGACTGAGGAGCATTTTGGGGAATTTTAGAAAAACATAGAAAACCTACAGCACAATACAGGCCCTTCGGCCCACAAAACTGTGCCGAACATGTCCTTACCTTAGAACTAGTTAGGCTTACCCATAGCCCTTTATTTTTCTAAGCTCCATGTACTCATCTAGGAGTCTCTTAAAGGACCCTATCGTTTCTGCCTCCACCACTGCTGCCGGCAGCCCATTCCAAGCATTTTAACGGAGTTTTACTATGTTAAAGCTGCTATATTTTAAGGACAGGTGCCCCACAAGGGCACGTCCTCTGCTGCCTTCCCCAATCCTTGAACACTCACAACTGTGTGGCCAGATTCTGCTCTCAGTCCATCTACAAGTTTGCAGATGACACCACCGTATTGGGCCACACCACAAGTAACAATGAGTACAGGAAGGATATAAAAGCCCAGTCTCATATTGTCATGACAATAACCTTTCCCTCAATGTCAGTCAATAAAAGAGCAGGTCATTGACTTCAGGAAGTGGTGGTGGTGGGAGGGGGGGTTGGTGCACATGATCTCGTCCACATCAACGGGTTTGCGGGTTGAGAGTTACATGTCACCAATAGCTTGTCCTCGTTTAACTATGTGGATGCCAAGACGAAGAAAACTTTGCAATGCCTGTACTCCTCATGAGGCTAAAGAAATCTGGCATATCCCCAACAACCCATACCAATTTTCATCAATGTGCCCCATCTGGAAAGCATCCTATCCAAATGCACCACAGTATGGCAACTGTTCTGCCTGTGGACACAACTTTGCACATCCCAGAAGCCAGCCTCCCTTCTGTGGACTCAGTCTACACTTTTTCAATAAAGCAGCCAGCATAATCGAAGACCCCACCCACCCCAGACATTCTTTCTTTGCTCCCCTCCTGTCCTCCAAAAGTGTGAAATCTTGTAGCACAAGGCTCAAGGACAGCTTCTATCCCGTTGTTGGAAAGGTCCCCTAGAGCAGCCTCTTGACTTTACTCTCTATCTCATTCATGACCTTATTGTCTACCTGCACTAGCAAGTAGATTGTAAGGTGCTGATTAGCTGTTACACTTTATTCTGCATTCTGTTACTGGTTTATTGGTATTGGTATGAAAAGCTTGTTGTGCATACTGTTCATACAGATCAAGTCGTTATGCAGTGCATCGAGGTAGAATGAGGTAAAACAACAACAATGCAGAACAAAGTGTAAAGAGAACTGAAAATGTACAGTTCAGGTGCACGATCAAAATGAGCTAGACTGTGAGGATGAGAGTTTGTCTTATCATGTAAAAGATCAAGAGTCTGATAACAGTGGGATAGAAGATGGTAGGACGTGCTTTCAGGCTTTTGTATCTTCTGCCCAGTGGGAGAGGGGAGAAGAGAGAGAGTGTCTGGGGTGGGTAGGGTTAAAATTATGCTGGCTGCTTTACTGAGACAGTGTAAAGCACAGACAGAGTCCACGGAGGCAAGGCTGGTTCACGTGATGTGCTGTGTTGTGTCCACAACTCTCAGAGTCAGGTTTAATATCACCGGCATAGGTCGTGAAATTTGTTGTTTTTGAGGCAGCAGTTCATTGCAATACATAATAATAGAAAAAGTACTGAATTACAGTAAATAATATATATAGTTAAATGAGTAGTACAAAAATAGAAATAAAAATAGTGAGGTAGTGTTCATGGGTTCAAAGACCATTCAGAATCGGATGGCAGAGGGGAAGAAGCTGTTCCTGAATCGTTGAGTGTGCGCCTTCAGGCTTCTGTACCTCCTTCCTGATGGTAACAATGGAAGAACACATGACCTGGGTGACGGGGTGTCCTTCATGATGGACACCGATCTTTTTGAGGCATGGCTCCTTGAAGGTGTCCTGTTTACTAGTGCCCATGATAGAGCTGACTAAGTTTACAACTCGTTGCAGCTTATTTTGATTCTGTACAGTACCCCCCACCCCCGATACCAGAGATGGTGATATAGCTAGTTAGAATGCTCTCCACAGTACATCTGTAGAAGTTTTCGAGTGCTTTTGGTGACGTACCAAAGCTCCTCAAACTCCTAATGAAGTATATCCGCTGTTGTGCCTTCTTTGTAGCTGCATCGGTGTGTTGGGCCCAGGTTAGATCCTCAGAGATGTTGACACCTGGGAACTTGAAACTGCTCACTCTCTCCACTTCTGATCCCTCTGAGGTCATGGGAGAGGAGTTGATGGAATGTTTTCTATTACTAATTCAGTTCATTGTGCGGTGAACGGATCTGAATAAACAGTAGGCAAGACAAGCTTTGCAGTCTGGTACACGTGACTATAATGATCGAATACCAATTCTATAATGAAAGCAAGTTGTTATTATGAAGCTTAACAGAAGAGGGACCCCCCCCCCACCCTACTTTCTCAGTCTGTCTCCTTGCTCTCTGAGGCAGCTTACTTCACATGGTCACTGTAAAATGGAATGATAATCAAGGGAGCGATAAGTCCAGGCGGGGAGCTGAGCGTGCTCAGGGTGAAGAGGGAAGCAGTCACACAGGGCCAGAGCGAGGAAGAGGCAACACAGAGACCAGCCCTTGGTCGCATTGTCCATGCTGGCCATCGATGTAAGTCAGGGTCAAGTTCAAGTTTCCGGGTGAGGTGACACTTCACCTGTGACTCTGCTCGGGTCATCTATTGAGTCCGGTGCTCCTGATGTGGCCTGCTCTACGTTGGTGAGACCCGTCCTAAACTGGGGGGGTGGGGGGCTGCTTTGTTGAGCACCTCTGCACCATCCGCCACAAGTGGGACTTCCTGGTGGCTAAGCGTTTTAATTCCCATTCCTGTTCTGACATGTTGGTCCACAGTCTCCTCTTGTGCTATGATGAGGCCACCCTCAGAGTGGGGGAGTAACAGTATGTTCCATTGGGTACCTGATGGAATGAATATTGATTTTTCCTTCTGGTAAACAAATTCTTCCCTCATCCCCCCCCATCTATTCCCCACTCTGACCTTTTACTTCTTCTCACCTGCCTGCCACTTCCTCCTGGGTCCCTTCCTCCTAAGATCCACTCTCTTCATAATGGATTCCTTCTTCTCCGGCCCTTGACCTTTCCCACCCACCTGGCTTCGCCTATCACCTTCCAGCTAGTCTCCTTCCCCTCCCCCCACCCCCACCTTTTATTTCTGGCGTCTTTCCCCTTCCTTCTCAGTCCTGAAGAAGGGTCTCTGCCCGAAACATGGACTATCTATTAATTTCTATACATGGTGCCTGACCTGTTGAGTTCCTCCAGCGTTCTGTGTGTGTTTACTGTCATTCAACCATATACATGTAAGCGACCAAATGAAACAACATTCCTCCGGGCCAAGGTGCACAATACAATACAAGCATCTTACATACAACACATGAAGTAATATTACCACAGATAATAAAATATATTCCAGAAGATTGACATTTAGCATAAGGTGCATTTATGACAAGTTTAAAAAGCCAGCAGTATAACACTACTGGTGCTTCATAAGCAATGAGGCCTGAGTTGTGGCAGTGAGTACAAGGTAAATTTATTTTCATATTTGCCACTATATTCTGTCCTGAGATTCATTTTTTTGCAGGCATTCACAGTAGAACAAAGAAATTCAATAGAATCAATGAAAAACACTGCATTGCTTCTACTGTGTTTCTTTGTTCTACTGTCAACCACACGCTTAGACCAATCCCACAATAATCCCATGTATCATTCTCCTCACATTCTCAATAACTCTTCCAAGGTGCCACCACTCGCCACACACGAGTGGGGGCAACTTACAGTGGCCAATTCATCCACCCAACCTGAATTTCCTTGGGACGTTTGAGGAATTTGGAGCACTCCACGTACTTGGCCCCAGGAGCTCGGGATTCAGTCCCTTGGTGGTCGTGGTCGTGACGTCTTGCATGGTTGAATAGTTCACTGGTCTTCACAGTCTAGTCCCATTTGTGGGGGGGGGGGAAGAAATGTTGTTTGGAATGATCAGAGGAAAGCTCATTTAGATTTGCACAACGCACACAAAATGCTGGAGGAACTCAGCTGGGTAGGCAGCATTAACAGCCGAGACCCTCCATCAGCTCTGGAAAAGGAGGGGGAAGAAGTCAGAATATGAAGGTGAGTGGAGGGGAAGGAGTACAAGCTGGCAGGAGATGGGTGGGACCAGGCGAGGGGGAGAGTAGATGGGTGGGGGAGTATGGATAAAGTGAGAAGCTGGGAGGGGATAGGTGGAAGAGGGAAAGAGCTGAAGAAGAATGAATTTGATAGGAGATGTTGGTTCTGGATGTTCTTGCGATCCAAGGCTTCTTTGAGAGTCAAGATTGAGGCTAAGACTTCCAGTGATAACAATTAATCTATAAAATAGCTAGATTCAAGTCGCGTGACTCCAGCTACTAGAACTAAGAAGTTTCTAGTAGAATATAGAAGGAACTGTACCTTAATTACTGGAAAAATTATTACTGGACCATTACATCTGTGTGGTGGGTGGTTTATATAAAATACAAGCTCAAATAGGAAAGTGAGACTACAAGAAAAGTAGTAATTCTATACCCCAACCCAACAGAGGACAGTGGACCGCGGGAGAAAGGGAAGGAGGAGGGGCTGCAGAGGGAGGTGATGGGCTGATGAGGAGAAGGAGTGAGAGGGAAGCCAGAAAAGGGAATGGCAAAGCGAGAAGGAGGGAAGGTGAGACCAGAAATTAGAGAAATCAATGTTCAATTGTCTGGTGTGCCTTTGTGGGGTCTTGTGCAAGTGGTATGTTAGAGGAGTTTCTGAGAGCTGATATCAGAGAATTTTAGATTTTATCTGTTCTGAATTCTGAAAATGCTCCAGTCTGGTGTTGCCTGCAGTTTTGTTTTGAGGTTTACAATAAATGGTTTTCTCTGAAGAGAGAAGAAGCACTTTCTCAGTTACTGAGCAAAATAGAGTGGAGAAACAGTCCCTTCAGCTGACCACAATGCCCCATCCAAGCCAGTCCCATTTGTCAGTGTTAGGCCCTGTCCTTCTGAAACTTTTCCAATCCATGTCCACCACCTGGAATGCAAAAGTATGATCAAAGGGCACGTAAGTGATTCTCACTGTAGTCCTTGCCTGAATGTTTGTTTTCAGCCATCAGGTTTAATTGACATGGTTTGTAGATTGGTCTCTGTAGTTCACGTTATAACATGATTCTGATTTCTGGTCGCAAACACAATGAAATCTGCAGATGCTGGAAATTCAAGCAACACACATCAAAGTTGTTAGTGAACGCAGCAGGCCAGGCAGCATCTCTAGGAACAGGTACAGTCGACGTTTTGGGCTGAGACCCTTCCAAGGGCTGAAACATCGACTGTACCTCTTCCTAGAGATGCTGCCTGGCCTGCTGCGTTCACCAGCAACTTTGATGCGTGATGTCTGGTTTCTGGTCCTTTTTTGTTGCTATTTGGTGTGATTTTGATCAGGGTAGCCTGTAGATAACGAGTGTCCCAGCGCGGGTTTGAACTGAACTAACTATGCCTGGACTCTTTCGATGACTTTTGTGGGTTGGTGTTTTATATTGTGTTGTTTGCTCTTTTTTTTTGCCATTTGCATGATTTTTTTTAATATGCATGTTGGACAGAGGGTTAATGCATTTCTTTGAACAGGTTCCATAGTTTGCCAACCTGATGGCATGAACATTGACTTCTCTAATTTCCGTTAATGCCCCACCTCCCCTTCGTACCCCATCCCTTATTTATTTATTATTATTATTATTTTTTCTTTTCCCCTTTTTCTCTCATTTTTCTCCCTCTGTCCCTCTCACTATAATTTTTTTCCCATCCTCTGGGCTCCCTCCCCCTTCTTTCTCCCTAGGCCTCCCGTCCCATGATCCTTTCCCTTCTCCAGCCTTGTATCCCTTTTGCCAATCAACTTTCCAGCCCTTAGCTCCATCCCTCCCCCTCCTATCATCTCCTATCATTTCGGATCTCCTCCTCCCCCTCCCACTTTCAAATCTCTTACGATCTCTTCTTTCAGTTAGTCCTGACGAAGGGTCTTGGCCCGAAACGCCGACTGTACCTCTTTGTATAGATGCTGCCTGGCCTGCTGCGTTCCACCAGCACTTTGTGTGTGTTGCTTGAATTTCCAGCATCTGCAGATTTCCTCGTGTTTGAAGTTCCATAGTTTTCCTTGTTTTGTAGCTGTCTGGGAAGATGAATCTCAGGGTTATATGTTGCATGCATACTTTGATAAAAGATGTACTTTGAATCTTGGAAATGATTTCTGACCAGACATCACCTTGGGCAACCTTTGTCCTCTTCTCTTTCCTACACAATTGGGCTATTCCCTGAGCTTCCATCTACAGAGGGAAAAAAAAACCTGATTACTTGTTTTACGACTGTCACATGTACAAGATACAGTGAAAAACTTTGTTTAACATCTCACACATACTGATCATTACAACACTGCATTGAGTTAATACAAAAAAATAATATTACGTAGAATAAAGTGTTACAGAGAAAGTGAAGTGAAGGCAGACAATAAGGCGTAAGGGCCATGACGAGGTGGATTAGGAAATCAACAGTCCTCTTATCATTTTAGGAGACTGTTCAACAGTGGGCTAGAAGCTGTCCTTGAGCTTGATAGTTCATGATTTCAGGCTTTTGTATTATAGTCTCTAAAGAGGGGATGCAAGTACAAGATTGGGGTCAGTCACTTAAAACTGAGGTGCGAAGGATCTCCTCACAGAGGGAGGGTCATAGAAGCCAGATCTTTGAAGGCATAACAAGATGGAATCTAATTCCTTTCTTTAGTCTCAGTTCAAAGATTGAATCCATTAAAATGAATATATTTCCCAGACTATTATATCTCTTTCAGACCCTACTAATAGAGATTAACCAACATCAATTCAATGAATGGCACAAAATCAGGGTACATATGGCAAGGTAAAAGACCTAGAGTTTGTCTCAAAGCTTTGCAATTAGCCGAGGAAAAGGGGGGATGGGTCCTCCCTCCTCCTAGAGATTATAATTCTGCAGCACAGATGAGAGCTGTGATATGCTGGTGCAACCCGTCATATGACGCTCAATGGAAAAACATTGAAGAGAAGATACCTTCCATCCCCATACAGGCAATTTTGGCTGATAACAAGCTACAAAGTTATATAAATACTATTGATAATCCATGGGTGAAATGGACTCCTAAAATATGGAAAACTATTATAAAAGAATATAAACTAGAGGGAGATATTGTAATTCTTAAATGGTGTGCATATGATTTGGATTTTATGCCGAATAAACTAGATGCTAGATTTAAGGACTGGACAGCTAAAGGAATAACACTTCTATGCAATATAATGAAAGAAGGAACACTGTTTAGTTTTGAAATGCTTAAAGAGAAACACTTATTAGAAAAACAAGACTTTTTCAGTATCTACAGATGCGACAGTATGTTAATGGGAGGGTGAAAAATCTAACCGAGGCAAGTACATGTTTGATAGAACGGTTTAGAAAAGCATATAATTGAGATAATGGTAGTAGAATAACTTCAAGCGTGTATAAGGGTCTGTCAAATCTTAAAACACATTCGACTTCATACATTAAAACAAAATGGGAGGAGGAAGGAGGGATAACTATATGTGAGGAAGAATGGACAATAATATGGAGGTACCAGTTCACAGAAATGGAGGGAGTTTGGGTGGAAAAACCTGATAAAGTATCTTATTACACCCTCTCAGAAATCCCATTATGATAGTAACCTCCCTGTTTGCTGGAGAAATTGTGGAAATCAAAATGCAAGCCATTACCATATTTTCTGGGATTGCCCCGTTATCAAAGACTGTTGGAGTGGGATACACAATGCCCTACAAGATATTTTAAAATGTGAAATACCCTTAGAAAATAAGACCATATATTTTGGGTATATACCTCAAGAATGGCTGAAAAGAGATAAATATTTAATGAATATACTGCTGGTGGCTGGTAAAAAGACCCTTACCAAGAAATGTTTATCATAGGAGAGCCCAACTTTAAATGCATGGATGGAAATTACAATGGATATTTACAAAATGGAGAAGATAACAGCATCTGTTAATCATAAATTGGAACAATTTGATTCATACTGGGAAAAATGGTTTGACTACATAACACCCCATAGGTTGGATTTTATTCTCACAAATCAATGATTATGTTGTAAAATTAAAAGATCACTCCCTACTTGTACATAGTTTTCCTTTTGCTAGTTCTTTCTTTTCTATAAGTGTATACCTCAGATAAATACTATGTGGAGATTAGTGGCAAACATGAATATATGATATATACATACAGTATCTTATATCAATACATCTTATGGAAATGTTTGTATGATGCTGAATTTCAATAAAAATAAATTTAAAAAAAAAAGAAGCCAGATCTTTGTGGGTCCTTAAAGAAGGAATTGATAAACTTCTGGAAGATTGAGGAATTGAGGACAATGAGGAACTCTACACATGAGGAGTTGAATTGGGAGAGGAGTATAAATTCCCTGGGAGAATCATTGGGCAGATGTTTAAGTTTCCCCTGGTGGGAGACTTTCAAACGAGGGGATGTATTTACAAGGTAAGGATGTGGTCATTTAAACGCTATTAAGGTAAGGAGGTGTATGGGAACTTCTTGCAAAGGGTGGCAAACCTCTGGAATTCTCGGTCCCAGAGGGCTGTGAGGCCTGGATCTCTGAGTGTGTTATAAAGGAGATAGGAAAGATCGACTAGAAGGGCCAAGTGGCCAACTCTGGGTCCTATTTTCTTATATTTTCACGAATGTTTGGTTTCAAGGTGGATAGCAAACCGCGACCCTTCTCTGTGATACGGACACACCTAGCTTTGCGCTCTTCGATTCTTTGGTGAGAAGAAGAACAAGTTGGGAGTAAGAACACAGAGGTCTTTTCCCAGCTGGACTGAGCGGAGCAGGAACAATGAGGCCCTGAGGCCACAAGAGTTAATGCAGGTAAGCTACATGGTAGCCCATGTATGACTGGTTCTGGGAAGATCACTGTAGGTAAGGCTAGGATTTAAAAACACACGTATGGTGAAATATGTCATTTGCAGTAACAATCAGCAATCTGAGGATGTCCTGGGGACAGCCTGCAAATGGTGCCATGCTTTCAGTGCCAACATAGTGTGCCCACAACTTACTAACCGTAACCTGAATGTCTTTGGAGTGTGAGAGGGAACCCATAGGGTGAATGTGCAAACTCTCTACAGAGAGCAGTGGGAATTAAAGACCTTAAGAGATAGAGCAGAATTAGCCAATTTGGCCCATCGAGTCTGCTCTGTCATTCCATCATGGCTGATTTATTATCCCTCCCAACCCCATTCTCCTGCTTTCTCTCCTTAAACTTTGACACCTTTACTGATCAAGAACCTATCAACTTCTGCTTTAAACACACCCAATGACTTGGCCCCCACAGCCATCTGTGGCAATGAATTTCACAGATCCATCACCCTCTGGCTAAAGAAATTCCTCCTCATTTCTGTTCTAAAGGGTTGTGCTTCTATTCTGAGGTTGTACCCTCTTGTGCTAGACTCCCCCACCATAGGAAACATCCTCTCCACGTCCACTCTTTCTAGGCCTTTCAATACTCAATAGGTTTCAGTGAAATTCCCACCCCCTCATTCTTCCAAACTCCAGCAAGTATAGTCTCAGAGCCATCAAACATTCCTCATGCATTAACCCTTTCACTCCTGGGATCATTCTTGAGAACCTCCTCTGGATCCTTTCCAGAGCCAGCCTATCTAATTCTTAAATAAGCGGCCCAAAACTGCTCACAGTACTCCCAAGTACAGTCTACCAATGCCTTAATCCTGACCACTGGTGCTGTACAGTGTCGTACTAGCTGCTATGTTACCATGCCATTGCTCTGTTCTACTGTGCTGCCCCACGGTGTTCTTGGTTCAATTCCTTCTGTGGTCTCCATTTTACCTCTCCAGTGCTTTGAGGTTTGCCTACTTTGAAAAAGAATTCCTCCAGCAATCCAGATGAAGAGTGTCAACCCCATATTTCCCTCCACAGATGCCGCCTGACATGCAACCCCCCCCACCACCCGGTGTTTTCCCAGCAGCTTTTTCTTTGCTTGGTTCACTCAGTTGAACTGTTGACTTCTGAATGCAAACCACTTCAGAGGGGCCTGTGCTCTGACTTGGGTTTGGGATTCTGAGTAGAAAGAAGGACCTTTTGCTTTAGAATGTCACCACTGTTTGGTTATATCTGCTTTGCTAATCCCATTGATTGTAGCCAGCGCTTGATGCTATGTGTTGGAGTTTTGCCTCTCTGTGGTGGGACAGAAGTGAGGATTCAGAGGTTAGTATACCTTTGTTTAAACACAAGAGATTCTGCAGATGCTGGAAATCTTGAGCAAGACACGCGCAAAATGCTGAATGAATTGAGCATGTCAGGTAGCATCTATTAGAGGTGAAGTATTTCTCTACTAGATGAGATGTGACTTGATAGAAGTGTAGAAGGTGATGAGAGGCATGGATAGAGTGGACACAAGAAATTCTGCAGTTGCTGGGAACTCCAAAGCAACACACACAAAATGCTAGAGAAACTCAGCAGGTCAGGCAGCATCTGTGGGAACAAACAAGTAGTCGATGTTTTGGACTGGGACCCTCCGTCAGGACTGGAAAGGAAGGAGTAAGATGTCAGAATGTGAAGGTGAGGCGAGGGAGAGGAGGATAGCTGGAAGGTGATAAGGTGAAGCCAGGCAGGTAGGAAAGGTAAAGTGCTGGAGAGGAAGGAATCTGATAGGAGAGGAGAGTAGACCATGGGGAAAAAGGGAAGGAGGAGAGGCACCTGGGAGAGGTGATAGGCAGGCGAGCAGTCATAAGAAGTCAGAGAAGGGAATAAGAGGGGAGGATGAGGGAATTTTTTTGTAAACAGAAGGAAAAATTGATATTCATGCCATCAGGTTGGAGGGTACCCAGAAGGAATATAAGGTTTGGCTAGCGGAAAGTTCTGCTTGTGGTGGATGGAGCGGAGGTGTTTGATGAAGCGGTCCTCCATCTTATGATGGGTCTCAGCAATATAGAGGAGGCCACATCGTGATCACCAGATACAATAGACAATCCCAGCAAGTTCACAAGTGAAGTATTGCCTCACCTAGAAGGTCTGTTTGGGGCCCTAAATGGAGGTGAAGGGCAGGTGTAGCACTTTGGTAGACAGCCAGGGCGGAAATGGCTAGTTCAGGGAGCCATAACTTTAAGGTATTGAAGGAAAGTATTGGAGGGGAGGATATAAAATAATATATTTTTTACATAGATTAGTGGGTTATGAAACGCCTTTCTTAAGGACTGCCTTAGGGACTCCAGCTCCAGATATTTCCTCGGGGTTTTCTCCCAAAGCCTTCCCCATGAGTGGGTGTAGCCGCAAGATAGTGGAGGTTTGAGATCAGAGTTTTCCTGCTCCTGCATGAGCTGCCAACCACGACTGATGAGCCCCATCTGCCCAAAGCGACTGGTTTTAAGGTGCCAGTAATCTGCCTCTGCCCCTTCTCCTGTCAGTAGAAATGGTTTCACTGGGCTTAGTAGCTAAGCCACATGTGAAGGTCAGGAGCTGGACTTGGTTGTCAGAGGCTATTTGAAGTGCACAACATTGGGAGCATTTAATGGGTAGGAGCTTATTCCCCACTCCCACCCCTGGCTATAACAACCTTAAGGAACTACATAAGGCAATACTCCAAGTGTGTAAGAGACTTCTAGCTGTTCCACCTGTCGCTGCTCTATAACAGGAATTAATACACTGGTTCAGGAAGGAATTAAAATCAGCCCAAGCTTCCTGCTTTGATGACTCTGGGCTTTTACCTGCTGGAGTTAAGAATGAGGGGAGGGGGGATCAAATTGAAACCTACTTGATATTGATGGGCCTAGATAGAATGGACATGGAGAGGATGTTTCCAATAGCCTGAGAGTCTAGGACCAGAAAACACACTTCAGAACAGAAGAATGTCCCTTTGGAACAGAGATGAGGAGGAATTTCTTTAGCCAGAGGGTGGTGAATCTCTGGAATTTGTTGCCACAGATGGCTGTGGAGGCCAAGTCACTGGGTATATTTAAAGTGGAGGTAGATAGATACTCAGTGTTAAAGAGCATTGAAGGTTATGGGTTGTAGGCAGGAGAATGGGATTGAGAGGGAAAGTAAATCAGCCATGATCAATTAGTGGAGCAGACTTGATGGCCAAATGGCTTACCTAATTCTTTAACCACTCTGCAACCTCAACCTGAAGTGTTGTGTTTGAGGGATTTTTTTGTGTGTGGGTGTTTTTTGAGGGGGACTGATGGTGCTGAAGCACAGTGGGAATCATAAATTAGGATTGTGGAGTATCAAACAAACTTCTGAAGGAACTCAGCATCTGTTCGTGGCAGGGGGTGTGAAGAGGAAGAAATAATCAGCATTTCAAGGGTCTCGGCCTGAAATGTCAACTGTTTGTTCATTTCCATGGATGCTGTGTGACCTGCTGTGTTCCTCCAGCATTTTGTGTCTGTTGCCCTGGACTTCCAGCATCTGCAGAATCTCCTGTGTTTATCAGGTTGGATCCAGACTGTGATGGGATCCCCTCCGCTTCTGTGGATCTGTACTCTGCAAGATCATAAGAAGCCCGGTGTCACCCAGAGCAAAGCTGTTCTCTCACCTTGAGGTGGGAGGGGGTGAAGATGCCATTCAGTGCGTCAGCAATACCAGCTTTGCGACAAGCAATTCCATGTCCTATTGCCATGCAACGTATTCTCTCCCTCTCCTCGATCCTTTGTCATCTACTGACACCTATAGGTAATTAACATCAGCTAGCTCGTTTACTGGGCCGGCAGGTGGTGTCATGGCATCAGCACTGGACTCCAAGGCAGATGGTCCTGAGTTTAAACCCAGCCGGGTCCCAACCTGGGCAGCAGCAGTATCAGCGTGGAACAATGGCCTGGCAACCTACTTCCATATCTTGCCGTGGAAACCCTATGGACCTTATGGTCTGGACTTGACTTAACGACTGAACAACAACAGCTCACTGACACGTTTGTCGGTGATATTAAACATGATTCTGATTCCAATTTCTCTTTGGAAGCCAAAATAAGAGACTCTTGGAGAGGCGCATGGATGGAAGAAAAATGGAGGGTTATGGTCTATGTAGTAGAGAAGGGTTTTAGATTGATCGTGGAGTAGGTTTAAAAAGTCAGAACACCATCATGGGTAGAAGGACCCATGCTGTACTGTTCAATGTCCTTATTGAGGTGTATAAAAGCACAGGGAAAATAGACTGGGTCAATGCACACAGTCTTTTCCCCAGGATGATCAGCCATGATCACAGTGAATGGTGGTGCTGGCTCAAAGGGTTGAATGGCCTACTCCTGCACCTATTGTCTATTGAATTGACTCAAGAACTAGAAGCACCTTTTTAAGAAATTTAATGGGAATGTAGAACGAGCTGCCAAAGGATGTGGTTGAGGCAGGTACGTTAACTACATTTAAAAGGCACTTGGCATTTTAAAGGGATATAAGCCAGATACAAGCAATTGGGACTGGCTCAGATAGGAGTCTTGGTCAGCATGGACCAGTTGGGCTGAAGGGCCTTTTTCCATACTGTATAACTCCATGAATAAATCTGTAAAAACCCAAAATGAGAGCCCTTCCCCTCTGGGTTGGAGTTTGAACTCCAGTTAAACTTCACACAGCCAGCACCTGACGTCAGGTTTGAACCCAAGAGCCTGGAGTTGTGAGGCAGCAGCTTGTGTGTAGTGACACTGTGCTGCCCAGGAATGTTGACCGATTTTTTCCACTGCCGACACCCAATTCTGCCATGACCAGAACACTCTGGCTGCAGTGCAGATCATCCACACAAGGCCAACACGTGACTGAACAGCCCCTCTCAATCCCATCACAAGAGCTGCAGCAGGTACCACCTTTCCACTCTGTCCTGTCTGGATGTTACATGTTCATTCCTTTTATCAGTGCTGGGTCTGAATCCTGGAATACCCAACCCAACTGTACTAGGAGAACCTTCGCAGACAACAGCAGTTCAAGAAGATGGTGGAAAAATATCGGTCAACATTCCTGGGCAGCACAGTGTCACTACACACAAGCTGCTGCCTCCAACTCCAGGGTCTTGGGTTCAAACCTGACTTCAGGTGCTGGCTATGTGAAGTTTAACTGGAGTTCAAACCCCAACCCAGAGGGGAAGGGCTCTCATTTTGGGTTTTTACAGATTCATTGACCAAGTCAATGACTATAGTTAAAGCAGAGGTTGATAGGTTCTCGATTAGTAAGAGCATCAAAGGTTATCGATAGGAAGTAGGAGAATGGCGTTGCGAGGGATAATAAGTCAGCCATGATTGAATGGTGGACAAAACTCAATAGGTCGAATGGCCCAAATCTTTCCTATGTCTTATGGTATCAAGGGCCTGAATCTAGGAATGTTTCCCATATCTCACCAATTTTTATCGAAGCACCATAGAAAGCATTCTATCCGCATGCATCAGGGCTTAGTCCGGCAACTGCCCTGCCCAAAACTGCAAGAAACTGTGGAGAGTTGTGGACACAGCTCAGCACGTACCAGAGACCTGTCTCTACTCTCATACAATAGGGTGGACTCTTGGCTTTTCAGTCTATCTCATTATGATCTTGCATTTCATATCGTTTACCTGCACTGCACTTTTTCGGTAGCTTCTACACTTTATTCTGTGAGCACGAGGAAGTCTGCAGATGCTGGAATTTCAAGCAACAAACATAAAAATTGCTGGTGAACCCAGCAGGCCAGGCAGCATCTATAGCAAGAGGTACAGTCGACGTTTCAGGATGAAGGGTCTCGGCCCGAAATGTCAACTGTACCTCTTCCTATAGATGCTGCCTGGTCTGTTGCGTTCACCAGCAACTTTTACGTGTGACACTTTATTCTGCATTGTTATTGTTTTACCTTATTCTGGCTCCATATACACTGATTTGACCTGTGTGAGCAATATGCAAGACAAGCTTTGTACACCAATACCAATAAGACAATAACAAGAGTGCGGAATGCCGGCTGGTGGTGTAGTAGCATTTGCTCTGGACTTCAAGGTCCAGGGTTCGAATCCGGTCGGCTCCTTGCACGCTTTCCATTTGTGCTGGATTGAGTGTCGAGCTAGCAACTTGGCCTCGTAAAAGACAGACAAATGCTAAAGAAATGGCAAAGTTGCCACTTGATGTGCCACAAGGTGCAGAGAGGATCAACAAAGAATGCAGTTTAAAGTGTCACAGCTAGACAGCACCTTATTGTCTACTTGCCCTTCATTTTGCACCTTAATGTTTACCTGCACTTTCAATGTAACTGTAACACTTAATTCTGCATTCTGTTGTTGTCTTGTCTTGTGCTCCCTCAAAACACTGTTGTAATGACATAATCTCTCTGGATGGCATACAAAACAAAGCTTTTCACTGTTCCTCAGCACATTTGACAAAAGTAAACTGGTTTTCCAATATCTGCGTCCATTAGAATCAGAATCAGGTATATCATCACTGGTATAATGTGACGAACTTTGTTGTTTTGTGGCAGCCGTACACTGCAATGCATTAAAAAATAGTAAATTACCAGAAGAAATATATACGTATACAGTATCATCTGTTCATTATGTACAATGTTGCATGATGTAGGCGATCAGAGTCTTTCTGTGACCATGATTCTTCTTGGCAAAACTTTTCTACAAAAGTGGTTTGCCATTGCTGCCTTCTGGCAGTGCCTTTACAAGATGGGTGACCCCAGCTATTATCAATACCCTTCAGAGACTGTTTGCCTGGTGTTAGTGGTCGGATAACCAGGACTGTGATGTGCACCAACCGCTCAAACAACCATCCACCGCCTGCTCCTGTGGCTTCACGGGACCCTGGCCTGTGGGGGGCTAAGTAGGTGCCCCACCTTCCCCAAAGGTGACCTGCAGGCTACCAGAGGGAAGGAGCGCCCCGCCACCCAAATGGTAATGTATAGTATATAAAATTTATATTAAGTAAATAGAGCAAAATAAAATTAGAAGCTGGTCATTTCCAGAAAAGGGATTAAGTGTAGAATTTACGGTCAGGCTAACTATTGATTAGTTTCTTTTCTTTCCCAGTTTTCACCTTGGTCTGTATTTACACAATGCAGTGCCACACGTGATGGAAGATGTCCTTCTCGGCTGTGAATGGCTTGGACGCTGGCCACGGTAGGCTCATCTATAAGTTCCGAGAGCATAGAAAGAGGGTATTCAGCCCACTGGGTCTGTGGCAGCTCTTTGAGAGAACTCTTCCATTAATCCCTCATTATTTTTCCTTCCTCTTTGAAAGTTACAGGGGAATTTTTTACATCTGCATTTCAGAAGGTGAAGTTGTGTTTTTTTTTTACAGAGAGTGGTGAGTGCTTTGAACATGCTGCCAGGGATGGTGGTAGTTGCAGATACATTAGGGACGTTTAAGGGACTCTTGGGCACTTGGATGAAAGAAAAATGGAGGGTTATATGAGAGATTATTAAAGTTACAGGGGAATGATTTGCATCTGCTTTTCAGAAGGTTAAATTCTAGAATTGCACAGCACAGAACAGGCCGCTTGTGCTAATCATGATGCCTCTCTATGCTCTCATAGAGCCATACAGTATGGAAGCAGGCCATTCGGTCCGACTTGTTCATGCCAGCCATTCAGCCCAATTTGTTCGTACCAACCATTGGGCACCCTTCCATGCTAACTGCATCGGCCAGCATTTGATCCATAGCAAGCCATGCGTAAGAGGTTCAAGGGTTCATTCAGATACTTCAGTACCGTCAGTGACCCAGCCCTGACCACTCTCCCAGGCAGTGCATTTCAGGTACTCCCCACCCGCTGGCTGAAGAAGGTGACCTTCAGATTCCCTCTGAACCTCTTTCCTTTTGCCATGACCTATGTTGTCCAATTTTATCTACCTCTGAGAGGGGGGAGAATTTCTTGTAAGCTGCCTATTTATCACTGCTGGTAATTTTAAATACCTCACATGTTTATTTAGAGACACAGTGCAGTAACAGGCCCTTACAGCCCAACGATGGCTGTGCGGCCCAGTTACACCCATGTGACTAATTAAACTGTTTGCCCGTAGATCTTTGGAATGTGAGACGCCCGGAGGAAACCCACGGAGGAGGTGCAAACTCCTCACAGACAGCAGCGGGAATTGAACCCAGGTTGCGGCGCTGTAGTGGCGTCCCGCTAACCGCGATGCTGCTGTGCTCCCCCTCTCTTGTAAAGGGAGACCCCGCTAGCTGTCCTCCAGTCATCTGGGACCTCATTCGTGTCCAGCAAAGGCTTAGAAATCTTAGCTAGAGCCCCAGCAAATTCCTCCCTTGTCTCCTGCAGTTACCTGGGAGAAATCTCATCCAGTGCTGGAGGTTTATCTACCATTAAGCCCAATAAGACATTGATTATGCCCCAGTTTATTTTTGAAAGTTTCACTGAATTTTTTGACTACCGAGTCTTTCTTTTGCAAATACTGATGAGTGATCGCTGCACTACTTCCTTTCAAGTCAAGTATCACGTTCTCCAAAGGGTTGTCTATTGGTGGGAGCTCTGGTGGTTGCACAGGCCGGTCCAGGATCCACATAATCCGGGATGTTAGGGTGCATTCCCTTCACAGAGAACCCCTGTGTGTGTCACTTTGTTTAGCCTGGGGAGGCTGATGCATGGGCGGCCACCGCATGGTCCTCGACAGATCGGTGTCAGGGTCCGGTGGTAGGGCGTGCAAGATGATTGGGGATCCTTCGTATGAAAAGTATTTAGTTAGAATGTCAACTACGCCTTCTGGCTCATGTACAGCTTTCCCCTGTTGCCCCTATGTGTTCTAATACTCCCTGGTTATTCTTTTGCCCTCATACTTGTGAAACACTTCAGGATTATCTTAATTCTCTGCTTGTCATTTTTAATGACCCATTAGCCTCCTGAATTTCCGTTTTAAGTGCCTCCCAGGGGGTTTTATGCTCTTGATGTGCCTCTGGCATCATTAGTTCCCTATACTTGTAATGTGCTTCCTTTTTCCTCTTTATTCAAACCTCCACGTCCAATCCATGGTTTCCTGTAATTGTTGCCCCAGGACTTTATCCTCATCAGAACATGTCAACCCTGAACTCTTGTTACTTCTGTCAATGTTTCCCATGGTGCAGACATGAGTCATAGAGCATTACGGCATAGAAGCCGGCCCTTTGACCTATCTAGTCTGTGTTGAACTGTCAATATGTCTCGTCCCATCAACCTGCACTTGAACCATATCCCTCCCATCTACAAATGTACATACCTATCCCAACTTCTCTTAATTGTTGCAATGGAACCTGCATCCATCAGTTCTGCTGGCAGCTCGTTCCACATTCTCACCATCCTCTGAGTGAAGAAGCTCCCCTTTCGCTCTTAACCTACGACCTCTAGTTTTCATCTCACCCAAACTCAGTGGAAAAATCCTTCTTTCCTTTATCCAATCTATACCCCTCATAATTTTGTAAACCTCTACAAAATATCCCCTTATTCTCCTTCGTTCAGTGAATAAAGTGCTAACGTAGTCAACCTTTCCCTATAACTCAGGTCTTTAAGTCCCGGTAACATCTTTGTAAATTTTCTCAATCTTATGTAGGTAGGTGACCAGAATGACATACAAAATTCCAAATTTGGCCTTCCCAATGTCTTATACAACTCCAAGATAACATTACCATCTTCTGTACTCAATGCTTGGATTTATGAAGGCCAATGTCCCAAAACCTCTCCTTACAACCCTGTCTACCTATGATGCCACTTTCAAGAAATTATAGATCTGCATTCCCAGATCCCTCTGTTCTACCACACTCCACAGAAGAAGACTTACTAAAAAGTAGATGCTGCCAATCTCCCTTTGCCAGTTCCTCCCTTAATAAAATTGGCCTTGCCCCAATTTAAGAGCTTAAATACTTGTCCATGCTTGTCCTGTTTCACGATGACCACTTAGGCATCATGTTATGAGGTATGATCACTTTCTCCAAAATGCTCCCCTATTGGCACTTCCTCACTTGATTAGCTACACTTCATGATAAAAAGTCCAGTAATGCTCCCTTCCTTGATGATCTGTTTACGTACTGTAACAAAAAGCTCTCCTCGATACATTAAAATATATTGCACTGCACTACCACAAAACAACGGATTTCATGAGATACGTCAGTGATAATAAACCTGATTTTAGATTTTACTCTCAGCCATACAGTTGTCAGTCTTCATTGACATTGATTTTATTTTCCATTCATCCCATCTCATGTCCTCTTCAGAAGATGACAAAGAGGCGACGGAGTCTATGCCGGAGGAGAGTATAGACTGCGCACAGTATGAGGTGAAGCAGGAGTATGAGACGGAGGAGGTTCGTGACCCAGCCACCAACGACTACAATGGTTCATTCTCCTCTGAATCTGAGTGCCTAGTTTATATCGGTGGTACGTACTATATTTTAAAATAAATTGATATTTCAAATTTTTTTTTGAAAAATTTCATTTTTGACAAAACTGTGAGTGGGCATGCTCATTAAATCCAAAATAATTTAATAACTATAACAGAATCAACGGAAGGCCACTTGGGTGTTCAATCAGAGTGCAATAGACTGCAAACAGTGCAAACACAAGAAGAAAGAGATAGTAATAATAATAAATCAAAGTCAAAGTCTGTCCGGAGCCTTGTGGCCTATCAGGCCGGTGCTTGTGCCGGTTTCTGTAGCGTGAAGCGACTGAGAATACGAGATTTCCCCCCCCCTGCATAGGAAGCCGGTCTAACGCGAGGTTAACCCCCAGCATTTGCCGGTACCCATTCTCAGCTGGGTGGTCTAGAGCAGTTTGTGGTTAAGTGCTTTGCTCAAAAGCCACAACACGCTGCCTTGGCCGAGACTCGAACCCACGACCTTCAGATGGTGAGCCCAACGCCCTAACCACTTGGCCACGTGCCACACAATAATAATAAATAAATAAGCAATAAATATCGCGAACATGAGATGAAGAGTCCTTGAAAGGTTGTGGGAAAATTTCAATAATGGGGGGGGGGGGGGGTCAAGTGAAGTTATCCCCTTTGGTTCAAAGGCCTGGTGGTTGAGGGGTAATAACTGTCCCTGAACCTGGTGGTGTGAATCCTGAGGCTCCTGTGCCTTTTTATTCAAGGCAGCAGCAAGAAGAGAGCATGTCCTTTGCGGTGGGGCTCCCTGATGATGGATGCTGCTTTCCTGGTACATATCTTGTAGATGTGCTCAATGGTGGGGAGGGCTTTACCCATGATGGACCGGGCTGTATCCACTACTGTTTGTAGAATTTTTCATTCAAGGGCTTTGGTGTTTCCATATCAGACTATGATGCAGCCAGTCAATGTATGCTCCACTATACATCTATACAAGTTTGCCAATGTAATGCTGAATCTTCACAAGCTCCTAAGGAAGTGGAAGTGCTGCTGTACTTTCTTCATAATTGCTCTTACACGCTGGGCCTAGAACAGGTCGTCTGAAATAATAACACCAGCGAATTTAAAGTTGCTGACCCTCTCCACCTCAGATCCCCTGGTGATGACTGGTTCACGGACCTCTGGTTTCCTCCTCCTGAAGTCAATAATCAGCTCTTGGTCTTGCTGACATTGTGTAAGAGGGGGTTGTTGCGACACCACTCAGCCAGATTTTCAGTCTGATTTGTCACCACCTTTGACTTGGTCTACAACAGTGATGTCATCAGCAAACTTGAAAATGGCGTTGGGGCTGTGCTTTGGCACGCAGTCATAAATCTATCGTGAGTAGAGCAGGTGGCTGAGCACACAACCTTGTGATACACCTGTGCTGATGGAAATTGTGGAGGAGGTGTTGTTACCAACCCAAACTGCCTTGGGTCTGCAGGTGAGGAAATTGAGGATCCAATTACACAAGGATGTACTGAGGCCAACCAAGGTCTTGGAGTTTATTGATTAGTTTTGAGGGGATGATGGTATTGAATGCTGAGCTATTCATTAATTGGACAGGAAATTTGCTGGAATACTCATCGTTTGCCATCCATCAAGTCAAGTTTATTGCCACGTACAGTGAGGTACAGGTACAACCTTGCAGCTTCAAGACAATGAGCCATCTTCTTGAACCACTTGGTCTTCTGCTCAAGGTGCTTACACAACAGGATTAAAGTCAGGGAGTCATAAAGCAGAGAAGGAAACTCGTTCCTGCCAACCAGGATGCCCATCTAAGCTAGTCCCATTTTACTTGTATCCCTCCAATCCTTTTCTATCCATGTTCCAACTGCTCCTTAAATGATACTACTGCAGCTGCCTCAACCACTTCCTCTGGCAGCTTGTTCCATATACTCACTACCCTCTGAGTGAAAATGTTGTCCCTCAGCTCCCTTTCAAAACTCCCCCCCCTCCCCCCCCCCACATTAAGCCGATGGCCCCTAGCTGTTGCTTCTCTTTTCCTGGGAAAGAGACTGTGTGCAATCTCCATATCTAAGCTCCAGAATTGAGATCAAAGTGACGATAAGGGGGTGCATTTCTGACTCAGTCCAGTTTAATCAAGAAAAGGGTTAAACACTGATTGGTATTTCATTAGGACAGGATTGTTTGCATCAGCTTGTGCTTGAACTTTAAGGGTTAAAGATTGGCTTTATTTGTCACATGTACATCAAAACATACAGTGTAATACGTCATTTGCGTCAGCGACCAACACAGTCCAAGGATGGGCTGGGGGCAGCCTACAAGAGTCGCCATATTTCTAGCACCAACATAACATGGCAACAAGTTAATAACCCTAATCCTTACATCTTTTTGAATGTGGGAGGAAACCAGAGCACCTGGAGGAAACCAGAGTGGTCACAAGGGAAAAGTATCAACTGCTTACAGACAGTGGTGGGAATTGGACCCATATCGCCAACACTGAAAAACATTATGCTAGCCACTATGCTACAGTGCAGCATTGTTTTTTTTGTGTGTGTGCCTGCAGCCCTCACGTGCTTGGCAGCTGTTTAACTGTCAGTGTTCATGCCTTTCAGGGGATGAGCCCATGGTAAAGCGCAAGAAGGGCCCGGCCCCAAAGATGCTAGGCAACGAGGTCTGCAGCGTCTGTGGGGACAAGGCGTCGGGATTCCACTACAACGTGCTGAGCTGCGAGGGCTGCAAGGGCTTCTTCCGCCGCAGCGTCATCAAGAACGCGCAGTACACCTGCAAAAGCAGCGGCAAGTGTGAGATGGACATGTACATGCGCAGGAAATGCCAGGAGTGCCGACTGCGGAAATGCCGGGAGGCCGGAATGAGGGAACACTGTAAGCAGGCTTCAGGCGATTTGCCTAATTCTGATCTTTGGGCGGGGTGGGGGAGGCGGGTATAATCCGTTGGAAGGCAAATGCAATGTTAACATTCATTTCCCAGAGGACTAGAATATAAAAGCAAGGATGTAATGTTGATGCTTTCTCAGGCATTGGTCAGACCACACTTGGAGTATTGTGAGCAGTTTTGGACCCCATATCAGAGAAAGGATGCACTGGCATTGGAGAGGGTCCAGAGGAGGTTCACGAGAATGATCTCAGGAATGAGAGGGGATTTCATTGAAACCAGTCAAATATTGAAAGACCTAAATAGAGTGGACATGGAAAGTATGTTTCCAATAGTGGGAAAGTCCAGGATCAGAGGACACAGCCTCAGAATAGAAGGATGTCTCTTCAGAGCAGAGCTGAGGAAGAATTCCTTTTGCTAGTCGGCGATGAATCTGTGGAATTCATTTTCACAGACGGCTAGGGAAGCCAAGTCATTGAGTGTATTTAAAGTGGAGGTTGACAAGTTCTTCATTAGTCAGGTCATCAAAAGTTCTGGAGAGAAGGCAGGAGAATGGGGTTGAGAGGGATAATAAATCAGCCTTGATTGAATGGCCCTCTAAGAGGCCACAACCTTGTTGTTGGGTTTGGAGGCTTGCGTTCCTCAATGACCTGGAGAGTTATGTTGGCTGGAGTCGGGGCCTTGTGCTTTGGCTCTTGGTAGGGTCACCCATGCCAATCAGGTCAAAGGGCAGAGGCCAGACTAGAGTGGTCCACCAGTCCTCCAGGTTTGAGGGTTCAGCTCAGGCTAATGACCCTGACTGGTCAAAAAGCAATTGTTATGGAAACAGCCAAGAAGAATCCTTCTATACAGACAGAGGTGGAGGACCTTCGTTGCTGCCTTAAACGCCAACAGTGCAACATCGTATGATCGAACGGCAGAACAGACTCAAGGGACCAAATGGCCTAATTCTGTGTCAAGATCTTATGGTGTGTACAAACTAGTACAGGAAGCAGGCAGAGAGTCTGGAGAAACTCAGAAGAGTTTTACCAAAGTGCTGCCTGGATTCTGAACAATACAGAGGGGTTGGGCAAGCTTAAATTGTTTTCTCTGGAGTGTTTGAGTCTCAGGGGAGACCTGATAGAAGTTTATAAAATTATGAGAGGTGGTGATAGAGTGGACAGATGGAATCTTTTTCCCATGGTAGAAATGTCAAATACTAGAGGGCATGAATTAGAGGTGAGGGGGGGATGGTTTAAGAGATGTGTGTGGTGTTAGTTTTGTTTTACACAGGGTGGTGGGTGTCTGGAACAGTGATGGAAGCAGATATGATACTGATGTTAGACACTTGAGTGTTTGGGGAGTGGAAGGATATGAACCATGTAAAGGCAGAAAAGATTTAATTTAGGACATAGAACATTACAGTGCAGTACAGCCCTTCAGCCTATGATGTTGTGCTGACCTTTAAACCTACTCTATGATCAATCTAACCCTTCCCTCCTACATAACAGTCCTTTTTCCTATCACCTATGTGCCTATTGGAATTGTGATCCATTCCGAATCATGCTTAGCATGGATAAGATGGGCCGAAGGGCCTGCTCCTGCACTGTATTGTTCCACGTTGTTACTCCCATTGAACACCAACACGATCTGATCTCTCCCCATCATGTGCCAAAATGGTGTCTTCACGTTTATCCACACAACGGTCCACCTGTCACATCTGTGCCTGCTTAGGCAGAGCGTGGCCTCGTGTGATCCGACTCCCCCAGAGTCTCTGATCGTGCTTGTCACTGCCCGCAGGCGTCCTGTCGGAAGAGCAGATCCGCAGCAAGAAACAGAAGAAGCGGGAGGAGGACCTGGCGCAGGCGGTGCTGGCGGCAGCAGAGGACTCGCCCGTGAGCGTGGACGTGGTACGGCTGACACCGGAGCAGGAGGCGATGATTCAGCAGCTGGTGGCCGCCCAGCAGCAGTGTAACAAGCGGTCATTCAGTGACCAGCCCAAAGTCACGGTGAGTATGGAGTAGATTAAAGTCACACGTACATCGGAACATGCAGTGAAATGCTGCCCGGCCTGCTGACTTGCTCCATCATCTTGTTGTCGCTTGAGGGTGCTTCAGTGTGAATGCGGGATCTGGGCTGGTTGGTTGGTGCATTGTTGGACATTTACTGGCCTCCGGTTGGGTTGCATGAGAGAGAGATGATTATTTTTATTTATCACATGTACTTTGAAACATACAATGTACTTTGAAGCATCAGTGACAAACACCGTTTGAGTTTGTCCTGGGTGAAGCCCACAAGTATCATTATGCTTCTGGTACCAATGTAGCATGCCCTAATTTACTAACCCAAACTCACTCGTCTTTGGGATGAGGGGGGAATCCCACGTGGTCACGGGGGGAGCTTGCAAGCTCCTTACAGACAGTGGCAGGAATCAGACCCCGACTGGTGATTGCTGCTACTATAAAGCAATATGTTAATTGCTACGCTGCCGTCCTGACCTAACGCTTGGTGACGGAGACGTTCGTGTAAAGAATGCTTGTGCTGCTTAATCAGAATCAGTTTTGATATCACTGGCATGTGTCGCGAAATTTGTTGTTATTTGGCAGCCGTACATTGCAATAGATAATACAAACGGTAAATTACAGTTAGAAACAAAGAAAAAGTAGTGAGGTAGTGTTCATGGGTTCATTGTCCATTCAGAGATCTAACGACAGAAGCTGTTCCTGAACCACTGAGTGTGTGCCTTCAGGCTCCTGTATCTCCTCCCTATGTCGGCAATGAGATGAGGGTATGTCCTGGGTGATGGGGTAGTCAGTGATGGATGCCACCTTTTTGAGGCATTGCTCCTTGAAGATCTGAAGATTCTTGTGTATTTAAGAACTTGAATTATTTCATGAAGCATTTATGGCACAGATGGGGGCTGTTTGATCCATCGTGTCTCTGCTAGGCAAAAAGCAGCCATCCAGCCCAACTCCATCTTCCAAGACTTGATCCATGAGCCTTACGTCTGCTTAGCCCCCGATCAGGGTCACCTGAAGCCATGGGAGCAGGTGGTGGATGGTCGTATGTGAAGCTGGTGCATATCACAAGTCCTGGTTATGTGACCACTGACAATAGGCAGGCAATCTCTGAAGAGTATTGACAATGGCTGGGTTCACCTGTTATGTAAAGACACTGCCCAGAAGAAGTTAATAGCAAACGACTTCTGTATATTTTCCAAGGACAGTCATGGTCATGGTACTGTGATCGCCTACATCATAAGGATGATGACTCTTTAATCACAGAGCGTCCCAAGACCAGGATTTCTGGGGCTCAGTTCCCTATCCCAACCGAGATACACCAACGCAGATTAGAAGTCAGTTTGCGTCTCACCAGGCAATGCACTTCCCATGGGAATGAGTTACTTGATTACTTTATGATGCCATCAAAATGCATTGGTTAATGCAATTACCAGTTGTTATTGAAGCTTTGATAATGCACTTATCCATCCAAAAGTCATTGCTTACACAACGTCAGCGTTAAACACACTTTCACCACTCAGTTTAAATAAAGCTGCTGTAGTTAATACAGACGCCCATTGTAGGAGCAAACTGAAACTTCACATGGAGTTGATTTTCGAAATACCAGGCAACTTATTACAAACTGGTGTGCACCACGAAACCAGTTAAACCTGATCATGAATTTGGTACAGATTTGACGTTCTCGGTTATGAGATTACCAGTAAAGCTACACTGTTATAACAGAATGGTGGCAATTTGTTCATTAATGTGCCGTGGCCTATGACGAAGGTGATCATGATCTTTCCATGACCATGGTTGTTCTTGGCAAATTTTTCTACAGAAGTGGTTTACCATTGCCTTCTTCTGGGAAGTAGCTTTACAAGACAGGTGACCCCAGCCAATATCAATACTCTATCGAGATTGTCTACCTGGCGTCAGTGGTCACTTAACCAGGACTTGTGATATGCACCAGCTGCTCATACGACCGCCCACCGCCTGTTCCTGTGGCTTCAAGTGACTCTGATCGGGGAGGCTAAGCAGCTGCTACGCCTTGCCCAAGGGTGACCTGCAGGCTAGCGGAGGGAAGGAGCGCCGTACACCTCCTTTGGCAGAGACGTATCTCCACCCCGCCATGCAAATGGTGGCGATAGGAAGGCTTACTTGAATGGCAGATTGAGTCCTGATTACAGAATAAAACTGCTATCCACAGGTCTGTTATCCAGTTTTCTTTTACAACTATAGGTGTTAAACATAATCAAAGAAGGTTCTGAAACTTGGATGTTGTTGCTGCTGTATTCTGTATCTCTACTTACGTCTGTGGATCCCTGTTACTACGTTAGCACAATCCACGTCCCTATTTATTAGTTATTAGCCCTCACTGTTCTTTCCCCTACACCACCCTTTGTAATATGGAGCAGTGCACGGTATATTGAGAAGCCTGGTTCCATACAAGGCAGCAGCTGGTCTAAGACTGTGCCTGATGCTGGGGAGCACATGGGAGAGGATCCGTTCAGGTTTCCTACTTATTGTAGCCTGGAAGCAGAAAGATGTGAAGATCAGCTTTTCTTGTCACATGGACCTTGAAACATACAGTGAAATGCCCCGTTTGCGTCAACAACCAACACAGTGCGAGGATGCGCCGGGGGCAGTGCACGAGTGTCTGACATGGCATGCCCACAACTTATTGACCTTACCCCATATGTCTTTGGAATGTGGAAGGAAACCAACGTACTTGGAGAAATCCCATGCCGTCACGGGAGACTGTACAAGCTCCTTGCAGACAGTGGTATGTAAAGTGTCACGGCCAGTGAACCCAAACCAGCTCTCTGTGAGAGCAACTCAATCATTCCTCTTCCTCGCTTCCTGTCACTGTGATACAGTTTCTACTTTAGGTCAACGGGACTAGGCAGAATAACAGCTTGGCATGGACTAGATGGGCCGAAGGGCCTGTTCCTGTGCAGTCATGCTTTGCCCTTTTGAAAACTGCATCACAAGATGTCTGTTCTTCAACATTTTTTCCCATTTCCCATTGCCCTTTCCAGCAGTAAATTGCAGAACCACAGTCAGGTATATTATCACAGACATATGTCATGAAATTTGTTGTTCTGTGACAGCATTACAGTGCAATATGTAAAATATACCATAAATTATAATAAATATTGTAGCCCCTGGTAAGCCTCAGGCTCGCTCAACTCGCTTTTGTCTAGGGGGAGCAGCCTTTGGCCCCGCCAAACTGGGTAATCAAGTCTGTGTGGATGCTGTGTGATGTACCCCACCCCGACAATTAACAGACAATACACCATAGGCAATTAAATGATTACACTTTATAGATCTTACTGGAACTATAATTAATAGAGATACAATACAAAAGGAAAATAAAAGGCGCCAAACTTATCAAAGTTCACCCACTTCGTGCACAACAGTTGGAACTCAATTAATAGAGTCTTCTTTCCACCATTCAATCCCCTCCGACCCCCTCGACCTGCTGCCTGGGACCAATCACAGGGGTCGACCAGACGCTTCATACGAGTCTGTCTTCATCTCCCCTCCTCGCCGAAGACCTTGGGCCTCAGACTCCCGCTCAGGGTCCGTCCCGCCGTCCAGGGTCACAGCATCCTGTCTGATTGTACTAATGAGGAGAGGACATTTCCCAGATGGTGATGTCCCTTCAAGGTGCATGCTTGAGGCATTGCCTTTCCAGAGTTTCCTCTATGGTGGAGAGGCTAGTGCTCATGATGGAGCTGGCTGAGTTCACATCCCTCTGTGCGGTGACCCCTCCGTACCAGATGGAGGTGGTATCACTCCATCTATGCCTCTTATCATCCATGCACCTCCAGCTAGTCACCTCTCACCCACCCTCATTCCGAAGAGAAAAGCCCTAACTCGCTCAACCTGTCTTCGTAAGACATGCTCTCCAATCCAGGCAGCATCCTGCTATTGCGCTACAGTGTCATATGTTTGCTGATGATTCAGGCAGGTGACCTTGTAGGTTGCAAGGAGAATATGGAGAGGCCTTGGGGGAATATACACCATATAAATACATAGGGAGGTGGATGTATTTAAGGCCGAGATAGAGTGGATCTGGAAAGGATGTTTCTGATAGTGGGGGAGTCTACGACCAGAGGGGACAGCCTCAGAATATAAGGATGTCCCTTTAAAGCAGAGATAAGGAGGAATTTCTTTATCTAGTGGTGGTGAATCTGTGGAACTCATTGCCACAGACATCTGTGGACGTCAAGTACTTGGGTATATTTAAAGTGGAGGTTGATAGTTTCTTGATTAGTAAGGTTAGTGGGAGAAGGCGGAAAGGAGGGGTTGAGAGGAATTTGAAATCAACCCTGATCGAATGGCAGAGCAGACTTAATGGGCTGAATGGCCTAATTTTGCTCCTATGTCTTATCTCTTATCTTATGGAAAAGTGAGAGTCCTTGACTCAGTCCTTTTCACTGTGCTGCACGAATTATTTTAGTGTCTCGTCTCCTGACTCCTGACCTCTGGCTGCGTAGTCCCTCTGTCGATGCCTTTTAGGGGCATGAATCCTGTTGATGTTATGTTCAGAGGTGCAGGCCCTTCTGTCCAACAAGCCCGATTTTACCCCATTAACCAATTAATCTGTGTGTGTTTGGAATGTGGGTGGAAGCTGGAACACTCGGAGGAAACCCACGTGGCTATGGGGAGAGTGTACAGTCTCCTTACAGACAGCGTTGGGAATTGAACCTGGACCACTGGCTCTGTGTTGGCATTACATTTACAGCTACAGTCTGTGCCACCCCAGGTCAGCCCCTCTTTCGATGTCGTTGAGTCCCCCTCCTATCAGGAAAGGGCCATAGGAGACAGTCATCTGTCCAACAGATCCGAGGACTCGTCTGGTTGTGACCTTTGGTGCTGCCTTTATGGAGTTGACACGTTCTCCCTGTGACGCTGTGGGCTTCCTCTATACGCTGCAGTTTCCTCCCCCTTTCCAGAGATGTGATTTAATATAATCGGCTACAAAAGAAAATTTGGTTTAGGTTAATGGGTAAAAGAATTAGAGGAGTTGATAGGTGTTTGTGTGAGAGAATAGAGGGATAGAGGAAATGAGAAAATAAGGAATGAGACTAATTTAATTGTTCCCCTGGGAGCTAGCAGAGACCAAGTGGGCCAAATGGCCTCATTTGGTGTGATTACAGGCTGCCCAGCACAATCCTTGTTGATTTGATGGAAATGATGCATTTCGCTGAATGTGACAAATAAAGCTAATCTTTAAATCTTTGTTACGATTCTTAGCATCTTCAAGAAAGAAGCAGTTTGTAGTAAGGAAGGCAAACACAATGTTAGTATTTATTTCAAGAGGCGTAATTTCAAGGATGTAATGCTGAGGCCTTATAAGACGCTGGTTAGATCACATTTGGAGTATTGTGATTAGTGAGAAGGCACGATGGACGCTATATTTCAGCGGTCCCCAACCACCGGGCTGCGGACCAGTACCGGGCTGCAAAGCATGTGCTGCCGGGCCGCGAGGAAATGATATGAGTCACCTGCACCTTTCCTCATTCCCTGTCACACACTGTTGAACTTAATATAGGGTTGCCAACTGTCCTGTATTAGCCGGGATATCCCGTATATTGGGCTAAATTTGTTTGTCCCATACGGGACTGCCCTTGTCCCTTATTTCCCCCGCTAAGGTAGAGCGTTCCTATGAAAAAGTGAAGAAGCAATTACCATTAATTTATATGGGAAAAATTTTTGAGCGTTCCCAGACCAAAAAATAAGCTACCAAGTCATACCAAATAACACATAAAACCTAAAATAACACTAACATATAGTAAAAGCAGGACTGATATGATAGATACACGGCCTATATAAAGTTGAAATAATGTTTGTACAGCATAGTCAGGAAGATTAAGCCAAAACCGATTTGTGGGGGAAAAAGAAATCGGCACGTATGCGCATGTGCACGTCACATATGTGAATGCCACACACGCGCACACAGGTGTCCATGCAAGGCATCATGGTAGTCTTTCTCAGGGTAAATACAAAAAATGCTGGTGAACGCAGCAGGCCAGGCAGCATCTATAGGAAGAGGTACAGTGGACGTTTCGGGCCGGGACCCTTCGTCAGGATTTGACTGCTATTTTTGTCCCTTATTTGGGAGTGAGAAAATTGACAACCCTAACTGTAAAAGACATGTTGAGGTGAGTTTAACCCTACTTGAACACCCCCCCCCCCCCCGGGTTGGCCGGTCCACAAGAATATTGTCAATATTAAACCGGTCCGCGGCGCAAAAAAGGTTCGGAACACCTGCTATATTTTATTAGGAGTTAGAGGCAACTTGGTATGTCTCCAAAGATATTCACAAATTTCTACAGATGTACTGTAGAGAGAATTCTGACGGGTTGCATCACCACCAGGTATGGAGGGGCCACTGCACAGGATGGGAAAAAGCTGCAGAAAGTTGTAAACTTGAGACAGCTCCCCTCATGGGCACTAGCCTCCCCAGCATCGAGGACATCTTCAAAAGGTGATGCCTCAAAAAGGCAGCATCCATCATTAAGGACCCCCATCACCCAGGAACCACCAGTGAAGAGGAGATCAAGAGCCTGAAGAAGTGCTCAACATTTCAGGAGCAGCTTCTTCCCCTCTGCCATCTGATTTCTGAATGGACATTGAATCCATGAACAATACCTCACTTTCTTTCCTTTTCTTTTTGCACTATTTATTAATGTTTAAAATATATTTCTTATTATAATTTATAGTTTTAGTATTATTATTGCAATGTACTGCTGCAGAAAAACAGCAAATTTCACGACATAAGCCAGTGATATTAAACCTTTTGCTGTTTCTGAATTTTCAGCCCCATATTGAAGAAAAGATGTGCTGGTGTTGGAGAGGGTGCAGAGGTTGTTCATGAGAATGATCCCGGGAATGAAAGGGTTAATGGGTGTGGAGTGTTTGATGGCTCTGGGCGTGTACTTGCTGGAATTTAGAAGAATGAGGGGGGATCTCATTGAAACCTGTCGAATATTGACAGGCCGAGATAAGGTGGACGTGCAGAGGATGTTTCCAATAGTAGGAGAGTCTAGGACCAGAGGGCACAGCTTCAGAATAGAAGGATGTCCATTTCGAATGGAGATGAGAAGGAATTTCTTTAGCCGAGATTTGTGAATCTGTGGAATTCATTGCCACAGGCAACTGTGGAGGCTCAGTCATTGGGTATATTTAAAGGGGAGGTTGATAGGATCTTGATTAGTAAGGACACCAAAGGTTACAGAGAGAAGGTAAGACTGGGGGATTGAGAGGGAAAATAAATCAGCTATGGTCAGAATGGTGGAGAAGACTAGATGGGCTGAATGGCCTAATTCTGCTTCCATGTCTTGTGGTTTTATGCCATCAGGTTAAAAGCTACCCAGACAGAATATGAGGTGTTGTTCCTCCAGAGTATGAAGCAGTGGAGGCTACCTCAGTAAATATATTTAAGACAAGATTGGATAGATTTTTGCATAGTAGGGGAATTAAGGGTTAAGGGGAAAATGCAGGTAGGTGGAGATGAGTCCATGGTCAGATCAGCCATGACCTTATCGAATGGTGGAGCAGGTTTGACAGACCAGATGGCCGACTCCTGCTCCTATTGCTTATGTTCTTATGTCCTTATTATGGCAGTAGAGGAGGCCATAGACTGACATGTCAGAATGAGAAGTCAAATTGAAATGTTTGGGTACTGAAAAATCCTGGTTTTTTTTGTGACAGACAGAACAAAGGGGTGCTGGACAAACTTAGTGTTGTCTTGTCTGGAGGTTCAGAGGTTGAGGGGAGACTTAAAGAATTTCAGAATCAGATTTATTAGCACTAACTCATATGATGTGGAATTTATTAATTTGTGGCAGCCGTACAGTGCAAATATATAAAATTGCTATAACATAAATATCGCAAAAATAAGGAATACGTATTATTGGATTATTCAGAAATGTGAAAACAGAAGAAGCTATTTCTGAATTGTTGTGTGTATAGGTCTCTGGCTTCTGTGCCTCTTCCCTGAAGGTAGTAACGAGAAGAGGGCATGTCCTGGATGTTATGAGTCCTTAGTGATAAGTGCCACTTTCTTGAGACAGCGGTCTTCAAAATGTAGGAAGGGTTGTGCCCATGATGGAGCTGGCTGAGTTTCTGTAAAATTATGCTCTGGATCTATAAGCTTTATAAAATTGAGAGGCTCAGGTAGACGGTCAGAATCGGACCATAAGATATAGGAGCAGAATTAGGCCATTTGGCCCATTGAGTCTGCTCCACTATTTCATCATGGCTGATCTGTTTCTTCCACAGCTGCCTGTGGCAACAAAATCAACAGATTCACCACTCTGGCTCAAGAAATTTCTCCTCATCTCTGTTCTAAATGGACTACCCTCTATTCTGAGGCTGTGTCCTCTGGTCTTAGACTCTCCCACCATAGGAAACATCCTCTCCACACCCACTCTATTGAGGCCTTTCAACATTCAATAGATTTCAGTGAGATTCCCCTCCTTATTCTTCTTAATTCCAGAGCCATCAAACGCTCTTCATATGATAAGCCTTTCAATCCCAGAATCATTTTTGTGAACATCCTCTGAACCCTCTCCAATGTCAGCACATCCTTTCTGAGATAAGGGGCACAAAACTGCTCAGTCAAGTGAGGCGTCACCAGTGCTTTATAAAAGTCTCAGCATTCATCATTGCTTTTATATTCTAGTCCTCTCGAATCGAATGCTAACATTGCATTTGCCTTCCTCACCAACTTGCAAATTAACCTTTGGGGCTTGCTGAATGAGGACTCCCAAGTCCCTTTGCACCTCAGATTTTTGATTTTTTTCTCCATTTACAGAATAGTCTGTGCTTTTACTTTTTCTACAAGGTGCATGACCATACACTTCTCGACATTGTGTTGCATCTGCCACTTCTTTGTCCTTTCACTTAATCTGTCTTAAGTCCTTCTGCAGGTTCTCTGCTTCCTCAAAATTACCTGCCCCTTTATCTATCTTCAATATCGTCTGCAAACAGCCACAAAGCCATCAATTCTGTCATCCAAATCATTGGCATATAACGTAGAAAGAAGCAGTCCCAACCACTAGTCACTGGCAGTCAACCAGAAAAGGCTTCCTTTGTTCCCACTGTTTGGCTCCTGCCAATCAGCCAATACCCTATTCATGTGAGTATCTTCCCTGTAATATCATGGGCTCTTGTTAAACGGGTTCTTGTTAAGCAGCCTCATGTGTGGCATCTTGCTGAAGGCCTTCTGAAAATACAAGTATTCAACATCCACTGATTATCATTTGTCTATCCTGCTTGTTATTTCCAAAAGATTTGTCAGGCAAGATTTTCCCTTAAGGAAGCAATGCTGATTTTGGCCTATTTTATCATGTGCCTCCAAGTACCTTAAATCCACATTCTTAACATTCGACTCCAACATCTTCCCAACCACTGAGGCCAGACTGGCCTGTAATTTCCTTTCTTCTGCCTCTCTCCCTTGAAGAGTGGAGCGACATTTGCAATTTTCCATTCCTCTGAAACTGTTCCAGAATCTGTTGATCCTTGAAAGGTCATTACTAATGCCTTCACAATCTCTTCAGCTACCTCTTTCAGAACCCTGTGGTGTAGACCATCTGGTGGTCCAGATGATTTATCTACCTTTAGACTTTTCAGTTTCCCAAGCACCTTCTCCAGTAATTGCAACTTCACTCACTTCTGCCTCCTGACATTCTTGAACTTCCAGCATACTGCTGATGTCTTCTACAGTGAAGACTGATGCAAAATGCTTGTTCATCTGCCATTTCCTTGCCCCCTATTACTATCTCTTCAGCATAATTTTCCAGCAATCTGATATCTGTTATTGGTTAGCTTACTTTTGTATTCCATCTTTTCCTTTTTTAGTTGCCTTCTGTTGTTTTTTAAAAGCTTCCCACTAATTTTTGCTCTATTATGTTGACTCTCTTTGGTTTTTATTGGTGTTGACTTCTCTTTATCAGCCATGGGTGTGTCATCCTGCCTTTAAAATATCTATCCTGCGCCTTCCAAATTGCTCCGAGAAACTCCAGCCATTGCAGTCCCTTCCAATCAGTTTTAGCCATCTCCTCTCTCATGCCTCTGTAATTCCCTTTACTCCATTGTAATACTGATATATCTGACTTTAGTTTATCCTTCTGAAATTGCACAGTGAATTCTATCATACTATGATCACTGTTTCTGAAGGGTTCCTTTACCTTAAGCTCTCTAATAAATTATGGTTCATTGCACAATACCGGATCCAGAATAGGTGATCTCCGAATGGGTTCAACTACAATGTAGAAAGCCATCTCATTGGCACTCTACAAAATTCCTCTCTTGGGATCCACCTGCAATCTGATTTTCCCAATCTGTCAACATGTTGAGATTCCCATGACTATTGTAATATTGTCCTTTTGACATGCCTTTGTAATTTGTAGACCACATCTTTGCTACCTTTTGGAAGCCTGTATATACTCCCATCAGGGTCTTTCTAAGGATTTGATTTTTTACCAGCAGATTTTTTTTACTGATCCTTCTGCTTACCTGCCTGTTGTTTTGATAGTGTTTATCCTTGGACATTAAACTCCCAGCTGTAATCTTTTTTCAGCCATGATTGAGTAATGCCCACAGCATCATACATGCCAACCTGTAACTGTACTTCAAGTTCATCTGCCGTATCTTATTCTGTATACTGTGTGCATTCAAGTGTAGCACCGTCTGTCCTTTTCAATTTTGGCCCCTTTTACATTGAAGCTCATCCCATTGACTGCAATGATGCCCTATCCATCAGCCTGCCCTTGTTAGCAGTCTCCCTAGACACTGCCTCTGTTTGTAAACCAACTACCCCATCGTCAGCACTAACACTCCGGTTCCCATTCCCCTGCCAAATTAGTTTAAACCCTCCCAAACAGCTCTCGCAAACCTGCCCACAAGGAAAGGAACCTTACTCCTAGGGTATAAATCTTAAGTTCTAGAGGGCATGCGATTAAAGAGAGAGAGGGAAAAGTACAAAGGAAATGTGCAGGGCAAGATTGTTTCTTAGAGAGTGGTGGGTACCTGGAACGGGCTGCCAGGGATGGTGGTGGAAGCAGACAGAGTAGTTGCGTTTAGAAGGTGCTAGATAGACAGCCAAATGAATAGGCAGGGAATGGGAGGTATATGGATCACGTGCATTCAGAAGAGATTTAGTATAATTTGGCATCTTGGTTGGTGCAGAAGGGCCTGTTCCTGTGCTGCCCTGTTCTATGCTCTGTGAATGTGGAGGGTTATTATTGAATAGAAGCAGCATTTCATTCAGCCTTGTTTTCCTCCCCAGCCTTGGCCACAGAGTAACGACCCCCATAACCGGGAAACCCGGCAGCAACGCTTCGCACACTTCACAGAGCTGGCCATCATTTCAGTCCAGGAGATCGTTGACTTTGCCAAACAGATCCCAGGCTTCCTTGACCTCTCACGGGAGGACCAGATTGCACTACTGAAGGCATCCACAATCGAGGTGAGCCAGAACAAAGGCTTTCTGCTGTATAAGGCTACCTATTGTATAATGATGAAGACTCATATTTCAAATTGATCCATCGGGATAAGGCTGTCCGGTTTGTTCTTGACGTTCTTTGAATCAGGTTTATTGTCACTAGCATATATCATGACATTTGTTGTTTTGTGGCAGCAAACCAGTGCAATGCAGAAAATAATTATGCAAAATATCTATGTCTATTTTTTTTAAAAAGATAAATAAAGTGCAAAAATAGTGAGGTAGTGTTCATGGGTTCATTGTCTGTTCAAAAGTCTGATGGCAGAGGGGAAGAAGCTGTTCCTGAAATGTTGAGTTTGGGTCTTCAGGCTCCTGTCCCTCCTCTCTGATGGTAGTAGTGAGAAGAAGGCCTGTCCGGGGTGGTGAGGGTTCTTGATAATGGAGTCACCGCCTTTGGAAGATGTCCCTGATGGTGGGGAGGCTTACAGTGTGCCAGCGATGGATCTGGCTGAATCTACAACCCTCTGCGGCCTCTTACGATCCTCTGCTTTGGAGCCTCCTTAGAGGTGGTGATGCAGCCAGTCAGAATGCCCTCCACCATACACCTGTAGAAATTTCACAATTATGTCAGTCTGAGGTAAAGGTTTTTGAATATCTACCAGTATGATCAGTAATTCATTTATTATTGACATGTGTAGCAGGATAGACTAAAAAACTTTGCTATCTATTCCAACCATTCTGTTCACAAGTCCACTGAGATGGTACAAAAAAAAAAGCAGAAAGCAGAATATTGTGTTACAGGTAAAGAGAAAGTACGTTGCGGGCAGACAATAAGGTGCAAGAGCCACAACAAAGCAGGTTTAGAGATCAAGAGTTCACCTTTATTGTACAAGAGGTCTGTCCAAGGTTCCAGATTTCAAAGGTAGAACATCCCCAAAAAAAATTCCCAGTGTTGCAGGAATAGAAATCACATTGTGAAATTCCTTGATTGGCAATTTGATCAGAGAAAGTTACTACAAGTGAAGAAAAAAATAGCAGTCATTCAGTTACTAATTTCTAATGTTAATTGACTTTCAAACGGTTAAGGTTCTCCTCGGATCTCTGTTGATTGTGCAGTCCCAGAATTAATCAATAATCTGGTTTGGAAGAAAGCACTTGTTCTCATAGCTGAATAAAATGGGGCAGGTTTGAAATGTGAGTTGGGTATCGACTCTCAGAGGAGAAATGAGTCTTCTATAATGACTTGGATTTCTTTTAAACTGAGGTTCAGCATGGAGTAAAAGGCAGTAAACCAAGAAAGAGTGATGGATGACTCAAATCTATAAATAGGCTGGTGAATTATAGAAATGCGGAATCAGATTTTGTGATGAGTCTTTCTTTTATTCCTCCCACCTACTCATCAAGTCTTTGATCTTCCCATTTTTTCCTTGTATAGTTTCTGTCTCTGCTTTCTATAAGAGTTGCTCACGACATTCAAAGAGTTGGAGTAAAAGGATTTCATTCTTTCTCATCATCATCTTCAATATGGTTGACCACAGGTGGCTCCTCTAATTTCTCATTCTTCAACCAGTGGTCCACATGGATTGGACTACACTCAGGTCTGTTCTTACTTCCAGCGCATGGTTTAGATGGACTTCTGTAAGGGTTCCGACAAGGTCCTGTATGGTGGGCTAGACCAGAAGGTTAAGGCACAAGGGATCCAAGGCGAGTTGGAGAACTGACAGGAGATAGAGGATACTGTTAGGTGGGTGTTTTACAGAATGGAGGGCTTACCATAAACTAGTAGCGTACCATAGGATTAGTGCTAGGACTTCTGTTGTTTCTAATATCTGTACATGACTTGTCAAAGTTAAATTAAAAATTATTATCGAAGTATGTATCTGTTACTTTGAGAATCATTTTCTTGCAGGCATTTACATGAAAATAAAAAAATACAAAAGAATTTATAGAAATTTATAGATAAACAAAGACTGACAAACAACTAATGTGCAAAAGAAGTCAAATTGTGCAAACAAAAACCCTGAAAAAATAAATTGTAAAGAGTCCTTGGAAGTGAGTTTGTGGTTGTAGAATCAGTTCACATTCGTGGTGAGTGAAGTTATCCACACTGGCTCAGGAGTCTGATGGTTGCAGGGTGATAACTATTCCTGAACCTAGTTGATACGTGGGACCTAAGGCTCCTGTACCTCTTGCACGGTGGTGGTAGTGAGAAGAGAGCATGGTCTGGATGGTGGGGGTCATTGATGATGGATGAAATTGCAGGGGTCTGATGCACAAGTTTGTAGATGACATGAAAATTGGTTGCAGATAGCAAAGAAGGTTGATAAAGCGGGACAGAGATCAGCTGGAAAGTTCGGTGGAGTGGTCACAGATGCAATTTAATCCAGGCAAATGTGAGGTCATGCACTTTAGGAAGTTAAATTCTGGTCGGATATTGCGAGGAAATAATAGTCATAGTCATACTTTATTGATCCCGGGGAAAATTGGTTTTCGTTACAGTTGCACCATAAATAATTAAACAGTAATAAAACCATAAATAGTTAAATAGCAATATGTAAATTATGCCAGGAAATAAGTCCAGGACCAGCCTATAATAAGGAGCTTAGAAGCATTGATAAACAGAGAGCGACCTTGGGATGCAAGTCCGTAGTTTCCTGAAAATGAAGACACAGGCTAGTGAAGAAAGCCGAGGAAGATATTGAGTATAAGATCTGGGATATTAATCTTTCAGTTATACAAGATGTTAGCTGTATCACACTTGGAGTATTGTGTACAGTTCTGGTAACTACACTATAGAAAAGATGCGGTAATAACAAGTGCAGATGAGATCCATCAGGATGTTGCCTGGACTGGACAACTGTTTATAAAGGGAGATTGGATCACGAAAGCGAGGAGGCCAGGGGAGGATCTTATAAGGGTTTATAAAATTAAAAGAGACATTGGCAGGGTAGAGCCTTTTTTCTTAAGGCAGGGTGGTCTAGAGGGCACAGGTTTAAGGTAAGAGGGGAGAAAATTAAAGAAGATCTGAAGGGTAAGTTTTTCTACCCAGAGGGTGCTGAATAGCAGGAATGAGCTGCAAGAGGAGGTGGTAGAGGCAGGTACAATTACAGCAATGAGTTTTATAAAAAACTCTAGTTAGGCTGCATCTGCAGTATTGTATATAGTTCTACTTGCCCCATTATAGGGAGGATCTCCAGGCTTTGGAGAGGATGCAGAAGAGGTTTACCTGGATTAGAAGGCATATGCTATAACAAGAAACTTGGACAAACTTGTTTTGTTTTGGAACCGTAGATGCTTGAGGGAGATGCGATAGAGATAAGATTATAAGAGGACAGACAGAGTAGACAGACACTATCGATTTCTCAGGGATGAAATGTCTAATACCAGAAGATATGCATTTAAAGTAAGAGGGGGTAACTTCAAAGGAGATGTTAGTGGCGAATATTTTATACAGTGGGTGGTGTGTGCCTGGAATCTGCTGCCTGGGGTGGTTGGTAGAGGCAGATAAATTAGCGATATTTAAGAGACATCTACGAACGTTTGTAGATAGGCACGTGAATGTGAAGAAAATGGAAGGATATGGGATATGGCCGTTTGATTCCTAATTTAATAGGCCTGACGCAATATTGCAGACATCCCACCTCTCCCAGAAGTTCCGGAAGTCTCCCGCGTATTAATAGTGGTTCCCTGGTGCCCGCAAATTATATACAATATCCCAGAAATCCATTTTTTTGAGCGTGAGAGAGAGAGCAAGAGAGAGCGAGTGTGAGAGTGACCACGAGAGAGAGAGAGGGAGAGAGAGTGAGAGAGTGAGCGTGAGAGCGACCACGAGAGGAGAGAGAGCACGAGCAGGAGAGAGCAAGAGAGCGAGCGTGCCATGGCAGAGTGTTCCAAAAACAGAAAATATAAAACATATGTCACCCCAGACTACACTAAAGTGTACCCCTGCCTAATAGGGGTCAAAAATAATGCCAGTGTTGCTCGCTGCACTGTTTGCAACAGTGAATTTTCTATTGCCCATGGTGGGTTAAAATGTAAAAGACATGTTGAGGTGAGTTTAACAGGTGTCATTCGTTCATTAGCATAGCTAACGTTATTTAAACTAGCTGGCCAGCTGCTAAGGAGCTACTCTACTGCAGACATCCCACCTCTCCTGGAAGTTCCGGGAGTCTCCTGCAAATTGATGGTGCTACCTCCCTGAAATGAGTTTTTGCAGGGTGGGATGTCCGACATTGTGGGCCAAAGGTCCTGTTTCTGTGCTGTATTGTTCTGTGTAAAGTTTGAAAGGCACCTGGACAGGTACCTAGATTGGAAAGGATTGGATGGATGTAGGCAGTGGGATTAGTGTAGATAGGCATCGTGATTCAGCATAGATAAAGTGGGTCAAAGGCACATTTATACTGTATAATTCTATTTTCCTATCCCTATAAGCCCTCCCTGAATATCTGTGCCTTCCTCTTACACATCACTGAACTTGCCCACCCTACTGTTGACGGCTGCACCTGAAGATGCCAAGGTTCTTAAATTCTGAAGTTACTCCCTAAGGTGTTTAAGATCATGAGGGGCAGAGACAAGATGACAACACATCATCTTTTTCCCTAGCAAAGGGCTGCTAAAACACAAGGGCACAGGATTAAAGCACAAGTGATTCTGCAGATACTGGAAATCCAGAGCAACGCACACAAAATGCTGCAGGAATTATGCCACAACGTGCAGGATTTCCTGGTGATTCTAATTCCGATTCCCATTCCGACGTGCTGGTCCAGGGGCTCCTCTACTGCTGCATGTGGCCACTCTCAGGTTGGAGGAGCAACACCTCGTATTCTGACTTAGTACCTCCAACCTGACTTCTCTAACTTCTGATAACATCTCCCTCCTCCCCTTCTCTCTCATCCATTCCACATTCTGGCCCTCTTCTTTCCCTTACCCCTCACCTGCCCATCACCCCCCCCTTCCTTTTCCCTTTGTCCCAGAGTCCACTCTCCTCTCCTATCAGAATCCCCCTTCTTCAGCCCTTTACCTCTTCTGCCTATCACATCCCAGCTTCTTACTTCAACCCTCCTCCACCACCCACCCAACTTTTTACCCTCACCTGGTCCCACCTATCACCTGCCAGCTTGTACTCCTTCCCCTCCACCCACTGCCTTGTTCTGGCTTCTGCTCCCTTCCTTTCCAGTCAGGATGAAGAAACGTTGACAGTTTTTTCTTCTCCGTAGATGCTGCTGAGTTTCTCCATCGTTTTGTGTGTGTTGCTCGGGGGAGGCATTTAAGTTCAGAAGCAAGAGATTTAAAATGGAGGTCAGGGAAAGCATGTTGCATGTTTGGAATGAGCTGCCAGAATGATGGTCAAGGCAGGCACATTAATACTGTTAAAAAGCCATCTAGATAAGTACATGGATGGGGTGGTGGGTTTGGTTTAAAGGCTAAATGTGTGCAGATGGGACTAATCACTGGCAACACAGCATGGAGAGGTTGAGCTGAAGGGCCTATCTGCATGCTGTGTGACTCTGTGACCAAGCCCTCCATTTCTTTAACTTCAACTTTAAGAAACTCCTTAAAATCTGCTTTTTTGTCCATGTTTCTGGTGATTTTTACCTAGCTATTCCTTCTGTCACTTTCTTTGACAGCAGATCTATGTTGCACCTTTAAGATGTTGACGATGCTTTTTAAATGAAACTTGCCATTAATTTTAAAGTAATGAAGTGAAATGCCACGGTCTAATCGTCTTTTTCAAGTCTTGTCTAATTTGCTGTACTGTGGATTCTGCTCTAAGTCTGGCCCGCAAGGAAGAAAATTATTCTTTGTGTCTACAGATTGATTGAACTTCCCCGTCACTTCTATTTTGCATTTGTGTTAAATGTTGACATTTGTTAGAGACTCGCCAACCTTTGGACCCAATCTTCTACTATTTACTGGTCAATAACCTTCCATAATCCTTTATCGGGCTAGCTTTAGGCGTATGATCTCTCACGGAAATAATGCACACTGGTTTTTGTGTCATGGTGAATCAGTGCTCTTTTTTGCCCCTTTGTGTTCTTTGCACAAAGTTTCCCAGCTAAAGCATTTAATACTCCGCTCTTGCCTTGGTACTTTGTGTTCCTAGGAACTATGTCTTCTGTTTACTCTGGTTTTATGATCTTTATTTATGTGGTCACTTTTAACGATCCATGTCTATTTATTTAGAGACACAGCACGGTGCCAGGCCCAATGAGTTGGCACTGCCCAATTACACCCGATTAACCTACTAACCAAACATCTTTGGAATATGGGTGAAAACAGTGGCAGGCAGTGACTAGTGGGGTACCGCAAGGCTCATTGTTGGGACCCCAGTTGTTTACAATATATATTAATGACTTAGACGAGGGAATTAAATGCAGCATCTCCAAGTTTGCAGATGACACGAAGCTGGGCGGCAGTGTTAGCTGTGAGGAGGATGCAGGGTGACTTGGATAGGTTAGGTGAGTGGGCAAATTCATGGCAGATGCAATTTAATGTGGATAAATGTGAGGTTATCCACTCTGGTAGCAGAACAGGAAAACAGATTATTATCTGAATGGTGGCTGATTAGGAAAAGGAGAGGTGCAACGAGACCTGGGTGTCATTGTACACCAGTCATTGAAAGTGGGCATGCAAGTACAGCGGGCGGTGAAAAAGGCAAATGGTATGCTGGCATTCATAGCAAGAGGATTCAAGTACAGGAGCAGGGAGGTACTACTGCAGTTGTACAAGGCCTTGGTGAGACCACACCTGGAGTATTGTGTGCAGTTTTGGTCCCCTAATCTGAGGAAAGACATTCTTGCCATAGAGGGAGTACAAAGAAGGTTCACCAGATTGATTCTTGGGATGGCAGGACTTTCATATGATGAAAGACTGGATCGACTAGGCTTATACTCGCTGGAATTTAGAAGATTGAGGGGGGATCTTATTGAAACGTATAAAATTCTAAAGGGATTGGACAGGCTAGATGCAGGAAGATTGTTCCCGATGTTGGAGAAGTCCAGAACGAGGGGTCACAGTTTGAGGATAAAGGGGAAGCCTTTTAGGACTGAGATGAGGAAAAACTTCTTCACACAGAGAGTGGTGAATCTGTGGAATTCTCTGCCACAGGAATCAGTTGAGGCCAGTTCATTGGCTATATTTAAGAGGGAGTTAGTTATGGCCCTTGTGGCTAAAGGGATCAGGGGGTATGGAGAGAAAGCAGGTCCAGGGTTCTGAGTTGGATGATCAGCCATGATCATACTGAATGGTGGTGCAGTCTCAAAGGGCTGAATGGCCTACTCCTGCACCTATTTTCTATGTTTTCTATGTTTTAAAACCACAGCACCTGGAGGAAACCCACGCGGTCATGGGGAGAATGTACAAACTCCTTACAGACAGCGGTGGAATTGAACCCGGGCCGCTGGCGCTACGCTAGCCGCTATGATATCATACCGTCCCAGCATGACACCGTACCACAAAGAAGATGATGAATACTTTATTGTTGCCGAACAATTGATACTGGAATGTACAATCATCACAGCGATATTTGATTCTGCGCTTCGCGCTCCACTCCACTGACAATGCTGGCTTCTGGCCTGGAGTCAGTTTACTTTGCAAAAGTGCAAACAATCTTCCAAGAAGCTGTAGTTATGAGAAGAGGATGGACTGACCATGGGTTTTGAGGGTAGTGGACTGGAAATATTATTTAAAGAGAAAAGGACAGAGGGCTAGATCTGGGAGTTTGACACTGAGAGGGTTGAGCACTTAAAACCTCGAGGTGTAAAACTTCCTCTACCCTGCATTTTTTTTTTTTAGCAAAAATGCAGTCACTGGAGAACTAGATTGAGGACTTGAGGGCAAGATGGCTGTATTGCAGGGGAATGAGGGATTGCTGTGTTCCCTGCTTCACGGCTGATAAGATGGACCTTTGACCCCACAATCTACCTCATTATGATCTCGCATCTTACTGCCGCAAAGAAAAGCAACCTCCACTGTCAACGACCCTCACCATCCAGGCCATGCTCTCTTCTCGCTGTTACCATCAGGCAGAAGGCACAGCAACCTTTGGTCCCAAGCAATCGGGTTCAGGAACAGTTACTCCCCTAGAACAATAAGCCTGCTGAATTGACGTGAATGATTTCACTCACCTCAGCACTGAGCTGACTCCACGACCTATAGATTCACTTCCATGTTCTCGGTATTATTTATTTGAGCAAGTTGTCTTTTTTTTACTTGGTTGGTTGTCAGTATTTGATTCTGTTTAGTTTTTCATAAATTCAATTATATTCTTTATTTTCCTGTAAATGCTAGCAAGAAAATTAATCTCAGGGTAGTGTATGGTGATATATATGTATCTTGATAATAAGTTTTACTTTGAACATTGAACTTGTACTGTTTACCTGCTCTGCGATTTCTCTGTGCTGTTGCACTTTATTCTGCTTTGTTATTGTTTTACCTTGTTCTACCTCAATGTGTAATGATCTGACCTAAACGAACACTATGCAAGCTTCACTATGTCTTGGGACATATGACAATAATAAACTGATTTCAGTTCAAAGATGCACCAGCAGCCAGCCTAATGTTGGCCTTCCTCGTGAAAGCTCTTGGCGCAAGATGTCGAATGTTTATTCCTCTCCGTGGATGCTGTGTTCCTCTATTATATTGTGTGCGTTGCTCTGGTTTTCCAGCATCTACAGAATTTCATGTGTCTGTGTTAGCAGATAGGGAAGATTGCAGCACGAATATGTGATAGATAGGTGGATGCTTTATTGATCCCAAAGGAAATTAGTGTCACGGTAGCATTACAAGTGCACAAATATACAAGTATGGAAATATTAGAAGAGAAGTAAGAAAGAATAAAAAAAAAGTTATCTTGTAATTTGCCCAGGATCAACACTACAGTTCAAACAGGCAATTAAAACTGAGCCTGCTGGTAACACCCACATTCTACAAATGAATAAATAGGATAATAGCAAGGTCCAGGAGGGTGGAGTTTGACTGGAGCAATGGTCAAACTCTTCAGCAGTGAGGTTTAGTGCAGAGAGGGTGCAGTAAAGACGTACAGGGAAGAACAATGTTGGCTCCAGGGTTAGATTGGAGAAGCTGTTGCTATTCTTACAGTAAAGGCGACTGAGAGGGGAGCAATGGGGCAAAACAGACAGAAGCTGTTCCCAATAGTGGGTGGTTGAAGAAGTAAAGACACAGGCTTAAAAACTCGGGCAAAAGTTACAAAGGAAATGTCCAGCAGCATGCACAAAATGCTGACTAAACAGTTGACGTTTTGGGCCGAGACCCTTCTTCATTTCTGTAGATGTTGCCTGACCTGCTGAGTTCCTCCAGCATTTTGTGTGTGTTGCTTTGGATTTCCAGCATCTGCAGGATTCCTTGTGTAAGGGAAATGTGCTGAATTCTTTATTTACTCTGCAGGGTGGAAATAGCCATTTGGGGCCTTCAGAAAAGCAATTGGATTGGCACAAAAGAGAGCATAATTTACATGGGATTGGCAAAGGGGATTGATATTGAAATTGGTTTATATTGGCACATGTACCAAGGTACCATGAGAAGCCTGTCTTGCATACCGTTCATACAGAACAAATCATTACACAGTGCATTGAGGTAGAACAAGTTAAAACAGTGACTGAATACAGAATGAAGTGTAACGGCTGTAGAGAAAGTGCAGTGCAGGTAAGCCATGAAATGCAATTCATAACAAGGTAGATTGTGAGGTCAAGAGTCCAAGTTATTAACTGACAGGATTGCTATATTTGGAGTTGGCATATGTATGATGGGCCCAGTTGTTTCAATCTATACCATAACTGTCTGTGATTCTATAAAGCTGGAGTGATAACATTAATTAGGAAGACCGAGAAGAGACCATCTCAAGGATTAATTTTATTCGCTGTGTACATTTATATGTATTAAGAACTTGCTGTGGTGCGTTGGTCAGGGCACGACATGCAACAAAAACAACATTCAAGAATCGTAAAGAATAAACAATTAGATAAAAGATAAAGTTGGAGGTTAAAGTATATGGAATAAAATGCACATAGATACAGTATACCTGGGGTGCATAAAACTTTTGCACATTACTGTATTTGTCACCGTGGAGCAGAGAGCGAGTTTGTAAATGTGGCAGGAGTAAAAGATTCTGGGGGTGGTGAGGGTGGAGTGCCGTGGGAGGGGTGTGGGACAGGTGGCAGAGAATGAGTGCGAGGGGCAGGGGGTGGTGCAGGAGCGGACACACCCAGCCCTGAGACACCATGTGAAACAAGGTCATTTGATTCCGAACAATTGGTTTATTGATAATGACAGAATGTCTCTGTGGTGCTTCCTGCTCCCTCCCCTCTCCCTTCCCCTTTCCCAACCATAATTCCCCTCTCCCTGCCCCCTTCCCACTCTCAGTCCACAATAGAGAACCATATTGGAATCAGGTTTATCATCATTCATATATGTCATGAAATTTGTTTTCTTTTGTGGCAGCAGGACAGCGCAATACATAAAATTACAACCGAACTGTGCAAAAGTCTTAGTCAGCCTCGCAATAATAATGTGTCCAAGACTTTTGCACAGTGTTGTAAGTAAATACCAGAGTATATTTACAATCGAAACAGCATTATGAAAAGTAGCTTAAAGTAATAGATAGATGGGATGAGAGACTAAGTAGAATGGCTGAGTGGCATATAAACTGTGGGACTCAATTTTAAAGGGAGGTTTGGAGAAGGCAGAACAAATCGAGAAGGCAGATTGTATAAAGAGCTGTAGGATCCTTGGCTTTGTACTAGCAGAGGACACAACCTCTGAAACACGTTAAATTTGAATAAGGCTCTGGTTCAACGTTACTAGAATATTATATCCAATTCTGGGACGCAAGATAGACGGGGCTGGAGATCTGGAGCAGCACACACAAAATGCTAGAGAACACAACAGATTAGGCAGCTGGCCTGATGAAGGATCGAGGCCAAAAATTTCAGCTGTCCATTTCCCATCCGTAGATGCTGCCTGACCTGCTGCGTTCCACCAGCATTTTGTGTGTGCTGCTCCAATTCTGGGCCTCCCGTTTCCCAAAGAAACCTTGAGCAATTTAGCAAAGTGTTTCACGAGAGGAGAGGTTACAGTTACATGGAGACTTGAAGGTTGCTATGTACCAGTATATTGCACAGCCAAAGACCACTCCACCATTGAGCACATCTACAAGGAACACTGCCACATCCATCATCAAGACAACACACACAAAATGCTGGAGGAACTCAGCAGGTTAGGCAGTATCTATGGAAATCAATAAATAGTCGACGTTTCAGGCCGAGACCCTTCTTCAGGGCTGAGGAGGAAGGTGGAAAATGTCGGAATAAAAAGGTTGGGGGAGAAGAAGGAGGCTAGCTAGTGGGTGATGGGTGAAGGCAGGTGGGTTGGAAAAATAAAAGACTGGAGAAGAAGGAATCTGATAGGAGAGGAGAGTGGACCATAGGAGAAAGAGGAGGAGGAAGGGAGAGGTGATAGGCAGGTGAGAAGAGGTAAGAGGCCAGAGTGGGGAAGAGAAGAGGTGAAGGAATTTTTTTTACTGGAAGGAGAAATCAATATTCATGCCATCTTCCAGCTAGCTTCCTTCCCCTTTCCCCACCTTTTCATTCTGGCTTTTTATGCCTTCCTTTCCAGTCCTGAAGAAAGGTCTCGGCCCGAAACATCAGTTGTTTACTCCTCTCCATAGATGCTGCCTGACCTGCTGAGTTCCTCCAACATCTTGTGTGTTTTGCTCTGGATTTCCAGCACCTGCAGACTTTCTCATGTTTATACTTTGAACTTTGAAATCAGTCACAAGGGTAACCTGATCAAAATATGTTGGCTTGTTCATCGGTCTTTCCCTTTCAGTTGGTTATGTCAGTATATTGGCAACTCATAATTGTGCCAAGGCTTCCCTCATTAATGGGGCCAGTTCTGGTTGCTTCACTATAGGAAGAGCATAGAAACTTTAGAGGGGGTGCAGAGGAGATTTACCAGGATGCTGCCTGTGTTTGAGAGAATGTCTTACGAGGATAGGTTGAGTGAGCGAGGGCTTTTCTCTTTGGAGTGAACGAGAATGAGAGGTGATTTGGTAGAGATGCACAAAATTATAGGGGAGATAGACTGAGTGGATAGCCAGAGAGTTTTTCCTAGGGTGGAAATGGATAATGCAAGGGGGCATAATTCTGAGGTGATTGGAGAAAAGTATAGGGGGATGTCAGAGAGTGTTGGGTATGTGGGATGTGCTGCTCGGGTGATGGTAGAGGCAGATGCATTGGGGGCACTTGAGAGAAAAATGGAGGATTATGTAGGAGGGAAGGGTTGGATTGATCTTAAAATAGGTTATCACAACATTGTGGGCCGAAGGGCCTGTACTGTGCTGTAGTGTTCTATGATCTAATGGTAAATGAAATGGTCTACATTGCAGAGTAACGCCAGTCCTTGGCATCCTCTTTGACCTGGCGAGAGTGCTGTGCCTCTGTGATCCCCATGCACAGCTTCCCACACATTAAGGGTTAATGTACTGCACCAGATTTCTCGGAACTGTGAAGTCACCCAGCAAACAAGGAATTTGTTTTTCCATTGTAACTGGTAGTGTCTAGGTGACAGACCTGCTGGTTAGTAACAGGGATCAATAATTTACCTCTCTCCTACAAACTAGTACACTTTAACCTACTTGTAGCCACACTGTTTATCATGTAGAAACCAGAAGTAAAATGATAGTGTGAAAAGTTTTGTTTTGATATTAAGTTCTGTTATAATTTAGCTTCTTTTGTTAAAATGGACGATTATGGTTTAAGTAGTTTTATTTTTGCTGATGACTAATGTCAAAGTCCAAGTGGAATTTCCTGTCACCTGCATGAGTCCAGGTCTGTCCAGGTGTGCAATGAAAACAGCCTCAGAACAGAAGGACGTCCCTTTAGAACAGAGATGAGGAGGAATTTCTTTAGCCAGAGGGTGGAGAATCTGTGGAATCCATTGCCACAGATGACAATGGAGGCCAAGTCTTTGGGGATATTTAAAGTGGAGGCTGATAAGTTTTTGGTTAGTAGGTGCATCAAAGGTTACAGGGAGAAGACAGGAGACTGAGGTTGAGAGGGATAATAAATCAGCTATGATGGAATGGCAGAGTAGACTTGATGGGCCAAATGGCCTAATTCTGTGGGTTTGAGAGGGATAATAAATCAGCCATGATGGAATGGTGGAGTAGATTTGATGGGCTGAATGGCCTTTCTTCTCATATATTATGGCTTAAAAATTTAATTTGCAGCATCTTCACAGGCACATATAAGCACCATTCGAAGAAGGAGTCTGAGAGTCTGAGTGGGAGTGCCGAGAAAGACATTTTTGAAATTTTCGTTATTTTTTTTTCTCCAACGGCGTTCTGAGGCGGGACTGCGCAGGCGTGTGATGTCGGGCTGTGCAGCGCGGCAGATTTAAAAGGAACAGAGCCTCATAGAGCGGGCAGCGTAGTTTGCGGGCTGCGGAGTGAGCCGGGAGCAGAGTGAAGACTTAAGGGCTTCGGCTCAACGGGCTTAGGCGGAAACAGGCGAGGCGAGGGAGGTTTGGCATTCATTTTCTGCTGTTATTTGAGGAGAGGGGCAGTATGAGTGTGAGGGCAGTTTGCTGTTCTTGGTGTCGGATGTGGGAGGCCCTGGAGTCTCCAAGCCTCCCGGACGTCTACATCTGCGCCAAGTGCATCGAGATGCAGCTCCTAAGGGACCGCGTTACGGAACCGGAGCTGCAGCTCGATGACCTTTGTCTGGTCAGGGAGAGTGAGGAGTTGCAGGCAGGTGGTCACGCCGGGGCCACTGGAGGCAGACAAGTGGGTCACGGTTAGGAGGGGGAAGGGGAAAGGTCAGGTAATAGGGAGTACCCCGGTGGCTGTGCCCCTTAACAACAGGTGCTCCTGTTTCAGTACTGTTGGAGGGGACAGCTTACCCGGGAGAAGCGACGGTGGCCGTGCCTCCGGCACAGAGTCCGGCCCTGTAGCTCAGAAGGGTAGGGCAAGGAAGAGGAGGGCAGTTGTGATAGGGGACTCGATAGTAAGGGGGTCAGATAGGCGATTCTGTGGACGCAGTCCAGAGACCCGGATGGTAGTTTGCCTCCCTGGTGCCAGGGTCCGGGATATTTCTGATCGTGTCCAAGATATCCTGAAGTGGGAGGGTGAGGAGCCAGAGGTCGTGGTACATATAGGTACCAATGACATAGGTAGGAAAAGGGATGAGGTCCTGAAAGGAGAATATAGGGAGCTAGGAAGGGAGTTGAGAAAAAGGACCGCAAAGGTAGTAATCTCGGGATTACTGCCTGTGCCATGCGACAGTGAGAGTAGGAATGCGATGAGGTGGAGGATAAATGCGTGGCTGAGGGATTGGAGCAGGGGGCAGGGATTCAAGTTTTTGGATCATTGGGACCTCTTTTGGCGCAGGCGTGACCTGTACAAAAAGGACGGGTTGCACTTGAATCCTAGGGGGACCAATATCCTGGCAGGGAGATTAGCGGGGGCTACTGAGGTGACTTTAAACTAGAATGGTTGGGGGGTGGGAATCAAAATAAAGAGGCTAGGCGTGAGGAGGTTAGTTCACAACAGGGGGATGGGAACCAGTGCAGAGAGGCAGAGGGGTGTAAAGTGAGGGTAGAAACAAGAAGTACTATGGAGAAAAGTAAAAGTGGCAGGCCGACAAATCCAGGGCAAGCATTAAAAAGGGCCACTTTTCAGCATAATTGTATAAGGGCTAAAAGAGTTGTAAAAGAGTGCCTGAAGGCTTTGTGTGTCAATGCAAGGAGCATTCGTAATAAGGTGGATGAATTGAAAGTGCAGATTGTTATTAATGATTATGATATAGTTGGGATCACAGAGACATGGCTCCAGGGTGACCAGGGATGGGAGCTCAACGTTCAGGGATATTCAATATTCAGGAGGAATAGACATGAAGGAAGGGGAGGTGGGGTGGGGTGGCGTTGCTGGTCAAAGAAGAGATTAACACAATAGAAAGGAAGGACATAAGCCGGGAAGATGTGGAATCGATATGGGTAGAGCTGCGTAACACTAAGGGGCAGAAGACGCTGGTGGGAGTTGTGTACAGGCCACCTAACAGTAGTAGTGAGGTCGGAGATGGTATTAAACAGGAAATTAGAGATGTGTGCAATAAAGGAACAGCAGTTATAATGGGTGACTTCAATCTACATGTAGATTGGGTGAACCAAATTGGTAAAGGTGCTGAGGAAGAGGATTTCTTGGAATGTATGCGGGATGGTTTTATGAACCAACATGTCGAGGAACCGACTAGAGAGCAGGCTATTCTGGACTGGGTTTTGAGCAATGAGGAAGGGTTAATTAGCAATCTTGTCGTGAGAGGCCCCTTGGGTAAGAGTGACCATAATATGGTGGAATTCTTCATTAAGATGGAGAGTGACATAGTTAATTCAGAAACAAAGGTTCTGAACTTAAAGAGGGGTAACTTTGAAGGTATGAGATGTGAATTAGCTAAGATAGACTGGCAAATGACACTTAAAGGATCGACGGTGGATATGCAATGGCAAGCATTTAAAGGTTGCATGGATGAACTGCAACAAATGTTCATCCCAGTTTGGCAAAAGAATAAATCAAGGAAGGTAGTGCACCCGTGGCTGACAAGAGAAATTAGGGATAGTATCAATTCCAAAGAAGAAGCATACAAATTAGCCAGAGAAAGTGGCTCACCTGAGGACTGGGAGAAATTCCAGAGTTCAGCAGAGGAGGACAAAGGGCTTAATTAGGAAGGGGAAAAAAGATTATGAGAGAAAACTGGCTGGCAACATAAAAACGGACTGTAAAAGCTTTTATAGATATGTAAAAAGGAAAAGACTAGTAAAAACAAATGTAGGTCCCCTGCAGACAGAAACAGGTGAATTGATTACGGGGAGCAAGGACATGGCAGACCAATTGAATAATTACTTTGGTTCTGTCTTCACTAAGGAGGACATAAATAATCTTCCAGAAATAGTAGGGGACAGAGGGTCCAGTGAGATGGAGGAACTGGAGGAAATACATGTTAGTAGGGAAGTGGTGTTAGGTAAATTGAAGGGATTGAAGGCAGATAAATCCCCAGGGCCAGATGGTCTGCATCCCAGGGTGCTTAAGGAAGTAGCCCAAGAAATAGTGGATGCATTAGTGATAATTTTTCAAAACTCGTTAGATTCTGGACTAGTTCCTGAGGATTGGAGGGTGGCTAATGTAACTCCACTTTTTAAAAAAGGAGGGAGAGAGAAACTGGGGAATTATAGACCGGTTAGCCTAACGTCGGTGGTGGGGAAACTGCTGGAGTCAGTTATCAAGGATGTGATAACAGCACATTTGGAAAGCGGTGAAATGATCGGACAAAGTCAGCATGGATTTGTGAAAGGAAAATCATGTCTGACGAATCTCATAGAATTTTTTGAGGATGTAACTAGTAGAGTGGATAGGGGAGAACCAGTGGATGTGGTATATTTGGATTTTCAGAAGGCTTTTGACAAGGTCCCACACAGGAGATTAGTGTGCAAACTTAAAGCACACGGTACTGGGGGTAAGGTATTGGTGTGGGTGGAGAGTTGGTTAGCAGACAGGAAGCAAAGAGTGGGAATAAACGGGACCTTTTCAGAATGGCAGGCGGTGACTAGTGGGGTACCGCAAGGCTCAGTGCTGGGACCCCAGTTGTTTACAGTATATATTAATGACTTGGATGAGGGAATTAAATGCAGCATCTCCAAGTTTGCAGATGACACGAAGCTGGGTGGCAGTGTTAGCTGTGAGGAGGATGCTAAGAGGATGCAGGGTGACTTGGATAGGTTGGGTGAGTGGGCAAATTCATGGCAGATGCAATTTAATGTGGATAAATGTGAAGTTATCCACTTTGGTGGCAAAAATAGGAAAACAGATTATTATCTGAATGGTGGCCGATTAGGAAAAGGGGAGGTGCAACGAGACCTGGGTGTCATTATACACCAGTCATTGAAAGTGGGCATGCAGGTACAGCAGGCGGTGAAAAAGGCGAATGGTATGCTGGCATTTATAGCGAGAGGATTCGAGTACAGGAGCAGGGAGGTACTACTGCAGTTGTACAAGGCCTTGGTGAGACCACACCTGGAGTATTGTGTGCAGTTTTGGTCCCCTAATCTGAGGAAAGACATCCTTGCCATAGAGGGAGTACAGAGAAGGTTCACCAGATTGATTCCTGGGATGGCAGGACTTTAATATGAAGAAAGACTGGATGAACTGGGCTTGTACTCATTGGAATTTAGAAGATTGAGGGGGGATCTGATTGAAACGTATAAGATCCTAAAGGGATTGGACAGGCTAGATGCAGGAAGATTGTTCCCGATGTTGGGGAAGTCCAGAACGAGGGGCCACAGTTTGAGGATAAAGGGGAAGCCTTTTAGGACCGAGATTAGGAAAAACTTCTTCACACAGAGAGTGGTGAATCTGTGGAATTCTCTGCCACAGGAAACAGTTGAGGCCAGTTCATTGGCTATATTTAAGAGGGAGTTAGATATGGCCCTTGTGGCTACGGGGGTCAGGGGGTATGGAGGGAAGGCTGGGGCGGTGTTCTGAGTTGGATGACCAGCCATGATCATAATAAATGGTGGTGCAGGCTCGAAGGGCCGAATGGCCTACTCCTGCACCTATTTTCTATGTTTCTATGTTTCTATGAAAACAAGTCATACAGTTTTTTTTACAAAAAACACAATTACAACTAAAAAGTCAGTATTATTGCAAAGTGGTAAAAATCTTTAAAGATTAGTTTTACTTGTCATATGTTACATCAAAGCATTCGGTGAAATGTGTCATTTGTGTCAAAAGCCAACACAGTCCAAGGATGCGTAGGGGGGCAGCCCGCAAGTGTCACCACGTTCCTGGCGCCAACAGAGCATGCCTACAATTTACTAACCCTAATCTGTATGCCTTGGGTATGTATGTGGGAGGAGACCGACATGGCCTTGGGAAGAATGCTAAACGCCCCCTACAGGCACCAGTGGGAATTGAACCCCAAACACTGGCACTGCCAAGTGTTACGCTAACCTCTACACTACCATGTCGCAGCGTTGCTAAACTAATCACTAGGATTGTACTGATTGGTTGAAGGGAGTAAATACTTGTTGTGAACCTGGTAATGTGGGACTTCATCTCCTTCATGAAGGCCAAAAAGTGTAGGTTATTTCAGCTAACGAGGGAGAAACACTCTTATTTCTCTGGACCTGTTGCGTTCTCACATAAAGCACGCAACACTACAGCACACCCCCCCCCCACTTCAACTTGTTTAACTGGACACCGTGTGGTCTTCGGGTGAACTTGTGTGAAGCAGAAAAGCATCAAAGATCTCCAAAGATTTGAGAGGTCAAATGAAAGGGAAAAAGTCCATTTAATAGTAGAGGCCCCTGAGGTACGGGGGGCTATGGGGCTCCAAGCCCCTAGTTCTCTGAAAGTGGCTCTGCAAGTGGATAAGGTGGTAAAGAAGTTCCTATGACGTGCTTGGTAGAGCCGTTGGGTATAACTTTAGACAGACCACGCTTGAAATACTGTCAGCAGTTCTGGTTACTCCATTATAGGAAGGATAGAGTCATGGATCACTACAGCACAGAAACAGGCCCTTCTCGCCACTGCCTAGACCCATCAACCTGCACCCAGACCATGGCCCTCCATACCCTCCCACCTCTTAGAGGTTGAAATCGAACCCACTGCCATCTCATTCCACACTCACACCATCCTCTGTGAAGAAGTCCTCCCTCATGTTCCCCTTAAACTTTTCACCTTTCACCCTGAGACTAACTCTACAAGATGGCGACATGATGTCATATTGGTCAGCACAGCATCTTACAGTACAGGAGACCCAGGTTCAATTTCCGCTTCTGCCTATAAGGAGTTTATAAGTTCTCTCTGTGACTGCGTGGGTTTTCTCCCACAGTCCAAAGACATAACGGTTATTTGGTTAATTGGTCATGATAATTTGTCCCGTGATTAGGTTAGGATTAAGTAGGGGGTTACTAGGCGATACGGCTCGAAAGGCCGTAAGGGTCTGTTCGGTGCTGTCAGTCAGTCAGTCAGTGGGTGCCATCCCGAATATGGGGTTGGCTATGCATCTGCATCTTCTTCGATCTTGCGACAGCACCGAGTACAGCCTGTCCTCCAGTTTGTTCTCGCTGGCCACCTTGGCACCACCCGCTGCCGCCCCCACCGAACTCGAGCCCGAGGCCGTGTCAGCCTCCAGCCGCGGCCACTTCTTCGAGCTCGGCCCTTCCTTAGGCGGAGGCCTTGGGCAGGTCCAGGCACACGGTGCAGCGCCCGAGTTCATCATATCTCTTCTAACTAGGTGCATAGCATACGATTCGTAGATACGTGGTGAGGCTTTAATCTCTTCCACGCTGTATCTCAGTAAATAAAAAAAAATCTCCCCTTCTTCTACTTTAATTATTCAACCATTCCTGATATGGGGAGGTTGGAGACTTTGTGGAGGGGTTCATGTATAGTATAAGGAAAGGTTAGACAAGCCTGGATTGTTCTCCCTAGAGCTCTGAAGGCTGAAGGGAGACCTGAGAGAAGTTTATAAAATTACCTCCATCTATGAGAGGTGTAGATATGGTAAACAGACAGAACCTTTTTTACAAGGTAGAAATGTCAAACCCCAGAGGGCGCGCTTTTAAAATCGGGGAAAGGGACGGGGGGAGAAGGTTTAATGCAGGATGGTGGGTGCCTGGAATGGTTTACCAGGGGTGGGAGTGGAAGCAGGCTATGTGGTGGAGTTTGAGTCTTTCAGATAGACACAGGAATATGAAGGGAACAGAGTCTACTGTCACACACATCGCCTTCTCTTCCAGTAATATAACCACTTTGACGGCCCATAAAATAAGGGGCATGATTGCGTATTGGTCAAGTTACGGGATTGCAGCCAGAGTTCTGGACCATCGATGTGGAGAATCAAGTTCAATTCCTACACTGCTTCCTACACTAGGGTGTGCACCCGCACAGTAACAGAAATGTTGCTACACAGCAGGAATTTTCTTTCATGTATTGTTATATATGTTTTGATCCAGTATTGCAAAGAACAAGCTAATGAATGTAACGATCCGATCGCTAACTAATGCCTGAAGGTTTTGACCAATCTGGAATATCGAGTAGCATTAACTGTCCTTAATGATGTTTTAAAAGATCTGGCATGTCTTTGTAAATTCCTTCAGAAAAGCTGTTTGAATGCATTTGAAGCACTTCAATATGCCATAGCAAAATTTCACGTTACGTTCACAGTATCTTGGTGATACTGTTTATTGGCGTGACAAAGCGAAAGATCTTGCATCTGTGCGTTCTGATGTTGATACTGTGCCTAATATTCAATTAATTCAACATGTGTATAATCACTTGGATAATAGACTTCCTGATGATAAGTTAAGAGAATGGCAAACTTTTGACCCTGTTGCTATTGCAACCACAACCAATTTTAATTGGGTTGAGTTGTTCTCCGATTTTGGCAATTTACTTGCAAACGTTTTGTCACCATACAAGGAGACATCATCAGTGCACTATTAGCAGTGTCTCCTCATATGGTGGTGAGAAGTTTGCAAGTAAATTGCCAAGATCAGAGAACAACTCAACCGAACCATTGACCACCCGAGCCACACATTTTTCCAAATTATTTCCAACCCATTTTGAATTTGGAAAAGAGAATATTGTACAACTGACAAAAAAAAAATACTCAGCTATTATTACGACTACAACAAAAGTGTACCCTCAAAAATATCACAGCAATACTGTGATTTTAAATTTGTAATTTCCGACAAAGGTAAGACTGGTTCAATTAAGACGTTAACTGATACATTGAACTCCATGCTTAGAAACGAAGAATTTGAAGAACTATCAATTCTTGTTGGCATCATTGGAATATTTCAAGCTTCTAGTGCTGACTGAGAACATGGATTCAGTCTTATGACTAAAAGTGGAGCATTTGGATGATCTAATGATGATTAAGACGTATCTTTCATCTGGATGTGAAATTAATCTGGACAGTGTTTATAGACAATGGATTTGTAATAAAGACAGATGAGAAGTTTGCAAAATGTGAAAGATTTTCTTTGTTATACAATATTTCATTATATACTTCAGTTCATAAATAAAATCAAAAGTGTGTGATTTTTCAGTTTTCCTAGGGTGCATATTTCAAGTAAAATTAAGTGCTGCGGTGTTCAGGCCGTGTGGAAGATTTCTGATCAGAGCAATGATTGGTCCACACAGCTGGAAAAAAAAATTGAGAGAATGTTGCATGGCAAATAGGAATTTAAAATCAAGTAATTAAGTAAAAATGGAATTAGCAATTAGGCTAGTGTCAGTAACTGCGAAATTCCTACAAATACAGTGAAACCCCGATTTAACGCAAATTCGGATATAACGCGATGAGTCATTGGACTCCATGTCCATGTCAATCCATACTCCCCCTTCTCCAGCCTTGTATCCCTTTTGCCAATCAACTTCCCAGCTCTTGGCTTCATCCCTCCCCCTCCTGTTTTCTATCATTTCGGGTCTCTCCCTCCCCCTCCCACTTTTAAATCTCTCGCTATCTCTTTTTTCTGTTAGTTCTGACAAAGGGTCTTGACCAGATGCTGCCTGGCCTGCTGCATTCCACCAGCATTCTGTGTGAGTCATTGGACCTTTTGTTTTTGCTCAAAATGGAACAAACTGCTAGAAAAAGAAAATCTTTTTCTGTGAAAGATAAGCTTCACGCACTTGATGCGATCAAGACTAAAAGTCAAAATCAAGTTGCACGAGACCTCGGGATACCGGAATCAACACTTCGTGGCTGGAAATCTCACAAAGAAAAGTTACGCACGTCGCTTTTGCAAAGTTGAAGAAGAAGCAGGACTAAAAGCCAAACGCCTGAAGACAGCCAAAGATGTCAGCCTCGAGGACTTCCTGCACGAGTGGTTCGTTCAATCTCGCTCAGAAGGCCTTCCAGTTTCTGGTCCTGTTCTCAAAGCTCAAGCCGAGAAGTTTGACAAGCAGATCAACGGAGAAACCTCACAGCTCAAAGCTAGAAATGGATGGCTAGACCAGTTTAAACGCCGCCACGGGATTTCTCAAGTGTTAGTGTCAGGAGAAATTCGCTCAGCTGACAGTGCAAATACATGGCTGAACTAAAAACACGCCAGCGACATGCTACGTTCAAGCAAGGAACACTCAATCACTTCTTTAAGAAATAAACTGTAAATGATAATTGCTAATATACTTGAATTTTTTTATTTGTTCTTTAGTGTATTAAAAGGCTTTACTAAAAATGAATTTGTGTTTTAATTTCTACAGTAACAACAACCCTGATTTAGCGCGACCCCTCTTTTTTCGCGATGACATTTTATGGACCCAAACGATCGTGTTATAGTGGGGTTTCACTGTACCTGTCTGTTTCAGTAATGTTGTAGTTAACAAGAAAGTTCTCGTCCTTGAACCTAACCGCAGTTTACTTACCGCCAAAGGCTGATGTTAAGGAGGCACACAAGATATTGAATGTTGCCATCAGGAAACAAGAAACAGCCTACCCTGACACCTTTCAAATCATTATCAGGGACTCCAATCAGGCTTGTTTGAAGATATCTCTGCCCAGTTATCATCAGCATATAACCTGCAGCTCCAGGGTCCAAACTCACTGTTATACAGTATTATAATTGGGAATTCCGTCCCTTGACTGCATTTGGGGAAATCTGATCACTTGGCTGGCTTCTTACCTACAGACAGCCAGAGGCTAAAGAGCAAGCCTCCAGAGATAAGGACAACAATCATGGGAGGCAGAGGAGTGGCTACAAGATTGCTTTGAGTTGTTAGACAGGGCTGTGTTCAAGGACTGATCAGAGGATCTGAATGAATACACCACTGTTGTCACAGATATAAAAACAGCCATAGCCGAGCACATCCTCACAAAATCATTCAGAGTCTCCCCTAATCAGAAGCCCCGGATGAACCATGAGATCTGCAAACTGCTGCGGATCAGACCAGGGGCATTCGGCTCTGGCAATGCTGTAAAATACAGGAGTTCCAGGTACAATCTCTGAAAAGCAATCTCTCATGCAAAGTGGCAGTTCCAGACCAAAGTGGAACCACTGAAGGATGCTGGACAGCTGAGGCAGGGCTTGAATGCTATCACCTCCTACAAAGTGAAACCGAGTGACTAGGTGACAACAGGGCTTTGCTTTCAGATGAGGCCAAAGCCTTCCCTGCTCACTTTGACTGTCAAAATGTGGAGGAACATCGTGAACTCCTGTGATTTCAGTCTCTGAGGTTGACATGAGAGCATCCTTCAGGAGGGGGAACTCACGGAAAGCATCCTTCCCAGATGGGATACCTGGCTGAGTGTGAAAGATCTGTACTGGTCAACTGGCTGGAATATTCACTGATATCCTTAATCTCTCGCTTCAGCAGTCTGAGGTGCCCGCCTCCTTCAAGCAGACTTCAATTATACCAGTGCCTAAGAAAAATGTGGTCATCTGCATCAGTGACTATTGTCCAGAAGCACTGACGTCCACAGTGGTGAAGAGTTTTGGCAGGTCGGTGATGAGACCTATCAAGTCCTGCCTGAGAAGCAGCTTGCGGTCTCTCCAATTTGCCTACCATCACAAGGGACCCACAATTGGTGGCAACTCACTGGCTCTTCCCTCAACCCTGGGACGTCTGGGCAGCAAAGATGCATACATCAGAATGCTCTTTATCAACTACAGCTCGACATTCAATATTATCATCCCCTTAAGATTAATCACAAACTTCAAGCCCTTGTCCTCAATACATCTTTGTACAATTTGGAAAGCAGTATCCATCATTAGGGACCCCCACCACCATCAGGAAGAAGGTACAGGAGCCTCAGGACTCACACCACCAGGTTCAGGAACAGTTATTACCCTTTAGGCTCTTGAACCAAAGGGGATAACTTCACTCACCCCATCACTAAACTGTTCCTACAGCCTATGGACTCACTTCCACCATCTCATGTTCTCGATATTTATTTATCTATCTACTTACTGTATCTATCTTTTGTATTTGTAGTTTATTGCCTTCGCAGATTGGTTGTTTATCCATCCCGTTGGGTGCGGTCTTTCATTGATTCTATCCTGTCTCTTGGATTTACTGAGTATGCCCGCAAGAATATGAACCTGAGTTGTATTTGGTTTACTGTTTGATAGTAAATTTACTTCGAACTTAGGACTCCGAGCTTAAAATGGCTCCAGTGTTCTTTCCACATCCTTGTGCGTATCCTAAAATGGAGCCGGCTCCTGCTGAAGGGTGAGCTTAACCCAGGTTTACTGGAGAGTCACACAGAGCAGAAACAGGCCCTTCAGCCCACCAAGTTCATGCTGACCATCAATCAAGTGCCCAACTACATTGATCCCATCCACCCACATACCTGAACCATAGCCTCTGTGCCTTGGCAATTCAAGGGCTTGTCCAGAATCAGAATCGCGTGAAATTAGTCGTGGTAGCAAAGCCGTGCAAAGACAAAAAAAATTACCATCAATTACAAAGTACATAGATTAAAAAAGTAATGCTGCCGTGCTTATGGGTTCATGGACCATTCAGAAATCTGATGGTGGAGGGGAAGAAGCTTCCTGTAATTTGTGTGTGTGTGTGTGTGTGTGTGTGTGTCTGTCTGTCTGTCTGTCTGTCTGTCTGTCTATCTGTCTGTCTTCAGGCCCCTGTACCTCTTCCTTGAAGGACAAGTCCCGGATGGTTAGGTTCCCTAGTGAAGGCAGCTACCTTCCTGAGTACAGAAAATGCTCCAGCATTCTGTGTGTGTTGCTTGGATTTCCAGCATCTGCAGATCTTCTCTTGTTTGTTCGTGAGTCCAGATGCTTCTTTATACTTGTCAGAGTCTCTGCATCTGCCTTCTGTTTATTAATGAATTGAAGCTGTTTACAAAGATCCTAAAGCCATTTAAAGCACAAAGATATTCTGCAGATGCTGGAAATCCAGAGCAACACAGTCAAAATCAGCTCTGATGAAAGATCTCTGCCCGAAGCCTCGACTGTTTATATCTCTCCATTGATGCTGCCTGCCCCGCTGCATTCCTTCAGCATTTTATGTGTGTTAGTCCTAAAGCCATTTGTTAAATCCAGTCATATTTTTCCCCCCTGTGACCCGGTGGTGACCGGTAGTAATCCTGAAGTTGGACTCGTTCTGTGACATCAGGCATAAGAACAAAGAACTTGTGTTGATGTGGAAATCTAGATTAATCAGAGATAACTTGCGTCTGAAGTAATTTTGAAGAGTGATCACCACCATTGCAGACAATAGCGTACCAGTTAGCACAATGCTTTACAGCACCAGCCGTCGGTTTAACTCCCCTCCCCACCCCCCGCTGTTGGTAAGGAGTTTGTACATTCTTCCCGTGACCGAGGAAGTTTCCTGTGGGTGCACCGGTTTCCTCCTGCATGCCAAAGATGTATGGGTTCAGATTAGTAAATTCTGGGTATGCTGTGTTGGCACTTGCTGACTGTCCCCAGCACATCTTTGGGCTATGTTGGCCATTGATGCAAATGACACGTTTCCATGTTTCTGTGTTTTGGTGCATCTATGACAAATAAAGCCAATCTTCGAGCCCCCCGGTACAGGATGGGGGGAGGGGGAAGAAGGAGTGAGAGGGTTGTAAACCTGTGCTTATGTGGCTCTTCCCTTCCAGATCATGTTGTTGGAGACGGCGCGGCGATACAACCACGAGACAGAATGCATCACGTTCCTCAAGGATTTCACGTACAGCAAGGATGACTTTGCACGAGCCGGTGAGACCAGGCTTCCAGCAGCCCTCACGGCTGCGGGAGTAGGTTTTGCGTTCAGCCGAGCGGTCGTTGCACGGAGGGTGTACGTCACAGGTGCAGACGTCCCCCCCGTCCATGCTCCCCTGCCCGTGCATATCCAACCAAGCTCACCGACTTGCCCACTGTCCAGAAGCAAAGACCTGTACACTCAGGACAGGTGGCCGTGCAACCCCCCAACACAGCCATTCCCTACCAACAATGGGGCATTTATTCCAGAGCAGCATTTGACTCTGCCCGATCCAACCTGATTATTTACACTTACTATCCACATTAACAGATCCACAATCCAACACATTTATTTCATCACAAGAGATTCTGCAGGTGCTGGAAATCCAGAGCAACACACACAAAATACTGGAGGAACACAGCTGGTCAGGTAGCATCTACAGAGGGGAATAAACAGTTGACATTTCGGGCCAAGACCCTTCATCAGGGTCATTTATTTACTTGGGTTCCGCCTGGTAGCGACTATCTTATAGTCCGGGGACACTCACATCAGCGAGAGAGACTTCCCCTACCAGCAATCACTTGGACCCAGTCCCATTTCTCGAGAGCTTACGGAACAACCCACCTCTTACCTGTGAATTGCACGTCGAACGTAGGCACTGGAAATCAGAAATAAGAACACAAAATGTCAGGGATACTCAGCAGGTCAGGTGAGGAATGTCTCCAATTTCTTTGTCATCATTCTCAGTTCTGACGCAGGGTTTTGTCCCAAAATGTTGACAATTCCTTCCCCCTACACCCCCCCAACAGATGCTGCTCAACCCACTGAGTTTTTCCAAAGATTGTGTGTTGCTTTTGTTCTCCTTTCTTTTTGCCCTTGTTTTCTGATATTTGTATCACTCTTCATGGCATCAAGCTGCACTGCATTATATTTGAGAGTAACATACACACAAAATGCTGGAGGAACTCAGCAGGTCAGGCAGCATCTATGGAGAGGAATAAATAGTTGACATTTTTTTTGAATTAGATTAGATTATGAGGACACTCAGTCCTCGTTTATTGTCATTTAGAAATGCATGCATTAAAAAATGATACAATGTTCCCCCGGAGTGATATCATAAAAAAAACAGGACAAACCAAAGACTAACACTGACAAGACCACATAATTATAACATATAGTTACAGCAGTGCAAAGTAATACCATAATTTGATAAAGAGCAGACCATGGGAACGGTAAAAAAAAAGTCTCAAAGTTCTGATTGACTCCTGCTAGTCCCCGATAGCAGATGGCAGAAGGGAGAAACTCTCTCTGCCATAAACCTCCAGGCACCGACAACTGTCGATGCATTGGAAGCACCCGACCATAGCCAACTCTGAGTCCGTCCGAAAACTTGGAGCCTCCGACCAGCCCTTCCGGCACCGAGTGCCGGGCACCATCTCTGCCGAGTGCTTCGACCCCGTCCCAGCTGCCGAACAACAAGCAAAGCCGAGGATTCGGGGCCTTCCCCTCCGGAGATCCTGGATCACACCTTATGTTTATGATTTGCATTGTGTTTTAACTCTTACATTTAGGGGCTCTACTTTCTACAGACCCTGATTTTCAAAAGTGATTGGTTTTACTGTGAGTCATTAATATTACCATAGGTTTGGAACCACACACACAGTCCAGCACTGGTAGGTTCTTCCTTCCCTGAAAGACATTATCAGGTTTTCTGATGGGTTACTGCAGTCTGGTTATTTTATGGTCACATGTACTGTTATTAGTGAAATCCCACTGGTTTCCTTGGCTTTGTAAATCTAGGGAAGACACTCTCCCGTCCCGCCAAACCCGTGAGATTGAGATGGCTCTCCTACCTAACTAAAGGGTTAATAAAGAAAAGAAAGAAAGAAACAAAAAGGGCCCATTAATATTAAACTGCCAAATGTGCACCAGTTGCAGGTCAATTCACCGATCCTCAGTCGATCTTGCCACCCAGCTCTGTCGAATCACCATCTTCCCACTGGGTCGTATCCTATGACCAGTTCCCTCCAGTGTCTTCTGTCTTCATCCCCCACTGAACAAAGGACCCAGCTCACATTCCAAAGCACCCGGTATCTCGAACCATAACCCAAACACTGCTTCTACAGAAAGACCATTACATTAGCAATGAAACCTTTCCCAGTGTGTTACATTAGTTTTTACATTATAGATTACATAAGGTGCTAAGGTGGAGATACATCTCTACCAAAGGAGGTGTAGGGAGCTCCTTCTCTCCACTAGCCTGCAGGTCACCCTTGGGCAAGATGTAGCATCTGCTTATCTCCCCATCCGATCAGGGTCACATGAAACCACGGGAGCAGGTGGTCGATGGTCGTATGAACAACTGGCGCATATCACAAATCCTGGGTATCCGACCACTGACACCAGGCAGACTATCTCTGAAGGGTACTGATAATGGCTGGGGTCACCTGTCTTATAAAGACAGTGCCCAGAAGAAGGCAATGGCAAACCAACTCGGTAGAAAAAAATTGCTAAGAACAATCATAGTCAAAGACTGTGATCACCCACGTCATACAACACAGAACATAATGATGATATTATATTAATCAAATGATTTTCAATTCCCCTGCTGAGAAGTGATGGACTCAAACATGTCCCAGTATCACCGAGTCATGCAGGGCAGAAGGACTTCCATCAGTCACCAGGTCCACACCAACCATCATTATCTTTAGTTCTGGTTTAACCCACATCACGCTGGATGGGAGACGCAAGATGTTGCAGACTCTGGAATCTGCAGCAACAAACAATCTGCTGAAAGAGAATCAGCGGGTCAGGCAGCATCTGTGGTGCAGAGAGGGGTGGTGGGAAGGAATTCGGGTCAAATCGTCCCCCCACCTGCTTGACTTACTGCGTTCCTCCGGCAGCTTGCTTTCTCTCGACACTAGAGGGTGCTGCTGTCCACAAAACTGGACACTTCTCAGGATAAACCCATCAGCGTTGGGATCTCCCGTTGAAACTTATTTGGGGCTTTTCAGGAAGCCGTACAAATTATGCTGAATCCTTTGACTGCAAAGATGAGCATGATTTAAAACATCTGTTTTTCATTATTAACTGAATGGCAGATGGAGTTTAGTCTGAAAAAGTGTGAAGTGATTCACTTTGGAAAGTCCGACTTGAAGGCAGAGCACAAAGTTAATGGCAGTGTGGAGGAACAGAAGGATCTTGAAGTCTATGTCCATAGATTCCTCAAAGTTGATAGGGTGGTTCAGAAGGCGTACGGTGTGTTGACCTTCATTAGTTGGGGGACCAGGTTGAGATCTGTGAGCTGTATAAAACCTGGGTTAGAATAAATTTGGAGCATTGTGTTCACCTCATTATAGGGAGGATGTGGAAACTTTAGAGGGAGTGCAGAGGAGATTTACCAGGATGCTGTATTTACCAGGACTAGAGAGCATGTCTTATGAGGAGAGGGTGAGTAAACCAGGGCTTTTCTCTTTGGAGTGCAGGAAGATGAGAGGTGACGACAGAGATGTGCAGGATGATAAGAGGCATAGGTCGAGGGGACAGCCGGCGACTTTTTCCCAGGGTGGAAGTAGTAAAAAATATCAGGGGTTTTAATTTTAAGGTGATTGGAGGAAAGTCTAGGATAGGGGATGTCAGAGGCAGGTTTTTTACACGAAGAGTGAGAGAGGCATTGAACGTGCTGTCAGGGATGGTGGTAGGGGTAGATACATTTGGGACATTTAAGAGACAATTAGGGGAAACTAATAGGCACAAGAGATTCTGAAAATCTCAAGCAACACACTCAGATTGCTGGAGGAGCTCAGCAGGTCAGGCAGCATCCATGGAAAGGAATGAAGAGTCAACTCTTTGGGCCAAGACCCTTCACCAAGACAGCAAAGGAAAGGGAGAAGCCAGAATAAGAATGGACTAGATGGGCCAAAGAGCCTGTTTCTGTGCTGTACTCTGACTCTATGACTCCAGAAGGAGTGAAAGGAGTACAAGCTGGAAGGTGATAGGTGAAGCCAGGTGAGGGGCAAGGTAGGTGGGTGGGGGAGGGGGTGGTGAGAAGCTGGGAGGTGATAGGTGGAAAAGGTAAAGGGCTGGAGAAGAAGAAATCTGACAGGAAAACAGAGGGAAGGAGGAGGGACAGCAGATGGAAGTGATAGCAGGTGAGGAGAAGAGGTAAGAGGGGAGCCAGGATTAAAGAAGAGAGAAGGAGGTATACAGTTAATGGACATATGGATGGAAGAACAAATGGAAAACTATGTGGGAGGGAAAGGTTAGATTGAACGGAGTGGAATTAAAGGTTGACATAACATCATGAGCCAAAGAGCCTGTAATGTTCTATGTTAACTTGATGATTGCTGTATCCGAAAAATCCAGACGAACAGACACACACACATAAACACACAGACACACATGCATGCACACACACACAGACACACACACATTCACACACACACACACACACACACACACACACACACACTCACACACACGCACATTCTCTCACACACACACACACACACACACAGACACACGCATGCGCGCACACACACACATTCACACATTCTCACACACACATTCACACATTCTCACACACTTTCACACACACACTTTTACACACGCACATTCTCACACACGCACATTCTCACACACACACATTCTCTCACACACACATTCTTACACACATTCACACATTCTCTCACACATTCACACATTCTCACATTCTCTCTCACACACATTCACACATTTTCTTTCTCTCACACACACACACACACACACACACACACACACACACACATTCATAGTCATAGTCATACTTTATTGATCCTGGGGGACATTGGTTTTCATTACAGTTGCACCATAAATAATTAGATAGTAATATGTAAATTATGCCAGGAAATAAGTCCAGGACCAGCCTATTGGCTCAGGGTGTCTGACCCTCCAAGGGAGGAGTTGTAAAGTTTGATGGCCACAGGCAGGAATGACTTCCTATGATGCTCTGTGCTGCATCTCGGTGGAATGAGTCTCTGGCTGAGTGTACTCCTGTGCCCAACCAGTCCATTATGTAGTGGATGGGAGACATTGTCCAAGATGGCATGCAGCTTGGACAGCATCCTCTTTTCAGACATCACCATCAGAGAGTCCAGTTCCATCTCCACAACATCACTGGCCTTACGAATGAGTTTGTTGATTCTGTTGGTGTCTGCTATCCTCAGCCTGCTGCCCCAGCACACAACAGCAAACATGATCGCACTGGCTACCACAGACTCGTAGAACATCCTCAGCATCATCCGGCAGATGTTAAAGGACCTCAGTCTCCTCAGGAAATAGAGACGGCTCTGACCCTTCTCGTAGACAGCCTCAGTGTTCACACACAAACACACACACACACACACACACACACTGGCTGTCTCTCTCTCTCTCTCTCACACACACACACACTCGCTGTCTCTCTCTCTCTCTCTCTCTCACACACACACACACACACACACACACACACACTCTGTGACCCAGCAGGACTGCATCAATGTCAGAGATCCAATCTTTCACCTGCAACTTTTGTCCCCACGGACATCAGAGATGTCCCCTACACCCCCCCCCCCCAGCTACCTGATGAACTTCTTTTGTCTCCCTGCCAGCTCGGATGAAGGGTCTCTGACCTGTAACGCTGACTCTGCTTTTCTTCCCGCTGATGCCGCCAGACCTGCTGAAGATTTCCAGCATTCTCTAATTTTACATTTCCAACATCTGTTTAAAATATCTTTTTTGTTTGTAAGGGGCTGCCCAGCATTTTCCTTTTATGCAAAAGTTTATTGAAATGATTACAATATTGCAGGGTTGCATTATTATACAATAATAACGGGAGTACAAAGAAGGTTCGCCAGATTGATTCCTGGGATGGCAGGACTTTCATATGAAGAAAGACTGGATGAACTGGGCTTGTACTCGTTGGAGTTTAGAAGATTGAGGGGGGATCTGATTGAAACGTATAAAATCCTAAAGGGATTGGACAGGCTAGATGCAGGAAGATTGTTTCCGATGTTGGGGAAGTCCAGAACGAGGGGTCACAGTTTGAGGATAAAGGGGAAGCCTTTTAGGACTGAGATGAGGAAAAACTTCTTCACACAGAGAGTGGTGAATCTGTGGAATTCTCTGCCACAGGAAACAGTTGAGGCCGGTTCATTGGCTATATTTAAGAGGGAGTTAGATATGGCCCTTGTGACTACGGGGGTCAGGGGGTATGGAGGGAAGGCTGGGGCGGTGTTCTGAGTTGGATGATCAGCCATGGTCATAATAAATGGCGGTGCAGGCTCGAAGGGCCGAATCGCCTACTCCTGCACCTATTTTCTCTGTTTCTATGTTTAATATACTGGACTTCATAAATAGAGATACAGTAATGGAACATTACAGCACACTACAGACCCTTTGGCCCACAATTTTGTGCTGACTTTTAATCCTACCCCAAGATCAATCTAACCCTTCCTTACACTCCATTTTTCTATCATCTATATGCCTATCTAAGAGTCTCTTAAATGTCTCTAATGTATCTGCCCCGGCAGCTTGTCCACACACCCACCGCTCTCTTGTGTGTAAAAAAAAAATGCTTCTGACATCTTCTGCTACACTTTCCTCCAATCACCTTAAAATGATACCCCCTTGTATTAGCCATTTCTGCCCAGAGGGGAAAGTCTGAGACTGTTCGCCCTACCTCTGCCTTTTACCATCTTGTGCACCTCTCACCCTTCGTCACCCCAAGAGAAAAGTACTAACACGTTCAACATTTCTTCTTAAGAATGTTAGTAATAATAATAATTGCTTTGTTTATCGAGCACTTCTCATACAGATAATGTAGTTCAAAGTGCTTTGCAATGGGATAAAGCACAAACATGAAAATAAAAAGATAAAAATTAAAATAAACTTTAAAAGACCGAAAAGATGTTAGTTAAAAGCAAGGTTAAATAAATGGGTTTTGAGCTGGCGTTTAAAAGTGTCAACTGTGTCTGCATCCCTTTCAGTTTTCCACAGCTTAGGAGTGTAGTTCAAAAACGCTGAGCTGCCAGTTATCTTTTGTGGGAGATTGTTTACATTTAAGAGGTCCCCGAGCGCTCCAGGACGATTGTAAAACAAAAGTGATTCTGTGATGTACTCTGGTCCCAGACCATTAGATTAGGTAAGATTAAACCATTAAGAGGTTTAAAAACAAGTAAGATCTTTAAAATCAATTCTAAAAGGTACAGAAAGCCAAAGCAGAGTTAGGGCAGGAGTGATATGCTCCCTCATCCTGGTTCTAGTTTAAAGTCTAGCAACGGCGTTCTGAATGAGCTGAGGTTTGTCAGTCATTTGCTTTAGACTTGCTCTCTAATCCAGGCAGCATCCTGGTAAATCTCCTCTGCGCCCTCTTTAAAGCTCCAATATCCTTAGATGACTTTTATACAGAAATTTATTGAAATGATTATAATGTGCATCATTATACAATGTACAGGGCTTTGTTAAACACACTGTTTATAGTTATCACTTTGCACAATACACTCGAGCTCCTGTGGCGCCCACTGGTCCTGGAAATTCCCTCCTGTATTTGTGGACGTAGTGTGCTCCTTGTTGAGGGACACCCGGGCATGGACGTAACTCTGGAAAGTGCTGTCCACTTGCGCACTACAGGAGTGGGCCTTTGAACAGAAGCAGCTGCAGACTGCATTGAGTGTGGCCAAGGTGGAAGCTCTTGCTTTCTGACTGCCCTACCGTCTGGTGAACCAGAGCCCTGGGCGGAGGTGCTGCGCGTCCTGGTTGGTGTGCTGACCTTGTCTGATGTCTTTCTGATCCTCTCTCACTCAGGGCTGCAGTTTGGGTTCATTAACCCGATCTTCGAGTTCTCGAAGGGCATGAGGAAGCTGCAGCTGGACGATGCCGAGTACGCACTGCTCATTGCTATCAACATCTTCTCTGCAGGTCACTTGCTTTCTTTTGGGGGGAGAAAGTAACTTGTCTTTGTTACAGATGCAGGGCAAGTGGAGTTTAGAGGGCTGAGAGAGCAGTATACCCTTCAGCCCAGGGAGCCTGTACTTGACCACAATGCCAAATTGAACTAATCCTATCTGCTGGCACGTGGTCTATATCTTTTTATTAATTGAGACACAGTGCAGAATAGGCCTTTTCATCTGCCACCCAGCAGCCCCCAGCCCCCGATTTAACCCTAGCCTAATTATGGGACAATTTACAATGACCTATTAACCTACCGACTGGTACGTCTTTGGACTGTGGGAGGAAACCGGGACGGTCACGGGGACAACGTACCGACAGGAACTGAACCCGGGTTGTTGGTACTGTAAAGCGTCGCGCTGGCCACTACGCTACCGTGCCAGCCCTGCTCGTTTTTGTGCCTCCCTGAATGTGTGAGTGCTGCTGTCGTATCTGCTCCCCCGACCCCTGGAAGGATGTTCCAGGCACCTACCATTCTGTGTGAAAACAAAACTACTACTTCTCATCTTGAAGCTGTTATTTCATGTCTCCATCCTGGGTAAAAGACTCTGACTGCATACCCTGTCTACCTCTCAGCCTCTGTGGTTACAATAGCACAGACCTAACGAGCCCAGACCTCCCAATGACGTCCGTGTGACCATTGACCAGAAAACAGCTCGGGTTTGTCCAACCCCCTCCTTATCGCACGTCCCACTAACCCAGGCAGCATGCTGGCGAACCTCTTCTACACCCTCTCCATAGCCCCCCACATCCTTTCTGGAATGGGGTGCCCAGAACTGCATCAAGAGTGGCCTGACTCGTTTTATACAGCTTCAGTGTGATTTCCTGACTCTCGTACCCTGACCAATGCAGGCAAACTTGCTCTGTGCTGCATTTATGACCCTCTCTACTTGTGTTAGGGAGTCATAGAGCACTACAGCACAGAAACCGGCCCTTCGGCCCATCAAGTCCATGCTGTTCAGGGAGCTGTGGGCATAGACAATATAATTCACCCCTGCGTCTGGTCCTGCTGTGAGCATGTTTCACCTTGCCGGAGGTTGGGATGAAGGTTTTGGGATTGGGATCAGGAAATCCCATATCCTGGGGTGAAAAGAACCCAGTATATCTCTTTCTCCTAGTATTTGCTCATAATCCCAAGTTGCTCATCCCAATCTCCAGCAAAGTGAAACACCTTCACAGCAGAAGCTGCAGTGTGCCTTGGAGCAGAGGAAACTTGATAGGGGTGTTCAGAAGACCAGAAGATAAAGGAGCAGAATTAGGCCATTCAGCCCATCACATCTGCTCTACCATTCCATCATGGCTGATTTATCATCCCTCTCAACCCCATTCTCCAGCCTTCTCCCGGTAACCCTTAACTAATCAAGAGCCCATCAACCTCTGCTTTAAATACACCCAATGACTTGTCCTCCATGCTTGCCTGTGGCAGTGAATTCCACAGATTCATCGCCCTCCTCACCTCTGTTTTAAAGGGATGTCCTTCTGTTCTGATGCTCTGGAGCTCTGAGTTACAATTCATGTCAGAAGCAGGTGTCAGACTTTATAGGGTAACCTTGGGGAGCTGAACATTAGATGTTTGGACAGTTTTTAAAAAAACATTTAATAGTAATAAGCATCCGTTAGTCTCGTGAGATCATGGATTTGCGCCTTGGAAGAGCAATGTGTGGTTAAGTGCCTTGCTCAAGGACACAACACGCTGCCTCAGCTGAGGCTCGAATTAGCGTCCTTCAGATCACTAGACTGACGCCTTAACCACTTGGCCACGCGCCACATTTATTATTTGGAGATACAGCACGGTTTCAGGCCCTTCTAGCCCGACGAGTCCACACCACCCAGTTACACCCATGTGACCAATTAACCTATGAATCCGATCATCTTTGGAATGTGTGCGGAATCCGGAGCATCCGGAGGAAATCCACACAGTCACGGGAGTGCGTGCAGACTCCTTACAGGCAGTGGCGGGAATTGAACCCGGGCCTCTAACTGCTACACCACCGTGCTGCCCTTTAGTGAGATGCACAAACTTGGGAGGTAAGAGAGGAAGTCGGGGACAGAGCGCAGCTTCATTGCTCTCCAAGTGAATGTGGGGTTCCCGTCTCCGCAGATCGGCCCAACGTTCAAGACCACGAATTGGTGGAGAGACTCCAGCAGCCGTATGTCGAAGCGCTTCATTCGTACTTGCGGATCAGGCGACCAAAGGTGAGCTCTGCCCGTGCCAAAGGTCAAGGGGTTGTCGCTCCTGGCCTCAGAACAGTGTCGTGCTTCCAGTGCTGTAATGTGAGCACTTGGCTGACCCCAGGCTCTGTGCGGACGTGATCAGGCCACTGTTACCTATCTGTTGGTATCTTGGCAAATTCGAACGTAGACACAGAACGGTGCAGGCCCCTTGACCCATGAGGATGGCTTATTATTGCCACAGTGCTGAGGTACAATGAAAAGCCTTGTTTTGTCCGCCATCTGTACAGATCACTTCATTACTTCAGTCCATTGAGATGGTAGAAGGGAAAAGCAATAACAATGCAGAATAACTGCTGATTGTGTGGATAGCCACGGGCTTCACCCAGGGCTGAAATGGCTAACACGAGGGGGCATGGCTTTAAGGTGCTTGGAAGTAGGTACAAGGGGGATGCCACGGGTAAGTGTTTCACACAGAGAGTGGTGGGTGTGTGGAATGCACTGCCAGCGACGGTGGTGGAGGTGGATACAATAGGGTCTTTTAAGAGACTCTTACGTAGGTACGTGGAGCTTAGAAAAATACAGGGCTGTGCAGTAGGGAAGCTCTAGGCAGTTTCTAGGGTAGGTTACATGGTCGGCACAATATTGTGGGCCAAAGGGCCTGTAACCTGCTATAGGTTTCTATGATTCTATATTCTAAAGTGTAACACAAAGTACAATGCAGGCAGACGACAAGGTGCAAGAGCATAATGAGGTTCTGAGGTCGAGAATCCTTCTTATCATGCTATAGTTCAAAGTAAATTTATTATCAAAGGTACACGTCACGATACACCAGCCAGAGATTCATTTTCTTCATGCACAATAAATCCAAGAACTACGGTTCTTGACAGGGCGGACAAACAACCAACGTGCAAAAGACAACAAGCTGTGCAAATATAAAAGAAAAATAAATAATAATATGAATAAATAAATACGCAATAAATATCAAGAACATATGAAGAGTCCTTGAGAGTGAGTTCATAGGTTGTGGGAACATTTCAGTGATGGGGCAAGTGAAATTGAGTGAAGTTATCCAAACTGGTTCTAGAGCCTAATGGTTGAGGGGTAATAACTGTTCCTGAATCTGGTGGTGTGAGTCCTGAGGCTTCTGTACCACCTTCCTGATGGCAGCAGTGAGAAGAGAGCATAGCCTGGGTGACTGGGGTCCCTGGTGAGGATGCTGCTTTCCTGCAACAGGACTCCATGTAGATGTGCTCAGTGTTGTGATGGGCTTTACCCGTGATGGACTGGGCCGTATCCACTGCTTTTTGTAGGATGTGCCGTTGAAGGGCATTGGCGTTTCCATACCAGGCTGTGACGCAGTCAATGTACCCTCCACCACACATCTATAGAAGTTTGTCGAAGTTTTAGGTGTCGTGCTGAAGCTTCGCCCAACTTCTGAGGAAGTAGAAGCGGTGCCGTGCGTTCTTGGTAATGGCACTTGCGTGCTGGACCCAGAGCAGATCCTCTGAACTGATAGCACCAAGGAATTTAAAGTTGCTGACCCTCTCCGCCTCTGATCCCCAATGAGGACTGGCTCATGGGCCTCCCGTTTAACATTGGATCATTCAGTAGTCTTATATCGGCTGTCCTTGACCCTGGTGGTACACGCTTTCAGGCTTCTGTATCGTCTGCCTGATGGGGGTGGAGAAGAAGAAGGAATGTCTAGGGTGGGTGGGGGTATCAAGCTGTTGGGTACAATTCAAGCAAAGGCTAATAGGTTCTTGATTAGTAGGGGCATCAAAGGTTGTGCACTTGTACACTTCCTCTGTTCTCTTTCCAGTTTAAAGGCATCTTTTATGGCCAGTAACTTAAACCACTCTGCGACTGTACTCGTGGTCTAAATGAAACACCTCGTTTCAATCTACCTTGAACTTCTTGCCCATCAGTAATCTCTACCTGGTCTTTGTCCCCTTCTCACGTTGCAGGACCACCTGATGTTCCCTCGCATGCTGATGAAGCTGGTCAGCCTCCGGACGCTGAGCAGCGTCCACTCCGAGCAAGTCTTTGCCCTCAGGCTACAGGACAAGAAGTTGCCACCCCTGCTTTCCGAGATCTGGGATGTTCACGAATGAAGGAGGACAATGCTGTGAGCTGGGTGGAGAGGAGGGAAGCGGGCGTTTCTTTCCAAAACTAGAAATGGAACTGAGAAAGATAATCTATATAAAAAAAATAGCCTGGCTTTTTTTTTTAAAAAAACTAAAATCGAAAAGGAAAAAATTACAAGACGGTCTGACCAACATTGGGGAAGGGAGGATTGTGTTTTTGAGAGTTATTGAACTTTGAGTGAACACAGGACACGATGGCTGGATGGTGTGGAGGTGTCCATCACTGCACTTACTTAACTGAGTTCCAATCCTCCCCAGAGAGGGGTTTCATTATCGCTCTCAACTACCGTTGTTTAATGTGCATTGTTTGTCAAGTCCTGCCCCAGAAAAATTTTAACTGATTATTTGGGAGATATGTTTTGCCCAATAATATATATGTGAAGTTCAATGTTTTTTTTAATGAGCTAATTTTCGACTTAGATCAAATTCAATCTGGAATTGGAGATTGGTTGTTGCTGTGTGTGTGTGTGAGAGAGAGAGAGATTGTGTGTGTGTGTGTGAGAGAGAGACACAGACTTAGAGACTGCGTGTGCGAGAGAGAGAGAGAGAGAGACTGTGTGTGAAAGCGAGAGACCATGCGTGTGAGTGAGAGACTCTGTGTGTGTGTGTGTGTGTGTGTGTGTGAGAGAGAGAGAGAGAGAGAGACTCTGTGTGTGTGTATGTGTGTGTGTGTGTGAAAAAGAGAGACAGACTTAGAGACCGTGTGTGTGTGTGAGAGAGAGAGAGACTGTATGTGTGTGTGTGAGAGAGAGACTGTATGTATGTGTGTGTGTGTGAAAGACCATGCGTGTGAATGAGAGAGAGAGACTGTGTGTGTGAGAGAGAGAGAGAGACCGTGTGTGTGTGTGTGAGAGAGAAACTGTATGTGTGTGTGAAAGACTGAGAGACCATGCATGTGAGTGAGCGAGAGAGAGAGACTGTGTGTGTGTGTGGGTGAGAGAGAGAGAGAGAGACTGAGACTGTGTGTGTGTGTGAGAGAGAGAGACTGTGTGTGCGTGTGAAAGAGACTGTGTGAGTGTGTGTGAGAGAGAGAGACTGTGCATGTGTGTGTGTGTCTGTGTGAGAGAGAGAATGTGCATTTGTGTGTGTGAGAGAGGTTTGCATGCATAAGTATTTTCTCCTGCAAGTTTGGTCTGTGCTCTATGAAGGAAATAGATGTACATCAGCCTATGTATTACAGAGAAGAAACCTATTTAGTTTTATAACAGACGTAAGCACTACACCCTGTTGGTATTGATAGCTGAAGCAATGAATTGTTGATCAGTGCTGTGACTCCCAGGAGTCTGATAATAATCCGGATATTCACTGCTTGTTGTGTTACTGGGGCATAAAAGTCATTTTCTCTCAAGGAATCAACTTAATCAGGGGCCTGTGGATGTAGATGTTGTTAGGTTTTTGTTGCTTAGATATCCATAATACTTAGGACTGTGTGCACTTGGCCAATAAACCAGATCGAGTTTGGATGCCCGACTGCAAGCAGACTGCACCGAGTCGCCACGTTTTCCCCAGATGTTAATCTGCTTCGAGTGTGGGAATGCAACCCTTCGTCTCCCCACCACTCCCCCCGCCGTCTCCGTGCAGGGGGGGCAGCGGTACAGGCTGCTCACTGCTGCAATATCCCCCGTCAGCTCGATGTCAGGTGCCGCCTTGCTGCTGAAAACACCTTAACATTTTTTTTAAATTAGATCTATATTTTCAAAAATATTCTTTGTCAACCTTTTCACCACTGGTTTCAAGTATGATTCAGCAATCACCTTGCGTGTATGAACAGCAAGAAACTGTTCTTTCACACCCGCCACCCGTTGCTTCTTGATTGGTTTTGGGGGGGTCTCCCGTTAACTGGTTTCAGACCAGCCATGATCTAATCCACCAATCTCTGGTGGTAAAATCGCCCAAGGAACACAGGGCTGTGCTTCCTCTTTGCATAAGCAACACTTTACAGCGCCAGGAATCGGGGTTTGATTCCCATCACTGTCTGCAAGGAGTTTGTACGTTCTCCCCGTGCCCGCACGGGTTTCCTCCAGGTGCTCCAGTTTCCTCCCACGTGGGTTAGGGTTGGTGAGTCGTGGGCATGCTACGTTGGTGCCAGAAGTGCAGTGACAATCGTGGGCTGCTCCCAGCACAAACTCGGACTGTGTTTGTTAACGCATTTCACGGTGTTTCAACGTACGTGTGACAAAACTAATCTGCTGATCTTTACCTTTCTTACCTGCGATGTTGCCCCAGTTCACCCCCCCCACCCCCCGTCTAAAGACGGGGAGGTTTTCCTGTGGACAGGAGGTCACATGGTTGGGGTGGGGGTCCTGGGAGCTGTCTGATATCACGGCCAATCTGCCCTGACCAACAGTGTCCTGGAGGTTGAAACATGGCCTTCGCCCAGTGTACGCACATTCCTGCCACAGCCACCGGGTGGCGATAGTGAGCACAGACCCTTTCTCCTCTTGTCCTGGACCAGCTGGGGCCATGATAGCAGACCCAGCTTCTTGGACAGTTCCCCTCGGGCTGGCGATCGGGTTCCAGACCACCAGGACTTATATCATCGGCTCAGACCACCCCCCCACCCCCGCCGATTCCTTATCCACATCCACTTCCACAAGGACCCAGATGTTCAGTTGCTTTCAGAGTCACACAACAGTGATTAGGGGGTCCAATTCAGATGCTGTTTGTATTGTAACTCTCGTTGGGGTTAGGGAGGGGGAGTGGGGATTGGGAATAGATATGCCTGAGAGGGCAGGCTGGTAAACCTGCTCCCAGGCCCCATTCAATACTGTACTTTTGCATTGTTGTCCCTAGACTGAACCTTTAGTTGGAGGCTAATCGTTTTCCTTTACAACTTCCAGTTTGGGAAAGCACTTTAGAATTAAATAAAATTATCACAAGTTTACTTGTTACTTTGGAGGTTCTTGATCGTAGCTTCGACTGTAATTCTTCTTCTCGCGCAGCCTGGAGTGCGATGTTACCATCTGGACTGTCACCTGGCTCCGAGAGTTGGTAAAAGTTTTCAAGTTAGTGGAAGATTTTCCAGCTTCCAGCAGATTCCGTGTTACGGCATGGCAGGAACATAGAACTTTGAACATTACAGCACCGTGTAGATCCTTCAGCCACGATATTGTGCCGACCTTTTACAATCAAGCTAACCCTTCCCTCCTACATAGCCCTTCATTATTTTACCATCCACATACCTATCTAAGAGCTTCTTAAACATCCTTCGACCATCACCCCGGCAGGGTGTTCCACACACCAACCACTCCCAGTGTAAAGAACTTACCTTTGTCATCCCCCCACCCTATACTTTCCTCTGATCAGCTTAAAATCATGCCCTTCATGTTAGACATTTCCACCCCGGGGAAAAGTCTCTGGCTGTCCACTCAGATCTATGCCTCATATCATCTTGTACACCTCCATCACGTTGCCTTTCATCCTCCTTCGCTCCAAAGAGAAAAGCCCTAGCTCGCTCAACCTACCCCCCTAAGACATAGCCTCTTGCTGACCACAGCCAGTGTGTAACGTCTCCAACCCCAAGCAACGTCTTGAGTGTTTAACCTGTACTATGAAGAGATAATGGGTCGGTGGAGTTTGCTGTGCTGCCTCGCTGACCCAGGGGCGAGCCTGGGTCAAAGCCAAAGTGGAGATTATTGTCATCTGCACTAGTCCGTGTGTGCACGGGTGCAATACGAAACACAGCAGGGTCACGGATCAATTTTATTCACCCTATATTATTTCATGTCTTGTGGCACCACTGGGCAGAAAACTTGCCATTTCTTTATGCATTTGGTCTGTTTTTTGTGAGGCTGAGTTGCTAGCTCGGGACTCAGCCCAGCGCAGATGGAAAGCGTGCAGGGAGCCAGCTGGATTCGAACCCAGGACCACTCGCCTCGAAGTCTGGTGCTGATGCCACTACACCACCGCCCCCTATATTGTTCAAAGTGAACGTACAATTATTATCGAAGGCTGCATACAGTATGCCACCATATACTACCTTGAGATTCATTCCCATTCACAATAAAATCAAGAAATTTAATAGAATCAATGAAAAACTACACACAGAGACTGATAATCAATGTGCAAAAGAAGAAAAACTTGCCAATGCAAAATAAATAATACTTAGAACATGAGTTGTAGAGTCTTTGAAAATGAGTCCATAGGTTGTGCGGTAACAGGCAAAATGCTGGAGGAACTCAGCAGGCCAGGCAGCATCTATGGAAATAAATAAACAGTCGATGTTTCTGGCCGAGACTCTTCTTCAGGAATGGGAAAGAAGCCAGGATAAGAAGAAGAGGAAGGGGTACAAGCTGGAAGGTGATGGGTGAAACCAGGTGATAGGCTGAAGAAGAAGGAATCTGAGAGGAGAGGAGAGTGGACTGTAGAGGAGGAGCACGAGGGGGAGGTGATAGGCAGGTGAGGAGAAGAGATAAGAGTGAGGATTTGAATAAGGAAGGGGGAAGTTGGATAAATTGTTGTCCGTGCCATCAGGCTGGATACCTAGATGGAATATGAGGTGTTGCTCCTCCAACCTGAGTCTGGCCTCATTATGGCAGTAGAGGAGGTCATATACTGACATGTCGGAATAGGAATGGGGATTGGAATTAAAATGGCTGAGCTCCAGGAAATCCTGCTTTTTGCAGATGGAGCAAAGGTGCTCGACAAAGTGGTCCCCTCCGATGATAAAGATGTTGGTCCTTTGGGGAAAGAAACAAATAAATATATTAAATTTATTTGGAATCCCATGGAGCATGTGGAGACCTTCCAATATCCAGGCAGTCTTTCTGTTTTTTTCCTTTTATTCTTTTTCTTTCTTTTCTTTTAGGTAGGCGTATGTATCGGGGGGAAGGGTTAAGGGGAGGGGGGAGGGTAGATATTATTATTCCATGTTACCAAGTTTGAAAATTCAATAAAAAAATTATTAAAAAAAACAAAGTGGTCCCCCAATCTATGTTGGGTCTCGCCGATATGGAGGAGGCCACATTGGGATCACTGGATACAGTGGACAACCCAACAGATTCACAGGTAACGTGCTGCCTTATCTGGAAGGACTGTTTGGACCCTGAATGGAGACTGCATTGGTGCTGCTTCATGCACCCATGCAGAGCTTGTCAATTTCATCAACTTTGCCAATAATTTCCTGTAATTAACCTGGTCCATTTCT